>NC_142923.1:16212115-16519903 GCF_054131065.1 Drosophila arizonae | reverse complement strand
CATACATATATTCATATACATATGCATACATATGTATGTTTAAATGTACTTATGTTCATTTTGGCACATTGCACTGTTGTTTCGTCTATTTATAGGTATTTTATAGCAACAAGAACAGCAAATAAAGCATATGAATAAACATAGCCAAACCGCATAACATGTCAACAGGTTGCGGAAGTGACGTGCACATCGGCTCAAGGATACCTGTGCAAGTAAATCATTTTATTCAAAGCCTACTAAAACTGTTAACAATGATTGTTGCTTTTTTTTTTTTTTTAACTGCCCTAACCCAGCAACAGCGCGAGCCAACGTTTTTTTCTGTCCATGAATAAGTGTTAGGTTCGCGTGATTATTATGTGTATGTATGTATATGTATGTATGTATGTATTTGTACGTATGTATATTTTTTTCTGTAGCCACAAGTGAGTTTGCCCTATGTTAAAAAGTCCATAATCTGTGTAAATAACGCGTAAAGTAATCAGAGCGCACAGCAAAAAGAGGCTGGCGTAGGCGGTGCTGTGAAGCGCGGGGCGTTTACGGAGTGCAGCAGTTGGTGCAGGCAGGGGAAAACGGGTTTTCTCAATGTTTATTTAACCTTGCTACGTGCATCAATAACAAATGAACGCACGTACATACATACATATGTATGTATGCATGTGTGCACATATAGGCATAGGAATGTTAACATTTTATTGCTTCATCATGGCAAAAATGGCCCAAACCAAAACAACTTACTTGTGTCTCCCACGCCCACCGTCAAACGAACCGGTTAAGAGCGCTACCGCGAATAGTAAAATCATTGAAACTTTCTATAATGTTATGAATTGTAAGTTATTTTTGTTCGGATTCTCGTCTAGCTATTTATTACTTGCGCTCGCATTGTCACATACTATGTACAAAATTTGTTGGCAATTAGACATAGTAAGATTTATATTTACGGCGCAGTAAAGCTTAGTGGTGTTGCTCTACGGCGCGTCATCCGCTTAATTTTGATATCGCCTCTCTTAGGCATTGCTCTCTTTGGCCGCTCAAAGTTCCTAGAAGAGCCTTTGCCGCTTTCGATAACAATAACGATAAGCCGTAGCTCGCTTAAATGCGAACTCGCACACATGCACACGAATACTAACATGGACTTTAACATTCTCTTTACTTTGTTTTTGTTTTGCCTTTTTTTTTGCTTATCTGTATGTGCAGGCAGCGTCAACGACTCCGGCGGCGAGAAATCACAAGCGCTTAGCTTCAGTGCAGCGCAGTAAGAGCAAGAGAACAGGCGCAAAGAAGGCAACGAGAGTTGCCTGCAGAACAACAACAAAAGCAACAAGCGAAGCCTTTTGTGCAGGCACGGCCAGAGACGCTGACAGCAATCGTCATCGAAAATCGCAGCAAAAGCAAAAAGAGCAGCAGCCAGCAGAGATGACGTCACGTGCGCGCCACTGCGCCTGGCGGCTTAGTATTGTCATTCTGGGCGCTTGCTGCATAGCCGCTGGCGTTTATCTTCTGCGCAACTGGATTGAGATATTCACGCGCATGCGCGGCAAGGTAAGCTGCATATGAATATTTGTTACATGATTCTCGCATCGTCGCGTTGCCCGGCATTTCTAATCGCAGTCATCCTAATTACATCAGTCATTGCCCGCCGATCGCCATTGGCACGATAAGTTCCATCTCTAGCCATAAGAGAGTCCAGCTCTCTCACATGTCAATTTGCCGAAACGATGAGAGGTCAACTGAATGTGAACCCTGCTCATTAGCATACAATTAGTGTTGCAAGGGCGGCGGGAATGCGGGGTTTGGCTCACCACTTGTCGTCTCTCTTCAAATCAATTGGAATCAATTCCCACAAAGACAGCAAGAATTGAGTGTGTGCAGGTGTTCGAAAAAAAAATATTAAAAAAACCCTAGATAAGATACATTTTTTATGGCCACATTACATTTTTTCTATATTTTGGCAACTGACTAAGAATGCTTAGTTTGGAAGTTTTGAACAGCTGGCAACGATGTGGACTGATATATCATAATCGTTAAGTGACATGATTCACTGAAGCAGCTGCAGCTGAAATCGGATCGCTGATCATTTTTCGCAATTATGCTAACAACGGAAATATTTACGTGTGTGTTGCCCAGACAAACAAGAAAACAAACAATTCGAGTTTTTTCCGTAACAAGTAGTTTTATCTTATCTCAAAGCGTACTTATCAATCGCGCTGACTACCATTGGGCGATTAGAGCTGAGAGGTCTGAATCGACCTTGTTGTTGTTGTTGCTCTTTTCTGTCTATTCAGTTTTTACGGCTTGCATTTCCCACAAAGCGAATTCATAAAAGGCTTTACTTTTGATATTAACTCAATTAGCCCTTGACCACAGAACACCTGTTTCATCGATCTATATATACTTACCCATATGACATGGGCAACAAATGAAATAAATTTATATTTGTGCATATTCACACGTGCCATTGCCGCAAAACATACCTCTATCGCCTTTTTATCAGTTGCTCATTTCCTGAACCCGAAACACACACACACACTCACGAAGAGCAACAACTTTCAATTCATGATTATAGTTAAAAACTTGAATTTCAAAATGGCCACCGCGGATTTGTTCTAAGTGGTATACACCTAGAATCTAACTATACGATGATTACAAGTCGTGATGGATTATTGATGGCCCATCAGCCTGGCATTGCTGATAACACTAGACTCACATGACATTTGACTGGACGATTGGAAAATTGCATAGATAGCCAACAATGTAGCCAGAGGTTGTTTAAAACATTTTCAAAGCACACGCAACTTCCCAGTAAGGCTCAAAATGTTCCTCCCTGTGCGACTAATGTAGCAGCCGTTAGAGCTTAGAAAATAATTATAACATATCTGTTATGTTCCTTAAACTGAGCCAGTTAAGTCATGTGAAAATAGTTTCTGGTAGTATCAGGCTGGTTGCAGTTAAGGATAATTATTTGTAATTGCTTGACTGAGAAAAAGAATTACAATGAATTACCTTCAAATGTAATTAAACACTGCTGTGAATATTAAGTAAATGAACCATCTCTATAATTCCATATTGCAGGAAATGGCGCTCAGTCCCACATCGCCAGCGTTTGAGAGCTGGAAAGTGTCGCCGTTGCCGCTAAACTTTGATGTTTATTTATTCAATTGGACAAATCCCGAGGATTTGTACGAGGGCTCAAAGAGGAAACCGCACTTTGTGCAACTGGGGCCCTATCGGTTTCGAGAGAAACCCGACAAGGTCGACATCGAGTGGCACAATCACAATGCTTCGATTTCATTTCGGAAAAAGGCATATTTCTACTTCGATGCTGCGGGCAGCAATGGTACGCTCCAGGATATCGTCACCTCGGTGAACACAGTGGCTCACGTAAGTGTATTAATAACAATAATAATAAGTGAATAATAGTAATAAGTGAATTCCGTTTACCATAGGCGGGCGCCAAACGTTTAAGCGAATTGAACACGTTGTTTCAATTTGTGGCGTCGACCACGCTGAGCTCCACACAGGAGGTCAGTGAGACGCGGACTGCAGAGGAGTGGATATTCAAGGGCTTCGTGCATAAGCTGGTGACTCTGGGTAAATTTATTAGCCCGGAAAATGTGCCGTACGATCGCATCGGCTATCAGTACGGCCGGAATGGGAGCACCAGCTTTGATGGCGACATCAATATGTTCACTGGCGCTGATGATATTCGTAAAATGGGACAAATCCATTCCTGGAACAATAAGACACATACGGGCGCTTACAGTGGAGCCTGTGGCAACGTTATGGGCTCCATGGGTGAATTCTTTCCTCCCAATTTGAACACCAGTGACCCCGTCTACCTCTACATGCCCAAAATGTGCCGAGCCGTGCCGCTGGACTATACGGAAACAGTAACCATCCATGGCATCACTGCATACAAATATAGTGGAACTCGGCACGCCGTAGACAATGGCACAATGTATCCGGACACCAGTTGTCTGTGTGTGGATGGGCAATGCTTGCCGGCTGGTGTTATTAACATCAAATATTGCAGCTATAACACGTCCATCTTCATGTCCTATCCGCACTTTTATCTGGCCGATCCCATATATCTGGAAGCAGTGGATGGACTGCAGCCGGAGAAGGAAAAGCATGAATTTTTCATGGCCCTGGAGCCAAACGCTGGTGTGCCCATGGATGTAGGTGGTGGATTCCAGGCTAATTATCAAATGGAGCCGGTGCCGGGCGTCGCGTAAGTGTATATTGTATTACTTAGGCAATGAAAATGAATCGAAATTAATCAGAAATTATAATTTTAGACTTTATGCGCGTGTGCCACGCGTTTTGCTGCCCCTTATGTGGGCTGAAGAGCGAGTGCGTGTCACTGAGGAAATCGCTAGCAACATTGGTTTAGTTCCACTCATAGTAATGCTGGGCCAGGTATTTACGGGCATTCTCTTAGCCGGCGGACTAATTTGCACCTGTTGGTATCCCACGCGCAAATTGACGAGTCTCTGCCACAGCGACGATCCCAAAGCCAAGGCGGCGGTCCTTCGGCCGCTTACCTCAATTGCCGTTGGCGCCGGTGCCACGGGAGCAACGTTAACTGTGCAGCAGTTATTCCGCCAGAATCCCAGCCACATCGAGCGCGTGGGCGTACGCCTGTTAGATTACAGACGGAGCTCAGGGATTGAAGATGGCGACGACGGAAGTAGCCACGGCAATACCTCTAGAGATCGCCTGATTGAGGGCTGTTCAACAGATGTGATAATTAGCTAACGTAATACATAAATCGTTGCATCCAGCATTTCTGTCGATGCTATATATATATGAATATATGTATATCTATCTACCTATATGTTGCCTTAGGGGAGCCAAAGACAAGCACCGCGCCAAGTCTCGCCATTAAGACTCAACAGACCTTAGTTAAGAGTTGTTAGTCTTTAGTCGAGTTGCTTAATTCATAACATTAAATACATTAAGTCCACCACGTTCCACACACATAGAGTGACACTAGAAATAGAGACACACACATCATGCTCACATGGTTTCCTCAGTCAATAGCAGGAGTATCGAGAGAGATTGATAAGATTATTTATTAATTAGTGCCAAAAAGTGAAAGAAACCCCAAACAAAAGTCATTTAACTATTTTAGTAGGCTAACTTAACTCTGTATATAAGTGATTATCCTAGGTTGATAGCCGCCAATCCCAATGTTAAAATTAAAACTGCGCACGTCCAAAGTATTTTTATATATTATATTATAAATATTTAAATTTAATGCATAATTATTTTTGTCTTTGTAAAGCGATTATAAGATGAAGTGATATACAAAGCCTAAAGGCATATTCTTAGATCATTCTCCAGTGAATAATACATTGATAACATAATAAACGAAAACCTTCGAGAAAATAAAATTGAATTGAACAAAAGAAAACAAAAACCATTAAAAACCATGGAACTCGTTGTGTGCCTTGATTTGCTTCGTAAAGTCCTTCAGTGTCAAGTCCGAAGTGTTGATAACATTGAATTGCATGCAGTTGCCAAAGCACAAGTCTCTGATATTTAAAAGGCGCCTTTTACAAATATAGCGCTGAGAGATATAGGGGAATTATAAAAAAAATCTAAACTCATTAAAATACATATGAGTCTATATTTTAAATTAGGAGAGTCTAGCTTTAAAGATGTGGAGGATATAATTTAATAACTGACTTTCGATAAGGTTTTGAGTTATAGGATTTTGGAGATAAACATGACATCCGCGCTATATATACGAACGGTTTAAAAACATTCAAGTATTTAGCTTTTATATTTTTGAGATCGACGCGTTCATACGAACAGACAGACAGGCGGACAGGGCTATATCGACTCAGCTCGTCACGCTGATCAAGAATATACTTTGTGGAGTCTGCCACGCCTCCTTCTGCCCGTTACATACTTTTTGATAAAACCATTATACCCTGATTTCTTATTTTCAATGGGTTCAGGATATAATAAGCATGATCTAGCCAAAAAGAAGCCAAAACGGCAACACTGGACGGTTTATGAATATTAGTTTCATTAAGGCGCCGTTTACGTTTAGAGCAAGTGCTGCTGCAGCTGTAACTTAACTGCGGGATATAAACTTAAAAAAAAAAAAAAAAAAAAACAAGTAAGAAAGCTCTAGTCGAGGCTGCTCGACTACGAGATCACCTGAACCCTTCGAGCAATAGCTACTTCAATCAATTTTCGCGTCTTTCTGCTTATACAAGACACACGCACACACGCACAAACACACGCATACACACACACACAAGCACCCGCGCCTAAACACGCATGGGCGGCAGTGTGCGCGTACTATGAGAACTTAATTGTTTAATAACTTTTCTTATGGATGTACATTCTTCATGAAACTTTCTGATTCTGAATCTAACATGGATATGCATGTATTTGCCAAAGCACAAGTCTCTAGTATTTGAAATATGCTTTTTACAAATATGTGGGTGAGGGGGTGAATATAGGGGTGGGGGTAAATTTTGACAAAAATCGAAATTCTATAAAGTACATTAAAAGATGTAGCAGATATAAATTTATTACTGGCAGAACTCAAGGATTGAAGATGGCGATGACGGAAGTAGCCACGGCAATACTTCTAGAGATTGCCTGATTGAGAGCTGTTCAACAGATGCGATAATTAGCTAACGAAATATATAAATCGTTGCATCCAGTATTTCTCGCCATTAACACTCAACAAACCTTAGACAACAGACCACATAGAGCAACGCTAGAAATAGAGACACACACACATCATGCTCACATGGTTTCCTCAGTCAGGAGTATCGAGAGAGATTGATAAGATATTTATTAATTAGTGCCAAAAAGTGAAAGAAACCCCAAACAAAAGTCATTTAACTATTTTAGTAGGCTAACTTAACTAGGTCCTAGCTCGATAGCCGTCAATCCCATTGTAAAAATTAAAACTGCGCACGTCCAAAGTATTTTTCATATATTATATTATATATGTCTTTGGAAAGATAAGATTTATAAGATTTTTATTCAACGCGAATGAAGTGATATACAAAGAGCCTAAGGGCATATTCTTAGATCATTCTCCAGTGAATAATACATTGATAACATAATAAACCAAAACCTTCGAGAAAATAAAATTGAATTGAACAAAAGAAAACAAAAACCATTAAAAAATCCCATAAATTTGTTTATACGCTCTTCAACCAGCTGGAGAAGGCCCAGAAGCAAAGGCTGATGAAGCTGAAGCTAACCAGGGAATTGAAGGTGCCAGCACCGTTACCTGTCTTGTGTAAATCCAGCTGCGAGGACAGCTCCTCTGGCACATCCAAGTAGACACGATCCAACCCGAAACTGAAGATTAGCTTCCGCAGCTCTGGCACATTGACGTAATCGCCGTTAGAGGACCAAATGGTCAAGGTGCATTCATTGGTTGCATTTACAGCTGAGACTAGATTGTGTAGTTGTGTTCCGCTATTGGCTGCGATACCGGCTCTTACTGGAAAGGTGATCACCTGCCCGGTAGAGGTCACATTGTTGTCGTTGATGGCCTTCAGCATTGCATCGCACTGCGCCTGAGTGTACTCGCCCTCCCGGTAATCGGCGCCCCAATTGGTAGTCCAGCCAATCGATAGAACGGCCTGCTTGTAGCGCATGCAGCCGGCGAAAAACGGTGCTGGAGCCACAGGCACGGTGCTGTTTGCCTTCACAGGGCCACTGATAATGTCAGCGTTTATCCAGATGGGATAGTTCATCTGAAGGATTTTTTGAATATATAGCATTTGCCATGTTGCTTCATAGAGTTGCTTACCTTAGGTATGCTCTCATCCAGTATACCGAGCGACCCCTCGAATACTTCAATAGACTTGAAGTCCAATTTAACGCCCTTCTCGGCGCCCTCATGGAACTCGTTGTGTGCCTTGATTTGATTCAGAAAGTCCTTCAGTGTCAAGTCCGAAGTGTTGGCCGGTGGATGTGCCATAACCGGTAAGACAGGGCCCTCACCATTCAGCTGACCAAGCACAATGTCCGCCTCAATCATATCAATGTCTCCTGTTAAGTGAAGCGTAGATTGGTAAGAGGAAATGAGGCTGATGGAAAAGCTGAGCTATGATTACCACGAAGCGCCTCAGCCAGCTGTTGTTGACTGTTGACGGCATGGGCCCAGTGAATGGAGGTCAGGTTGGCCGCCTTGGCGATGAGTTTGCCTTTGTCGAATCGAACCATGCCCACTAAAGCATGCTGCGCCTGCTCCTGCAGGACAATATCAACGGGCGCAATAGGTCGCAGTGGTTGCGGTGCTGTCAGCTCGTAGTAATTCACGCTGGCGTTCAAAGCAACTCCATTGATTTTAACCACAGAGTGTGCTATTTAAATCAATGTATTTTGTATTACAATAACAACAATCGTATAGAGTGTCATATGCATATAAATGAGAGACTTCTTACCTTTGGGCAAAACGATTTGGAATTGACGCTCGCGGAGACAGTCACATGAATGAGGAGCAATTGTTTACTCACAAATAGAGTTCAATTCTCTCTATGTGCATGTATGCATATACAGTTTGAACAAATGTGTATGGTGTGACAGAGTCGATTTGTGTACATGTGTGTATAAATATGTGTGTGTGTGTGAGTGTAAGCACCTCCAGTGACGGTTTATGAATATTAGTTTTATTAGGGCGCCGTTTGCTGGAACAAATGCTGCTGCAGCTGAAATTCAACTGCGGGACATTAAATTGAATAAAGAAAGAGGAATGTGATTTATGTTTATATTATGAAGCACTGACATATGGATAGCCATAGTGCGCATGCGCCGTATGATGCAAGTGATGCGAGAAGCTGCAGTTGAAAGTTGTTTTTTATTTAGATAAGTTCAAGCATTATTACCGAGCATGCAAATCAGTATTGCAAGTGGCAGTGACCCTTGATAGCCTCGACGTGGATCTGCGCTATTAATTGCCATGTTCTTGCTGGAGCTACTGGAGTGAAACAATTGCATATTCCTATATTAATCAGTAAGTAATAGTAGACTTGCGATAAGTAAAAGTGATTAAATTTGAAGTACTATTGCTCTTCCTCTTATCGTTGACTTTTGAACATCCAATTAAAATTAATTAATTGTTATGATCTCAACCAACTGAATAGCTAAGGCAGATGATATATATTAATAGTGCGATTATATTATTTAAATTTAAATTTTGTACAATATTATTTTAAACATAATCTTTTGCTTACCGCGAAATTTTCCGAATTTAATAATATTAATTTTTGGATAAGGCCGATAGCTCGGCAAACTAGCGCGACAAAAGATGGATATCGATATCAAATTTGCCGTTTGCCGCTATTTTCAAAAATGATCGGCAAACCGTGAAATGTCAATTGGGCAGAAAGTTTAAGACTATAAATGAGAGACTAATAATTTAAAACCGCAACGGTAATGGTTATTCTTGGTATATTCCGAATAGTAATAATTATATTAGCAGCTTACTTTTGTGCGTCACGTGATTCACATATATGGTATTTCGAAGCTTATCGATAGTTGACTCACATTGGCACTGTTAACATTTGCAATTGAATTACCTTCAGTTTAAAATTTGTCCATTTTAATTCCTATACTGTCTTAATTGAATTTGTACATTCAAAACTAAATGAACTTGTAAGAACCAAAGTGTAATCCTCAGCTTTGAAAACTAAGCGCAACAACATCTGTTTTTTTTTTTTCAGTGTATTAATGTTCAATAACAGTGGAACACAATGTAAAGTTTATTTTGATGTCTCGCAATCAGCTGACGGCTTCTTGCACATAAAACAAAAATGATTATTTATGGAGTGTATATAGTTAGTAAATCCGGTGGTCTCATATTCAATCTGGACAATAATGTGCCACGAATAGAGCATGAGAAGACATTCACATATCCACTGGACTTGGTACTCGACTACGATCCCAAGAAAATTTCCGTGGCATTCAACCGCAAGGATGGTATCAACGGTTGGTGTTGCCTTTTTTCTTCGCGCCCCTCTGTTTAATCACAGTGTTTTGCAGTGGGACATGTGCTGGTCGCCGTCAATGGTATGACAGTGAATGGTGCCACGCTGGAGGATGGTCGCGAAGTGAAGACCATGCTGGAGTCAGCCGACAATTTTCCTATTAACCTCAAGTTTAGTCGCCCCAAGATGACAACAAACGAGAAAATATTTCTCGCAAGTATGTTCTATCCGCTGTTTGCCATTGCCAGCCAACTGAGTCCAGAGCCCAAGAGCTCGGGCATCGAGCTGTTGGAAGCCGACACCTTTACGTTACATTGCTTTCAAACACTGACGGGCGTCAAGTTCATTGTGATCTCGGAAACAGGTCTAAACGGCATGGACCTCTTGCTGCGCAAAGTCTACGAGCTGTATTCAGACTATGTTCTCAAAAATCCATTTTATTCACTGGAGATGCCCATACGATGTGAATTGTTTGACAATAAACTGCAGGAACTTCTATTGCAAGTGGAAAAGACGGGGATTAACAATATTGATAAATAAAATGTATAATTTACTGATAAAACTTTCAAGTTGTTATCATTAAGTCATAGATTTAGAGGAAATCTTATTCATGCGTACAAAATATTTTTGTAGTGGAAGTATAGAAATAGTAGTACAAGGAGAAGTAGAAATTTTGAATAGATTGATCATTATTTTTACGCTTATAATTTAATTTAATTATTTATTTTGTATTATAGCAGTGAAGACCGACTGCCATGCCTTTATTTAATATCTTATGGAATTGCCTTCGCTTCGCATATATAATTAAGTGCAGTGTCACAAAAAACGTCATTAAGCGCCGTTTCCCTCAACTCGATGCATAATTCCTGCAGATTGTTGGGCTCCCCTTTATGCCATCTTAGATAAGGCATGGGCTCACCAGTGGCAATAGAGGTCCATACTCTGTTCTCTGCTAGGCAGTTACCCGATGTCCAATATCTG
The DNA here is from genome assembly GCF_054131065.1 of Drosophila arizonae. Taxonomy (NCBI): domain Eukaryota; kingdom Metazoa; phylum Arthropoda; class Insecta; order Diptera; family Drosophilidae; genus Drosophila; species Drosophila arizonae. The sequence goes on along the minus strand of NC_142923.1, from coordinate 16,508,951 downwards.
CTTGATGGGATGGCCGATAGGATCAAATCCATTTCCGTGCTGTTCTCAAAATTGAGCAAGTGTCCTCCCAGTTTGCGGCAATTGTGCGCTGCCTGATGCCAGTTGGCCTTCAAAGTGGTCTGAACATGGTAGAACTTGTTGCCAATTTGAATGGGGAAGTTAGTTTGATATTTAGACTCTGCATCCACATTTACGACTACAATTGAATAATTTATAGACTCTGGTACTTTGTGAATGGAAATATTTACCCGTGCGATTCGACTCGACAAGCTGTGATGGGTCATCGCCTATGAAGAATAGTTAATGAAAATCGAGAGTTTCTGACATGATCTATTAAGGAAAACTTACCCGTCGGACTTGGCATGGCAAAGTCCCATAATTGAAGGATGATTAGTAGGAACACAAACTTATTTCTCATCGTGCTGCCAGTAGCCCAAGCTATGACCGAATGGACAGCGGGTTTCGTATTTATACTCTTCGAGTCGTAATTTTTTTAAACAATCAGCATTATAAAAAGAAATTAATCAACAATTGTGAATTGCGGATTATAAATATTTCAGCAAGGAATTAACTGTCTGATTAGACCGGAAAATTCGTAGGATTGAACCGGAAATTCATTATCTTTTTTAAATTGACGATGTATTTATCAGAAATTAATTTATTAAGTTAGACAAGATACACAAGTAAAAAAAAAAAAAGTATTTTCAAAGATTTTTATCTTATTAGACATTATTGTTCCCATTGGCTTACACGGTATTATCGGGATTGCTGGTTCTGCTGAAGATTAAGTAAGCAAGGGAGGATTAGTCATGTTAACCAAACCTCGTGTTTTTTAACTGATAACTGGACAGAATTATTGCCATAATAAGACTATATATTTGATGGGTTTAGAAAAGGTGGGTAATGTACAGAATAGTTATTGATAATATATTTATATCAGCTGAATTTAGATCATGAACAATAATAGCAGCAATCTATACCTTTTTGACCAATATATTATTCAATTATCATTTTTAATCTGTATTCTCAATATATTGGAGTTGACAACTGTATATGTGTATAGAGGGTGGGGGTGTTGCTGAACACAGCTACATATATGCATATTGAGATTACGTAAGCCAGTATCCCATATCCCAATGCTCGAACTGTAAGAATGCATCAATTAATATATTCTATGGTAAATCGTTGTTTACCATGCCCCAAAAAGTATACCTAAGGAAGTTAGATAGTATAAAAACTGTATAATTGGTAATATTCATGTATTAACATTCAACGAATTTTACAAATTATAATTTAAATATGTTAGACTCGAGTGAACCTTGCATCGTATTCCTATAATCCTGCTGTTTTAGGTATAGGTTGCCTATAATATGTTCGCTTGGCACACATAGTTGAGGCGAGTTTCGCAGGGCTCATCAGATAGTCCGGCTTTTGCCGCTTTAACGCAATATTCATTGCCAGCCAAATTGTCCGGCTGTCCGGGCTGCCAGCTGCTGTAGGGCATGGCCACACCAGTTGCTATTGAAATGAATTGCCTATCTTGGGCCAAACAGTTCGCGGAGACCCAGAACCGATCCGAGTTAGTAATCGATACGATCAATTCCATTTCAGTGGCGCTCTCGATGTTCAGCAAATATCCGCCCCACCTGCGGCAGCTCTCCGCTGCTGAAAACCAGTTCTCCTTCAACTTGGTCTCGATGTAATAAAGCTTACTGCCAATTTTGATCGGGAAATCTCCGCAACTGCTAACGCATTTGCCCAACTCATTCTTTTGAGCAAATAGATTAGCTAAAATCGAAATTGAATTAGTTCTACTTCCACATATAAGGTTTTTATGATTTACTCACGTGTCTCATGCGACATTGCAAAATGCCCCAATTGCATCGAAATCAAGAGTACAACTATTTTTACATTCATTCTGCTTGGATTTGCCAATCGGGCCAGCTCTGACTAAACTCCAAGAATGCTTTCAGTATTTATACCATTTTGCTCAAATACGAGAAGCCAGATAGAAGAACACGATAAGAAAGTGTCAAGTGCTTGCCATAAACTGCCAAAGTAATTGGCTAATGAGGTCGTAAATTCAGCGATACGTAGGGAAGTTACTCCTGAAATACAGTACCTCGATAATCTATTGCACTCACTCACATTTGCAATACATAGATGATTAGGTTAATTACCTTTTTATTTTAAACGGAAGAAAATATTTATAGCGCGGAACTAACAAGTTCCGAAATGGATTTAGAATAAAACTATATCAACATTTTTCTAGAGGCATGTACTATGTTTGATACAAAAGTACCATAAACGAAATGCATGAGTCTTTATTAAATTAGAATGGGAATGGGATGTCGCCTCAGTTGATTACTTAAGTGCAAAAAAAAAAAAAAAGACTATCCTCTGTTGTGCTTCATTTATAAGAAGAGCTCTATCATAGCTAAACACAGTTACATATTTTAAAGAAAATTAGGAATGTATTTTTCAAAGTTATCCAAATGCAAGCAATTTATTGGTTTATTAAGACCATAATCATTCAAGGGAACAACTAGTATTTTAGGATGTCCGAATTATATATTTAATCTTCATATTAGCCAATATGAAAATAAAGATCAATCGGTGTTGCGATCTTATATAGTCAAATCGTGAGGACAATAAAGATAATGAACATATTTCCAATGCAATCAGCCTATTAACTTCTATTTGAAGATTTATAATCCGTAATTCACAATTGCTGATTATTTTCTTTTTTTTATAGCTGATTATCAAAAATTAACCAGAATCGAACAGTATAAATACGAAAGCCTCTGTTCATTCGGTCATATCTTTGACTACAGGCAGCACGATGAGAAATAAGTTTGTGTTTCTGCTAATCGTTCTTCAATTATGGGACTTTGCCATTCCAAGTTCGTCGGGTAAGTTTTCCTTAATAAATCATGTCAGAAACTCTCAATTTTCATCAATTCCGGATTTCTTTATAGTGGATGACCCATTACAGCTGGTCGAATCGAATCGCACAGGTAAATATCTCTATTGGTAAAGTACCAAAGTCTATAAATTATTCAATTGTAGTAGTAAATGTGGATGTAGAGTCTAAATATCAAACTAACTTCCCCATTCAAATTGGCAACAAGTTCTACCATGTTGAGACCGAGCTGCACGTCAGCTGGTACCAGGCGGCTCACAATTGCCGCAAACTCGGAGGACACTTGCTCAATATTGAGAGCAGCACGGAAATGGATTTGATCCTATCGGCCATTCCATCTAGCAGATATTGGACATCGGGTAACTGTCTAGCTGAGTACAGAGAATGGATCTCTATCGCCACAGGCGAGACCATGCCTTATCTTAGATGGCAGGAAGGGGAACCCAATAATCTTTTTGGCGAAGAGTTCTGTGTCGAAATCAAAATAAGTTTACTCAACGATGACGACTGTCGTTTATCCTTAAATTATATATGCGAAGCCAAGACATTGTAAGAAAACTGTAAATTTGTTGTTTACATTTGTTCTATCTGCACAGAGTCAGTTTGGATAAATAAACAGATTTTCACTTTGTATGAATACGTATATTTTAATAGTTTATATAGGTATAATTTTTTTCAGTTTACTGCTAAAGCAATACAAAATTGTTATTTAAGCTACAAGTTATATATGTCTATATAACGGCTACTGGCATACTTAGAATATGTAATGTATTTATATTCGCACTAAATATGTATGTACAGGCTTTGAATATGAATATATGTATGTACACACCCATAAATGAATAATCATTTTTCATAATGCTAAAACGCACATTATTTATATTTCATACATACGTATATCTACATATGTATAGCTAGGTATGTGTGTATCTATAGTACAGACAATTCGATCTCCTGCTTAAATAGTAATTGCATGTTAGGCTAAGGAAATATAATACGAATGGTGCGTAGGCATATGAATGTTTGATATAAAAGTTAATAAGTGTAGAATTTTCTGATATAGTACATATAATAGTGTAAGGGTTACTCGTATAGTTTATTCATAATATTGCAAATAAGATTTGGGACTCTCATTTTGTTTTGTTTTGTGTTGTTTTTGAGCTATTACAACTGGGCCCCATCAAAATGTCTAGGTATACTAAATGATATTGGAAATAAACTAGTTTCGCATAGATCAGATAGTGTTCAAAACAAATCTACCCAGATGATTATACGCAGAGTTTTGCCATGAAGCGAACATTATACATAGAGAGTGTACAATTAATTTAGTTATTATATATTACAATTAATTAATTATTCTTCTCATTTATTTTGGCAGGAACACTTTGCGGTTGGTTCGTTTCATTTCATTTCATTTCGTTTCGTTTCACTACTAAACTGATCAAATTAACAATATAAACAATACAGAAGATAACAAAACATTTCGAACTCTACTCAGTCGTGGGCCTCTTGGCACCTCCTCTTGTTCAGATATTTGGTTCAGCATTATCTAATGACACATGGGAACAGAGCTTAAACTCTATTAACGTATAACCTATTAGCTGACATATGTATGTTCATAGGTGAAATGCATGTTTCTTTGCTTGTATTGTCCATGTTAATTTTCTAGTCTCTTATAAACCATTATAATTTGATTAAATTTAATTTTTTCATCATTTTTTCTTCGTTGTTTGAAATAAAGTTCTTGAAAGGCATTTTTGTAATAATTTCACAATAAACTTTTATATTAATTGCCAAGCATAATTAATTTTAACAGGCTGCTGGGATATGTTTCATAGCACTAAAGACGTTAAACAATATGGGGTGGGGGGATTGTGAGCGCAACTCTCAGATACTAATGCTAGGTTGAAGACATATTCGAAGACTAAACATAACATAATTTGCACTAATTGAAAATTGTATTTCATTCGATTTAACAGTTTATATTTGCTGCCAATTTGTAAATGATCATTTTTTGTTTTTCATTTGCTTAATGTAAATAATTTATATCACAACAATAGAGACAAAGATGGTGTCTGTGTGTGTGGGTGTGTCTGTGTGCGTAATACGTGTGTGAGCTTTGATATGTGTTTATGCGCACAGCTTTCGAGGCTCAAATAACAAAGGCAATATTTAATGAAATATTATTCAATATACACATAAATAATATATACATATACATACACACACACTGAAGCACTCAAGACACACAGTTGCACACACGCATACAACGAGATTACTGCGGGCAATTCACAGACACCCACAGACGCATACACGCACACACACGCACACATACAGACGCAAACGCAAGCGCACGCAGCAATATTCCACTGAGATCCAATACAAGAGTAACGCCCATCGGGGTCACGCCCATCCAGCGCCGATCTAATACTAACTCTTGCTGAGCGCCTTCTTTTTCCTTTGTACCAGAATATCGTAGAACGGATTGTGGCTGATGGACTGTGTCAGGCGCTTGATCCATTCCTGTTGATCCTCCTCCGTTGAGGCCGACATGCGGTAGACCGTGTGCTTGCCCTCTACCACCTGCAGATCAATCGAAGCAGATCAGTTTAGCGAGACTCGATGAGATGCGATTCAATTCACTCACCTTGCCCTCGGAATCAGTCTTGCATGCCTTGATGATATCGGCGCCGCCGGTGGCAAACAGCTCAAAGCAATGCGGCTTGCTGCGATCCTGTATCTCGCGCACCGATATATTCTCGAGCGGTATTATGCCGCGCGGCTCCTTATCTGTGGTATACTCGAAGTAATACAGGCAGTTGTCGTTCAGTATGAACCATCGTCGCTTCCACGATTTGTATCTGTGCAGGGATTTGCTATTAGAATGGCTTAAGGACTACCTAGAACGCAATTTCTTCTAGTTACCTGCCGCCCTGCTTCCAGAGCCAGCCCTCCTTGTCGGGATTGAAGAAGGTGTGCATCAGATCGTTGCCATCGTCTTGGGGTATCTTGAAGGGCTCTGTGCGTATCGACTCGTACAGCGACTCTAGCAGGCCACGGGGCAAATCACCGCCGTTGTTGATGCCACGATTCATCGAGATGAATTGCTCCACGGTGGGTTTGTCTTTGACCTGAAACCGAAATGAGAATGAAAATGAAAATTTAATTGAAATTGAAATTTGAATTGATATAGGCCCGTTGTTGTGAAACAACCGAATTGCGCAATAATAACTAATTAAGGAAACATTTTATGTGCCGCTCGTGCCGTTGAGATCGTTTTACAAGATGCCAGAGCCCAATTAGTGGCCGCTCAACGATTTCAGCTCGTGTGAAATGCGTTAGACTTGACCTATTTTTAGCCCGATGCACAACACTTTTATTTGGTTTTTCTGTAATTGCTCGAACTCAATGTTGCTCTTGCTGCTGGGAAATGGCAAATGGGAACAGAGGGGGTATGGGGGAAATGCGTCGTGTGGACCGTCAATAATTGCTGCCTGACAGGCGACAAAGCATTCAATTCCGCAGTTTTGGGTCACGCGACGTGCATTTCGCTAGCTTTTTATATTTTATTTTCTGCTTTTCTTGTTTTGGTTTTGGCACATTCAACGAACGACGAAACACCAACTACAACTTCCTGTCGCTCCCCAACACTTCCGGTGCGCAAACCATGACACTGAACTGTAATTTGCTGCTGCCAACGAAAAAAAAAAAAAACTTTAAAAAGTTCCCAAACCTTTTTTCCGGAATATTAAAACTTTCCTTAAAACGCTTGAAAGTTGCACAACAAAATAATAAGGTACTTGAAACACACAATTTAAAGGTGATTGAAGAGCAGCAGATATACATATATTCCGCTTTATAAATTTAGTAAGGAATAGTAAACACAAAGTTAAGAAATCATTTATGTGTGAGCAGCATTTGAGGTAGCAGGAGTTGGAAGGTCGAATGATCTATAGATTCATCCCTAAGGAGATTCATAATTAGTGGGGAAAATCCGCAGCTTCCTTTTAAGCTACTACAATCGACTCTAGATAAATTGCACCCTGTGAAATCGAAAATCGCGATAAATCGGAAAAATCGTTCTCGATAATTCTTGATAGCTTGATCTTCGGTGTAAATCGAAAAAAAAAAACAACTATTCCCCTTTATATTTCGGACTAGACTGTAATTATTTTTGATATTTTTTCACCTCCAGGCTCTTTCGATAATCATAAACAACATCACGCATCACTCGACTACTCACCGATGGATTGTGCAGTGATGTGTTGAGCATTATAATGGCGAAGCTGAGCACGTAGCAGGTATCCGTGTTGGTGAATATGTCCGGATTGAGCTGGCAGTAGCGCTGGGCGAATGTCTCCATCATTCGATCGATCTTCTGGGCCTCGCCGGGCAGCCGAAACGACCACAGAAATTGCCTGTGAAAAATGCAACATAGAGAGAGAGTTGAGAAATGCTGAAGTCAACTAGCTGAACTAGCAGCTGTGGCTGTGGAGGGCTAACCTTAGAGCTTGCACCAGTATCAGATTGGTGAAGTCGTGGAGGGCTACAAATGCCTTCAGCACATCCTCGTTGAAATCGTTTTTCTCGCCGAGGTAATCGCCTGGAAATTCAAACAGAAATGAGCATGAAAATTTATGTTATGCATTATGAGTTTTAATTGAATTTCGCCCCCATGCGGGCGTCGCACTGGGCCAACAATTTACGAGCTCTGCTCACGGGCCACGGGCCACGGACCACTCACCTATTGCCGTTTTGTTCAGGCCCTCGCCCTTGTACAGGAAGTGCGCCACATCCTGGGGATCGTGGCGCAACAGTCGATTCTCCACGAGATATTCAATGCCTGCAATTGATAAGAGAAGTTGTTAAAGTTCAACTGAATTGCTCAAGGACTTCAAATATTATGCACTACTCGACGGCAGCTCTGCTGCTGCCACAGCAGATAAGATAAGGACGCAGCCGGAAATTCAAGTTGCGTCGAATCAAATGCAGCCCCAGCCCCCCAGCCCCACACTCGTCATCTACCCATATAGGTCGTAATCGTCAGCGACCCGCAACATATGAACCGCAGCAATCTCAACAATAATAACGAAGAGAAGCAGAGAAATAAATAAAAAAAATAAAAATAAATAAAAATAAAATAGGGAGCGCCAAGGCGCAGACCCGACATCGATGTCATTATTTGCCAATCAAAGCGCGCGGGCCGGCAATTTGCGATAAAAGCCGGAAGACAAGACAGCAAAGAAGCAAAGCGCTCCACGAATTAAAGTGAAACGCATTAGGACCGAGCCACAACTAGCGCGAACTATGCGACAAGCGAACAAATTTGCCAATCGCGTGAGTCCTATGCGATCCAACGATAGCTGGCGCCAGACAACAAGAAACAAAATATATTCGCGTCGTTTAGATGGCAAAGACTTTGATTGTTACGTGTCTAACTATGATGGCATGGTAAGTATATAGAACTGGAGTAATCAAAGTGAGAAATGTATGGAATTATTGATAATAGTCATCAAAAGAAAGAGAAATTACAACAGTTTAAATTTTTGCAGAATCAAAGTCTTTAATCCTTTTTGAGTTATTTATAAGTCATATAATACTTATAAAGATTCATTTCAATTAATCTATAAATAATTCATTAAAATATTGAATATTTACTGGGATTAATTATTTATAGACTTACTGAGTGAAAATATATTTATATACATATCCCCCATAGGAAAAACTATTTAATATATTTATATTTTTTTTATGCAAAAAAACAGTTTGGGTTTCATTTCAGCAAGAAACGATTTAAGAATATTTTTTAAATTTATATACATATTTTTAAACATATTTTAATTTCAAATTATTTATTAAATATTAAAATATTGTTAGGAATTTTATATTCAGAATTTAATAACATTGCATATAAATGTTAAATTTAATTATGATTTTATTCACAAGCAACTACTTCAGGCAACACTATAAACGCCCCTCGCCCTGCCCACAAGTAACAAGTTTTTCCTTTATTTTCGCTATTGCTTCAATCGCTGACAGATTGGCTTTTCAGTTTGATGTTTTTGTTGTGCGTTGTTGGCAATGCGAATTCATCCATATATGGAACAACAACAGCAACAACAACAACAACAACAGACAACAGCAATAATAACAATGACAACAATAATGCGAAATGACAACGGATAATGACAAAGGAGTCGCGCCCGTAGCAGGAGTTTGTCAGGCGATGGCAAAACCATTTCTGTTTTTTTTTTTCCTCCGTGTTTGTTTGTCAGCCGCGCATCACACGCGATTAGCATCAGCAAGTTGGCGGTTGCCCAGCCTTAAGCCACCAGCCCCGCCCACTGCCACCTACCAATACCCTCGATGCGTTATGTATGGCACATTTGTGGGCTATTAATTTAAGTGTGTGTGCGTGAGTATGTGTCGCCCCCTCCCGCCCGCTCCAAGAGCTCGGCTGTTGATAATCGGGCGATAAAGCGACAAATGGCGATGGCCTGTAAAATATCCGCATTCAGCGGGCCACCCGAACCACCCGAGCCACCCAAACCACCCAACAGGGAATGTTTCACATGTTTTTAATAAGCGCCTCGTTTCCCGAAGTGGACTCGATTCCCACTTTGTTATTGCCAGCGGTCGGTCGCTGACTTCACGCCACTTACTACAAATACTTCACTGTGGATTAGCATTTTTATTGTTTTGAGTTTGACGCAGGATGCGACATCGACTGAGGCCCGATGCCTGTCTGTCCCAATTTGGACTAGTCAACGCTAATTTATGGCCAAGAGGTCGATGAAAATATTTGATTGGCTCTTAAATTACGAGACGACAGCGACGGCATCGAGGTCGCATTTTAGAGCAAAGATCTTTCTGGGGGGCTTAGGGGAGAGAGTGCTCGATAAATGGGTCACCAGGGATGCGATGCGTAGAAGGTTAAGCAAGTACAAGCTGCTATTTATATATGTAGCTATTTTTACATTCTCATAACTCATCTATTAATATACTTATATGGAAGAAAGGTTGGGAATGAGCCAGCCTCTGTTGGCATATCAAATTTCATTTCTCAATTGAATCGATTTATCGATAATTGTGTAATGGAAGAGGGATCTCAACTAAGTAAACAGAAGTGCAAGTTATAGCCCATAGATACGCATAGAGAGGGAATGTACTGCCAACTCTCAACTGCTACCCTCTGTCTGCCCCATTATTCACTTTATATATTGTGATATATCGATGACATTGTGTGCTTGTAATCTTCAACTGTGCCGCCCGCATCTTTGGCCTTGTCCGGTCCGTCGCTCAGCGCGCTCCGCTCGGATCTCAAGAATATTGCGACATTGACATTTCCATTAAATGAAACGCCACGGCACTCACTCGTCGGTATCCCGGCTGCACGTACGACAAATGTCAACGAACTGTCAAATTTGTCAGCGTTTTAAGATTGCGCCCGGGTGGGTGAAGACTTCCACGAGACTCTCGCTGCATTGCGCTGCATTCGCTGCAGCTCATCATTCGGGCTCATTACGTTATTAAATTAACTTTGGAATTATCGTCATTGGGCGAACGTGCCCGATGCTCAGCACCGCCCTGCCACGCCCCGACAGCAATTATGGCAGTGTAAATTCGCCTGGCTGTTATGCTCTTTGGCGCCGTCACGCCGCGCCTCGCAGCAGCCCCCCTCCCATCTGAAACAACTCAATTATAAAGCACTTCAGTTCCATGCGTTGCTCGAAATTGCATTGAAATTTCATGTAAATCATTCGCACATTAACATTTCCCACCCGATTTGTCTCTCGGGTGGTTTGTCCCAGCCAACGTCTTTGACTTATTCGTGAAATATGCAAAATTACTGGAATATATTGAGCATAATATATTATTCCTAATTTAGTGGATTTCTGTTGAATTGAAATTACTTCAAGTTCTGTGGGGAATTTTACAGAGTTCTTTTTTTTTTTTGTTTTTAAGCAGGTGAATTCCCAATAATTTCATATGAGTCATTTGAGTTTTTTTTGTAGCTAATTTTAAATTTCCGTATAGAGCTCCGTTCCTTAAACATAAATCTTGTCTTGCTTGTATATTTCTAAGCCTTAGCTTATTTTTTTTCTAATCTATATTTGCTTCAAGCTCACCTTTCTTGGGATCCATATTGAACTTTTTGCGCCCAATCGACATTTGTTTATCTTTGTTGGAATGCTTGTCCTCGGGCACATCGAGCGCTTCCATTTCCGATACGACTTCGCACAGCTCATCTTTGATTTGCTATAAACGAAAGCAAAGAAAACGAAATGAATTAATTAAATGAAACGAAATCGAGAGTTCAAAAAAACTTTCACACCGCACAATTTTGTATGTACAGCAGGCAGAAGCTGAAGTGCCTCCAGCTGTGCCCAGCCGCATGTGAGACTAGATAAAAATAGTCGGGTGGAATGCATCTGCAAACACTCGTATAATTTGCGGAAATGAGCCAGTGACAATTGTTGCTAAAAATACAACAACAACAAGAAACAAAAACACATAAAAGTGTTCACAGCATTTCCAGCAAGCCTCGATCATTCACAATTCACAATATTCGCATTCACAACAAGTGCGAATCATTTGCATGCCTCCACTTTGGCTATTCGATTTTATTTCACTTGAAACAATTTTGGCGTGCTAAAAATACAAATGCGCATAGAGAAATGAAGCGAATTTGATTTAATTGAATTACGCTCGCCGAGACGAGTACCTGACACGGCCTGGGTCCACTTGAGCGGGGTCAAGACACAGCCAGCGACAGCGACAGCGACAGCGACTCGCCTGTAATACGATGTATTCAAAGGGGCGTGACAAATTTGTCAAACACACAATTGAACTGAGGCGAACGAGGCCATTCACTCGCCGAGCACGATGTGTCTATGTATCTGTGTATCTGTGTATCTGTAGCACATATGAGATACAGTTGCTGCTACTGCACTCTAGTGTCTAGTTATTTGTCAGCCTGTTGACGCTTGACTTGGCGAGAGCGCCACGAGACCGGAACATATCAATTGCCCCTCCCCTGAACTGCTCCTCAATGACCTTCTGACTCATTTGCCAAGTCTAACATATACCACATATATACTCTATATATATATATGCAAATCGCCTGTGGAATGCCAATTAAATACGCTGAGAAACAATTGACACGCCGAGCCAATGATCGTTCACAGATTCGTCGTCAAGTCTGAAGTTATGCGATGAGCTCATCCACTTGGAACTCCACACAACGCAACGCCGTGACCCCCTCGAGAATCTGCCAGTTTTGGATCGAGCTGCGGTTTCTTTCTGACTACATTTCATTTGCCAATCAATTCAATAGTTTTTCGACGTGTGATGTTGCATTCTCTGCGGTTCTCCAAGAGAAGAATTTTACAGCGAATCGACAGTGGAATGACTAATCAAATCATCATTAAAAATATGTATATTGATATATAATGCATGATATAAAGCCTTAGGTATGATGTTTTCATTATATAATAACTCGACAGTTTTATGGCTTTTACTTCAGAGTTTCAAATCCTTTCCCATGCTTTACGAACCCTGAGCATACGCCACGCCATTTCCGCTGCACACTTTAAAAAGATATAGCAATAGAAATCAACCATTCAATTAGTGAGCAGGCCAGGCCTGAATTATGTAAATTTTGGAATTTCCAATAGAGTTAAATGCCCAACAGGAGTCCCCCATTAACTGAATGCGAGCTACCAAGCTACGCCCCGTGAGCCAACAACAGACATTTGAGAAATCATGGAAAAATCACATCAAATTGAAGAAAATTGTTAATGAGAAGCGCGTAGAGGGGCATCAAAGACAGGCAGAGAGCAGCGCTCGAGGGCTATTGGCTTAAAGACGGCAACGCTAATCAAAGAGCAACAAAACAGAACCGAGCCGAGCAGAACAGGTGGACAAGGGTCATTGATAGTGCGCAACAGACGTAAAGCTAATGAACGTCAAGCTTTAAAAATAACTCACACTGAACGCGACGCTGGCGACAGGTAAACAACGAAGTCAAAGGTGTGGGAACGCGGCGCACGAGGAAATACAACAGAAAGAGAATCAATCAAGAAACCTGTTTTGATGCAATGCAAATTGTATTGAAGCAGCTGAAACAAAGGCGAGCGAGCTTGAAGCTACGTCTCGAGTGACTTATCAGAGCATATTTTAAACTAGAAATTATTTAACTGTCAATAATGTGGCGTTAACATTTGATAAGACATATTGGCATACATAGATGTGTATGTATTGAATATTATATTTGTTATTCACATTAACTTCCTTTTGAGAGGGCTGTGATACGCAGCTGATTGCAAAGTATAAAATTGATCAGTGAAGTTGAGCAGAGAAATTTCATTTGAATGTGGCCAGAAAACCTTCACAGCTATATACATATTTAAAATATAGATTTCAACTCTATCAGCATTCACTTCAAAACTTTCTTTCATTTTTAGACTGAATGCAACTCCAACACATTTCCAAACACTTGAAACACTTGTATTTCCCAAGAAGACTATTACGTATACGATATTCGATATGTGATATACGATATACGATATTCAATATCCATTTGCTTGGCTCATACCTGCGGTCGCCTCAGGATGGCGACATTGCTCTGCTCCGCATTGTTGCGATTGCGCTCCATGAGCGTTCGACAACTCTCGCAGAGATTCGCCTGTTGGTTGTTATTGTTGTTGTTGTTGCTGCTGCTGCTGTGATTGTTGTTCAGCTGTTTGCTGCTGTTGTTGTTGTCGGCAATGCTGTTGCTGTTGCTATTGCTATTGCTGCTGTTGTGGTTCTGGCTGACTGAGTTGCGTTCGGATTCGCTTTGCGAATTGGAACTGTCGTCAATGAACCGCAAATCGCCCGCCTCTGGCGTCAGCGGTGAGCTCAGGCCCGAGTTGACCATCTCCGACTCAGAGTCCAGCTGCAGTGCCTCGTTATCGATGCCGTCCTCGGCAACGTCCAGCATGCAGCCGAGCGAGTTTGAGCGCGTCTTGCGCGGCGCCTGGGGCGGGCGCCTCGAGATGATCTCGCCCCGCTCATTGAGCAGCAGCTCGACGGGCCGCGATATGATGAGAGTGCGTGTGGTGGTTGTGGTGGTTGTGTGGGTCAGCTCGGAGCGCCGGTTGAAGAGCTGCGTGTTCGGCTCCTCGCTGGGCAGACGCAGCAGCTCCACCTTGCGGCTGACATCGCTGCAGCTAACGGTCTCCGTGCTCAGCGTGGGACTCGCGGGCGGCGGACTCTCGGCTCGCAGCGAGGTCACCTTATAGGTGGCCACGCTGGTGAACGGCGACAGCGAGGGCGAGCGGGGCGAGCGTGGCGTGGAGATGGCCGCCGGCGAGGGCGGAGGCGGCTTAACGTCCACATGCAGCTTCTTCGGCTGCTCCTTCTTGCCCACCAGGCTGCCCAGGTTGCAAAAGCAGCGCGCACAGACGCCGCTGCTGATGGTGGTGCTGCTGCTGTTGCCGCTGGAGCTGCTGCTGCTGGTATTGCCCAACAGTCGGCGGCGATCCTCCTCGGCCTTGCTGGGGGGCGCTGTGATGTAAAAGGTGCTGCTGCTGCTGCTGCGGCTGCCAGGCAGCTCGCTGCCATCCCCCGTGGGCGTGGCGCCACCGACGGCATTGATGCTCAGATCAAAGCAGCTGCGCTGCAGCTGCTGCTTGCTGCCAAAGCTGCCGACGCTGCGGCCGCCCAGCGAGCCGCTCTTCTTGCTCTTGGGCTGGCGGCGCAGCGAGCTGAACCAGTTGCTGATGCTGGGACGCTTCTGTTGCAGCGACGTCGTCGTCATGACTGCCAGCCAATTGCCGACTTCCGTTCGCTCAGTCTTTTATGGCCTTTTGATGGTTGCAGCCCGAAAACGGGTTCGTTCTCTCTCTCTCTCTCTCTCTCTCTCTCTCTCTCTCTCTCTCTCTCTGTCTGTTGTTGTGTGTGTCTTTTCTCACTTGTGCTACTGTTGGCCTTTGACTCTGATTCCTGGTTAATTATTTTGGCTTCTTCATGGCGCAACTCTGAAAATGTTGTAGAGTTTTGTTTCTGTTTTTGTTTTCGTTTTTGTTTCTGTTTCTGTTTCGGGCGCAGAACTCACAGCAATTTACAAGTACAAAGACGCGACGACGCACTGAGCAATGCTTGATGCCCATAAATTCATTAGCTAATTATTAAGATGCCGCGGCGCAGCTCAGCCAAACAAACCCAGCAAAGCCCACCAAGTGCCCCTGACAGGAAGTGCCAGACAGGACACGACCTCAGAAATTGAATTTGCTGTCGGCGCACAACATTTTTCGGGTTTCCCATGCTGCGGCTGCCACTCGAAAGAAGCGCGCCGTGGCGACACAAAACAAATTACGGTAATGGCGCGCAGGTTAAGAAGGTGCTGGCGTTTGTTAATCCCTGCGACAGGACGACAACGAGGACAACAACAACAACAACAACAACAACAACAACAACAACAGCAACAACTACGCAGTTTTTACCCGCCATATCTTCACGTGTGATTTGTGTAGAGCTGGCAAACACTTTAAGGCTTTTGGGCGAGTCTAGCGACAGGAACAAATGGAGACAGACAGACACACACACACACACACACGCACACACACACACATATATAGCCCATTGTTTCATGTTCCATGTCCCGTGTCCCGTGATTTATTGCGTTCCTTTTCTAATGTTTGCTCTCTTTTCTCCATTTACGTTTCGTTACGTTTCGCTTTCGCCTAACGGAAGGAAGTCCGTGCGATAAAGCCCGTGAATTGTTTTCGGACAGCCAAACTCTAATTGGAGGCATGCTGGCCTGGCCATGTGGCACAATCTCCATGGCAAATAATGGATGATGCCTGGGATTAAGTCGGTTAGCCAGCAAAAGTCACTCAGCCATGTGCAGCAAGCAAACAACATTTGCTTGGCGAGACATCTCAGCTCGCAGCTTATTATAATTTATGACATTTATTCTATGCGAGAACATCTGTATACATATGTAGAGCTTCGGGCTGGAGCATTTGTCACGAGCGTGGAGCAGGAAAAGGAAAGTTGTCGAGTAGCAACTGCAGCCACGAATTAGCATCCAACAGATGGCAACGATGCCACAGGATATTTGAGAAAACAAATTCAAATAAATTGAAAATGGGCAATAGCTAAATTTATGCAAGTCGAATCATGTAGGCTTCAGTTACTTTCCCACCGAAGATCTCAGGAATCAGGAAATTTTACGGAAGAAACTACTAAAATAAAACTTTAAAAACTTTTCAAAAAAAAAAAAAAAAAAAAAAAAAAAAAAAAAAAAAAAAACAACTACTGAGATCCCATATCTAGAAACTCATATCAGACTATATATCTACGTGAAGAACAACTTGATTATAGACTTTAAAAGCAATGGGAATATCTACTCACTTCTATAGTTCAAATTATATTTAATTATCGGCTAATTGTAGCATACTTAATAAACCATTTACGCCTCAGCACTAGCAATAATCTGATTTAACTTGAATTTAAATTGAGATTTTATAATCTCCTTTAAATGAACTGAAATTATATCTTAATTGAAGCACGTACACTGAGTTCATATATGTAAGTCTAACGATCGTTTATGCTAAATTGGACAGTTTGGCTTCTTATATTATTGTTTGCGTGACAGCAATATTATTTTTAGCCCCAAAAATTTATGGCCTTTTCTCTTAACACTGTTTATTTAGTTTACCAATGTCAAAGCTCTTGAGGTCCCCAGGGAACCATTGGCGGCCGTGACTAGGCACAGACGACGCGATACCAGAGGGAATCAAAAGAACCAACATGAACAACAACAATTTACCTGCCACGCCCACGCTCATAGCACTGCCAACTTTAAATTACGTGTAACTCGGCATAATGTGCCCAGAACCTGAAGCCTTCAACCTGCTCCATGCATCCATGCATCCTTCGCCAGCAGAGAACGTGATTGGATTCCACAAGCAACAACAATCAAATCAATCTCAATCTTTATACCTCTCTTCATTTCCAGCTATTTGTGCGGGCACATATATAAATATATATGTATATGTAGACGTACATGTCTATGTATGCCGCAATAAAAGGCGCGCCGGCATTCGGAAGATGAGAGAGAGAGAGAGAGAGAGAGAGAGAGAGAGAAATAAACGAATAAGACGACAAACAGAACAAACGCAGCTCAGGTGAATACCGCAAAGGTATTAACAAGAGGCAAATGAAATTTGTAAACAAACTATCAATCAAACAAATGCGCTGAATAAACACGGACAAACGAAAGAGATAGCGAAAGAGAGAGTGAGAGCGAGAGACAGATAAAGACTGAAGAGATGTATATAGTCAGATAGAGCGCTTCTCGGATGCAAAGCAACAGATAAAAGACGACAGACAGCTTCAAGTGCTCAAAACAAAGCTGCGCTTGCTACCTGTTCAACTTCTCTCTCTCTCTCTCTCTCTCTCTCTCTGTCTCTCTCTGATTTGATCTTTCAGTGTGTGGGCAGGAAATGCGCTTTGGCTGTGCCAAACTAATATGGCATGTAAAATTCTCCCGGTTTGTGTTAAACTTTTGTTCATCCATGATGAATGGCCAGAGTGGAAAAGCAAAGAAAATAAATAAAGAAAATTCCGCCTGTCAGACGGTAGCTGGTAGCTGCTAGCTGGCAGCTGGCAGCTGGGCGTTGTGCCGCAATGGGCGTGGCGCATGCAATTTATCTTGACATTTTAATCTGGCCCATTGTAAGCACTGAGCACTAGAAGCGCACAGCCACAGTGCCAAGTGTTACCAATATGCAAGTCCAGTGTGGCCAACGCCTTTGGGTTAACACGCTCTTTAAAATCTACTTTGCCCCACGCCCCGACTACGACGGGGCCACGTCTTTTTCCCGAAATCCAATTAGACAATCAGACACATAAACAATGGCTACGTAGCCGAAAAAAACAAAAAAAAAAAAAAACAAGAAACAAAAACAAAAGAACATTAAATGGCATATAGATGCAGCATTGATGTGCCATGCTCAACTAGCACATATCCTGTATTTAGTTTAGTTTGCTGCAATATATATAAACTTATATACAGTCGAGTCTCCACAATTTGTACCATGATAAATCGAACAGATTCTATGCCCTTGAAAAAAATTAGTTCTCAAGCATTTTCGATAATTTGAATTTCTGTGTTAATCGAAAGAAACTGATTGCTTTGCTATTTATAGGATACGTAATGATGGGATATGATATGTGTATAAGAATATACAGTAGAATCCCGATAATTCGATAATATCGATAATTCGATAATATCGGGATTCTACTGTATATTCTTATACACATAGCATATCCCATCATTACCTATTCTTCCATTTTCCATTCCATACTTCCTTGCACTCAACTGCAATAGTTACAGGGCATCGCTTATTGCCCAGCCGCACTTAACTAATCGGGCTTAGATTCGTCTACGGATTTGGCTACGACTTTTTTTTGGATCTACTGCCATTTGCTGCTGCAGACTTTCACTTTCGTCAGCAGAATGCAATTAAAGGCAAGCTTGGCTCGCCACATTTGCGACTGTGTTTTCCTTTTGTGCTGTTTTCTTTTGTCTGTGGCCCTAAATGTATCTCAAAGTTTGTGTGTATCTTGGAGTACGTATTTATACATGTATATGTGTGTAGGTGAGCAGGCGCCGGATGGGTCATTGCACGTTGTCGTCTAGAAGTCGCATTTGGTCGGGAAAGTGTGAAAAATGCTCTTTTCCGCAGCGCATTTTCTTTCTGCTTGGCGTATTGATTGACCGACTCGCTGCTCTGTGTGCGCGTGTGCGTGTGTGTGTTTGTGTGTGAAAATATGCGAACACTTTAACGAAGCTAAGAGGAGCTTTTCATTCACTATAAGCGCCTTACAAATTATGTTTTATAGACGTCTTCTCCAAGACTGTTCAGGCGTCTAACTATTCGAGTGCACTTAATTAGCTTGGATAATTGATGGTAAAAGCAAGAAATGCCTTCTGATCACAATGAGATATTTTTGTACTCCCAATGCTTGTAGAAGCAATAGATGAATCGTTATAATCTATACTATACTTCTGACTAAGCTTTAGTGTTTTAATAAAGATACAAAAATTTTAAAAATATATATAATCTTAAATAAATATTTAAATCTCTCATATATCGCAAACTTATCCGTTTTCTATTCCGCTAATAACTTGGATTGATTCGTTCTTTGTTCCGTTAAAAATGAAAGCTAGGTCTTAAATCTATTTGTACGATTATGGATATTGCTCATTAGGCTGATGGCTGCCAAGGCAGCATCAAAGTTTGCTTATTATTATTTATTTATCCACCCCAAACAGTCAGCTAATTTCAGCTGGACGGATGGACTGACTGACCGCATGCCATTTATGCGATGAGAAAAATCTCCAAAAACTGCCAAAAAGATTTTTGTTTGCTGTCAGTTGCTGCGCGCCATTTTTTCACTGTTTCAGCGTCAAATGTAAATGGGGAAACGAACAAATACAAAACAAAAACAAAAAACTAAATCGAAAATGAAAGAAAAACAAAGCCACAATTTGCATCTTGCCTGTTATAGAAAAATGACGCAACTAGACAAAAATCGAAACTAAAATATCAACAAATATGTACGTCCATTTCCTACATATGGCAAGCAAATTTAATGTTTTAGCAACGGCGAGTCCGTTGTTTTATTTGGCATTTGAAATTTTCCTCTTTTATACCCTGTGCAAGAGCTGAATAGAGGGTAGCATGAATGTATAGTGCCAAAGCTCTTTTACTTTCAACAAAATGTTAAGATTAGAATAAGTCAAACCAAATTTGAATTTTAAATTGCCTCTCTCTTATACAAGTTAACAAGTTGACTGTGACAGAGTATTATGTAGTCGGTCAACTCATTGTTATTGGCAAAAGTAAAAGTTAGATCATTTTTGACCTCAGACAGAATACGCATTTTTGCTTTTAAACTTGGATATATATATTATCATTGCTAAATTAATTGAGATCTACAGAATTAAAAAAAAAAAAAAAAAAAAAAAAAAAAGAAATAAAGTTATACCATAAATTATCAAAGATAAAGTACTCAGAGAACTAGAGAAGCTATTAAAAAAAATTAAATAAATATATTTCAAACCAAATTTAACTTACGAGTTGTTAAGATAATTATATTTTAAGACTTCGTTATTTAGAAGTGGAATAGATACTTTCATAACTGCTGCAAATCTTGCTAGGCCAAATAGGTGTTTGACTTGCTGACCTATTTTGAAATATGAAATCAAAAATAGAAAATGTGCAAATTGCATTAATTATGGACAGTGGAGAGGCGCATGTGTTGGGACTACAAAGAACACGCATTTTCCCCCAAACTCAACGAACCATCAAAACACGAGTTCGTTGGCCCAATTTAGCAACAGGCGACAACAGACAATGGCCAAAAAAAAAAAAGAACATAGAACAACAACCGAGAACCAAAAAGTCGACGACGGAATGGCTCTATGTAAATGTGTTTTTAATTAAATGCCTTTTGTTGTGGGCTCACCAAAACTATTTCTATTTCCAAAGACAAAGCAAAGGGAGAAATAAGAGCCCAATCAGCTAATAGCCAATGCGGGCATAGCTTTGCTTTACACATTACCTGCACTACCGCCTCTACCTTCGAGTACCGCCATGCCAGACTGCTGTCTCCACTTAATCCGTTCGACTCAACTGAGAGCCGACTACGACTACGTGCTGTCCACTCTCAGATGGGAATCTAATTATTTTTGGCGGGCATTTCCCACAGGTAATTTCAATTCATACAGATACAGTCACTCGCATTCCCCGGCCACACAACAAAGTACATCTTTTGTGGAATACTTAGAACAAAAAACTAGCTAAAAAAGCAATGGGTATTGTTGTTTTCTTCTTCTTTTTCGTTGTATTTCTTTGGAATTTCTATTGTGTACGATAAAATGGCAGTTACACGCATTTTGCATATTAAACAAGAAACATACTCTCGCACACACACCCACACACACGTATATACACCTGATACTCGCGTATCTGTGGGATAGCAGCACATGGCAGCCATGCGTTTGTTTTTTTTTTTTTTTTTTTTTTATGGCGCCTGGCTTCGTCATTGAAGCAGCAACAGGTGCAGTGACTCCTATAAGCGCACACATTAGGCGCTCCACCTGAGATCATCTGCTTTATATACATATATTTATATATACATATATACGCATAACTTATCAGCTTTTGGGGCTGTTTATTGATTGGGGCTTTCCGTTTCTGTATCGTTGTATCCGCATTTCAGCCATCAATTGCGCCAAATTGTTCATGTCATTTGCCCTAATTGAGTTGAGCTTAAGCGTGTCGCTGAAAACAGTACGGTCACATTGGCTTTTCTTGACTACCTAGTATGTCTACAGGGGAATGAAAATTCATAAAAATTCGGCTAAAATTCTAAATAAATTCAGCTTTATCTCAATTTCATTTTCAGTTGAATAAAGCTCAATTGAGGTATTCAAAATATTGATATTGATATAAAGCAGCTCGATAACAAAGCTTGTCTTTGTTGTCTTTAATCAATCAAAAAACATATGCATACGCTTGATCAGTTCATATATCTGTTCATAGTTCAAGGTGAAGCCTAATGCAATCAATTCAAACGGAATTCGCTAAATAGAAATACATTGATTGACGGGCTAAAAGGCAAATGCGTTCAATTCGCTGTGCATTAATAACAGTTGAGACACACACACATATTTATAAAACATATACACATACACATATGGTAATACCTCCTCCCTGTATTAATTAAAGTAACATATTTAAAAGACACTCGAAATAATTAAATTTTGCAACTTTCCGGAGCAAAAGTTTCTTTCAGAAAGTTTGGCAAAAATTAATTTAAAAATTAAGAGTGGGAGGGAGAGGGTCAGAGGGAGAGGGATATACAGCCTGCATATTCCACATTCAACTCTTGACATCTTTGCTTGATGGGGCCTTCTAATTCGTTTTGCTTAATTTTATAGGCTGAAATAATTGGCATTCGAATTTGTTTACAAATTATCGAAACAGGTTCAGACTGGCATTCAAAAGGGTGTTAATAATCAACTATTTAGCATATACGCAAAGTGGTGTGACCAGTTTCTGATAATACAAAACGAAAGACAAAAACTGAAAAGAAATCCAAATCCCATATATAATGCTGCTAAGCAGCGTGAAGAGGAAGAGCTGACGATATGATTGTTTCCCAGAATCAGCGTATGTCATTAACGTTTTGAGAGCGCGCAGTCTCATTTCCCCTCCGAGCACGATTTGATAGCGAAAAAGTTGAAATATTCATGCATTTCAAGTGCTATAAAATGTCGGACTTTACGTCCGTCCGAGTTGCCCGATAAACCGAGGCGAAGCGGATGCCTTTGTTAGATATACGAATTTGAAATACATTATTTTATACTTATACGTATACTATACATGCTTATGCTTGCGAGCTTATCAATTCAACAAAGGCTAGCCGCAAGCGAACAGCACGCAGCTGCGACACTCGCAAGTCGTTGACATTGCAACATACAAGAAAATTCGAATCCGCAAGATAAATATCTGAAATCTACTGCTAAATAATGTAGAGCGAAAAGTCAAACGCAGACGTGACTGTGTGCGAGGGTGGCTCCATAAGTAATCATTTATTGACTAAAAATGCGCTATGAATATTTAAAAAATGTGACGAAGTGCGACTTTAGCAATAAGTATTATTAAGTCTATGAAATATGTAACTTTAAGTAATCAAGATCAGACTAGATCCAAATCTGAAATCTATACCTAACTTTCATAAAACTAAAATTTTAATCATGTTATTTCGTGATATTGGCAAATATATTTTTGTAGATTATTATTATTATTATTATTATTTTTTTTTTTTTTATCAAAATAATCAAATTTGACATTGCTCTTAGCGTAAAATCTATTTGCACTCAATGATTTATATAATATATATTTTATTATTTATTTATTATTTTATATTTTTATATATTTAGATCACACAATAATAAATTAAATTTTAAAATCCTATAAGATTAATATAAAAAATATTTAAAATTTGCTTATGATTATATATACTTTATAATATATACAATTTAAATATATATATTTTGTACATACTTTATGTAAAGAGCCCGCCCTCACCATATCTTGTGGAACACTTTCCATTTTGCATTTGAAAATATGCGTCAAGGAACAAAGCAAAGAAGGGCAAAGGCTTCAGCTGCAGACAGGACAGTGAAAGAGAAAGAGAGAAGGGGGAGAGGGAGAGGGAAAACAAAGAAAGAAAAGTGCATATATATACATAGACAACTTTTGCCAAGAGTCTGGGATCTGTGCAGTTACACTTGCCACGCCCCGCCCCAGCACGCACCGCCTGGCCGCTCCGCCCCACTGGCGAGACAACGTGCCTTGTCTGCGACGTGATTTGAACACGCAAGAGATATCCGCACTGGGTTTTTGTCTCTCTATTTGCCACTTTTTCTTTCAGTTGAGTTATTTTTTTGGTATTCTATTTTGTTGTTGTTGCTCTCTTTTGCCTAACTGTGTGCAAGTGTGTGTCTGTGTGTGTGTGATGCTTCCTAAATGTGTTTTTGGCTGGGTCTGCAGACACGCGCGTCTTTTGCTTACATTTCTTATGTTTATAAATTTGAGCATTTTATGGCTAAACCCAAAAACCCGAACCGCACAAGCAGCCAAAATGGCCTTTTTTTCATCCTATTTTAAAAACTCAACATGTGTGTGTGTGTGTGTGTATCTCTGTGTGTGTTTATGCTGGTTTGGAAAGTGAATTGTGTATACGTTTGGCTGGAAGAGTCCTTGAAAATAGCTGTCAGCAGTCAGTTTGAACTCCGCGTGGCGTGTTAATAACGGCAGTGCACATTTAAGTTGTTTCCAATTGCGTCTCAGATACTTTTGTATCTTTTGACTTGTGGTGCACTTCCATGCGCTGCTGTTGCTGCTGCAGTTACAGTTGTATCTCTCGCCTCTCTTTCTCTACGTGTGAATTGGTGCATTTTTATTTTTGGCCATCGCTTCCGACATATGTTTTGGATTTAGAAACTCATTTGCTTCTGTGTCAATGATAATTTCGTGTCAAGCGACACTTTTCTGTTTTCCAGATTTTCCCAAATATTTTTGTTTTCTTTTTCTTTGCCTATTTTTTTTTTTGTGAATTTTCCCTGGCTATAGATAACATTCGGCTGCCAGTTGTCTACCAAATTCCCATTCAATATAAACATTATCAACTGATTTACACACACATATCTATAAATAACTTATCGTTTGTAGATAATAATATTGATTGCTATCGCCATAATTACTCGATATCAATTGTCTTGTATGTGGGTGTTCGCTTAGCTATGCTAAAGATCTAATGGCTGATAAGAGATAGCATTTATTGCCAGAGATACAGTAATTCTTAATATTTATAGGGTATTCGATATTCGTACATCCAATTGGTTTAACTAACTGTAATTATAAGCAGTTCATCAATTCTGCCAACATTTGGCTTTCTCAGCCATTGCCAATTGCCAAAAAAAAAAAAACAAAGAGCAGATCTCAAGGTCGTCGAATGATTCTCTTGATTCCCTCTGTAGCCAGTGCAATGTTCTCCCCCGATGAGTCAGACAGACGATGCTCTTGCTCTTACTCTTGAAATACATTCCAATGTCGCAGCAGACTGAAGTGCCGACGGTTTTAATTAAGAATAATACCCGAAAGCGACAAGTTTCAAAGCCAATGCTAATGCTAAACAAATAACCAAGCGAAAAGATTGCCAAATACCAAACACAAATTGTGTTTCATTTGATTTTTCTTAATTTTTGTTTTTATTTTCAAGAACACGACACAAGTGGAATTTTCATTCGAGTTAATTAATGAACATAAATCATAAATTTCTTTTGATTTTCCAAACATTTAGTTAATTTTTTTTTTTTTTGCCACATTTATTTGTTTTTTTAACAAAAAATAAAAATAAACAGGAGAAAACAACAGCTAAAGGCAAAGAAATTCAACTCGATTCAACGGCGAATAAACTAAATTCATAACAAGCCAACGGTATTCGGCGCATATACATAGAGACATTGAAATATATATATATATATATATATATATATATATGTACGACACACAATTCGTAATGCGTCTATGCCAATATTATTTTAAATACAAATTATGCAAGAAAATCGAATGGCTAATGCCTTTTGTAATACAAAAATTTATAAATTATTTTCCTTAATTAGTTTATTCTCTTAATGTCGAAAGACAGTTACTCTATTGTGTTGATAATAAAATTGTATTCGAGGTATATATTTAGCTTCGGCACTATATAGCTCTTGAATGCTATAATTTAAGGATTTTTTTTATACCCTGAACCCATTGAAAATGGGAAATCAGGGTATAATGGTTTTGTTGAAATGTATGTAACAGGCAGAAGGAGGCGTGGCAGACCCCACAAAGTATATATATTCTTGATCAGGGTGACGAGCTGAGTTGATTTGGCCCTGTCCGTCTGTCTGTCTGTCCGTCTGTCCGTCTGTCCGTCTGTCCGTCTGTCCGTCTGTCCGTATGTTTGAACGCGTCGATTTCCGAAGATATAAGAGCTAGAGACTTCAAATTTTTTGTAAAATGTTCGTAATTACAGCGCGGATATCGAGTTTATCATTAAAATTCGATAACTCATCCCGATCTTTTTTTATCGATGAAAAACCTTATCGAAAACCAGTTATAAAATTATATCTTCTACATCTTTATTGCTAGAGTCTCCAAATTTTGAATGTATGCTTATATGCAATTTATACAATTTCGGTTTTTGTTAAAATTTACCCCCCACCTCTAAATTCACCCCCTCACCCTCACTTTTGTAAAAAGCGTATTTCAAATACTAGAGACTTGTGCTTTGGCAATTACATGCATATTCATGTTATAATCATAATCTGAAAGTTTCATGAAGATCGTACGTAAACAAAAAAAGTTATTAAACAATTAAGTTCTCATAGTAAGCGCACACTGCAGCCCATGCGTGTTTATGCGTGGGTGCTTGTGTGTGTATGTGTTTGTGTATGTGTGTGTGTTTCTTGTGTAAGCTGAAAGACGCGAAAAATTATTGAAATAGCTAGCACTCCAAGGGTTCAGGGGATCTCGTAGTCGAGCAGTCTCGACTAGAGCTTTCTTACTTGTTTTTTATTATATTTTTGAAAATAAAGGACTATGCTAATATTTTACATATTTGCTAATATTTTATGAGCTATTAAGCTAGCAAATATTTAATTAAATAATATAAGCAAATATTTCTTTACTATCACTTTCTGAGTTTTTAAACTGGAAAATATGTATTTATTTAAAAATTATAAATAAATAATTGTTTACTAATATTTTCTGAGTTTTTAAGCTGGCAAATAGTTAAGTAAATAATATAAATACTTTTTTCCTATAGCCCAAATTCCCATTTACGGCTCGATAAACTCTCCCGAATATTCAAGCATAGAGTACAAAAGTAAATATTTACAAAATATGTATATTTCATTTGTTATTTCGCTCGCATCGATATTAATGGCTCGATAGTTTGTTCAAGTCCAGGTGCTACAATTTGTTTGTTACTAATGGGCGCTATATTCATTTGAATTTGCGAATAATGGATAATTTCAGATGCTGCTGGCCATTAAATAAATACAACTAACTCAAGCACATAGCACGAGTGAAACATTTAAATTGTATATATATACATATTTTCATATATGTAAAGGAGTGTTGGATAGTTGTGAATACTATAGTAGATATGGCGATTGATATGGCCACAGAAACCGCACTGAGTGTGTGTGTGTGTGTGTTGAAGTGGTGCACAGTTGCAACTGAAATTGTTTCCCACGTGCATTTAAACAGTTTCACCTAATTACGTTTTTGCGCTAACAAAAGGTGCCACCCCAATGGGCGGGGCGGGAAGTGACGGGTTGTAGCTGAGGTAGAGCAAATAATCAAGCTACCAAATGCAGCACAATCCCACACACACACACACGCACACACACAATGGGATTTGGTCAGACCATAAAATGTGATGCTCAGGTTAATTTATGACTTTTACATGACCAAATCGCAGTCGCGCCGAATGTATCTGTATCTTTAGCTAGCTGCATCTGTATCTCTATCAGCATATACGTATATGTGTGTATCTGCATCTGATTGGGCCTAGCTGTTTATCTGTGCATCTGCATATTCAGCTGATTCTATGGCGACACTGGATTAGTGTCACACATGAAGCAGCACAGCTACAACATAAATCACAAACACAACAAGCTGCAACAAAAGCAACAACAAGCGACACGAGTCGCACTTTTGGAAACACTCTAAATAAAAACAAAGAAAAAACGTATAAAACAAATTTAATGCCAAATCTCACGTTTTTCTTTCCTTATTTTCGATTTTATTTATATTTTCCATTCAGTCGCTTTTCAGGCAGCGAGTGGGCAACTGTGGCAACAGCTTCTCCCTTTCGCATCATTTTTTCTCGTTTAGCTGTAATGCATTTTTGTGCGCTGCTGTTTTTTAGAAGCTGTCCCACATTTTACCTGCCCCATGCATTCATTCAGAAATTCCATCCAGGCAAACAGTTATGCACAATAAAAGCATTCTTTTGGGGCTCTGTGTCAAGGATGTTTTTATAGTCTGGCGAATCGGTATCTAAATAAGTTTTCAGCTAAGATTTTAGCTCTTAAATAGTCAAATATTGGGGAGTCGAGTTACAAACTGTAAATGATGAGTTTTTATTTAGTATAGTCGAATTCTATTGAATTGCATTTTAAGATGTTGAATGACTTTTAACTATCAAATATATATATATAAATTCTGAAACTCTAGACAATCATAGTTTGGCTCTAGCTTTTGGCTTTCAGTTTATACAACCATAAAGCGCTAAGCATTTACTCCTGACCGTGTGCCTAATGGCAAAGCCATTTGCAGCTCTTTGCATGATGAAAGCTGCGGCAAGTGAGGATATCCTGCCGCAGGAGCAACACCAACGCAGCAGCCACTTGACACAGAAAAGCGACTAAAAGCCTTCAAGGCAACAATTAAACAAGAAAAGTAGAGAAATAATGCCATTGTGAAAGTAACACGCTCCACGCCCAACGCCCATATACGATATATAGATGTGTTGAAATATAATGGACACATGGTTTGGCTTTTGCCCATAGAGTAAGTTCAAAGCGTGAGTCAACTGCTGCGCGTGAGTCAGTGGACAATTTGCAATTGGGCTCTTTGGCCGAAATTGGTATGCAAAATGCGACACTTTGAAATATATACAGCTATACATGTTTCATTCACTCAGTCAGTCCAGGGGAATTGCGCAATAGACGAAGGCGGGGTCAATGCAACTAGATGGAATGCAAAGACTAAAGTCTAAAGACTGCGACGCAAAACAAACTAAACTCTGGCTAATTACGCGTGTCAAGTCAAGTATCTGTAAGATACATTCTGCATAATTATCATCGAGATGCAAATGAGCTGGCACAACTTGGCGCAAGTGCAGCCAAATGGGCAAATCAAACAAAGACTAAACACAGTTAGATCAACAGCAACAGCAGCAACAAGTTGTTGCCTTGCTCCTTGCTGCTCTGAGTGCTGCCTCATTGTCGTGTGGCATGCCGCACGGCTCTTCCCCTCCTCCTTCTCCCCCTTCTGCTGTGGCGCACTGCAGCTTAGATGAAATGGCCAGAGATAGAGACGAGAGACACGCCTATGAAATGCAGCGCATTCATCTGCTAGTTTCTTGCCTGGTGTGAGTCATCAGCTTCCATTTATAATTTTGCATTCGCGCCTATGACACACGCAGCCACTGGAACGAGCTAGGGAATGGCAATGGAATGGGAATGGGAGCAGAGCAGCCTTGCCTAGAAACAGAGCCGCGTCGAGTTGAAGGCATAAATCAGCCGTAGATAAAGAAAATCGCAACAAAACACTAGATAAGTGAGTGTGCATATACATATAAATAAATATACAGTAAATATAAAGATACTCATATTAGAGCTTGTTAACTAGGCTACACACACAACATACAGTTGAGCCTCCATTTGATGTAAGGCAAGGCAACAGCTACCGATTGCCACTAGCGTCAACGGATGTTGACACTGTGCAAAAAACAGCCAGTGGTGTGAAGGGCAGCTGCGTACAGGGTATTCCTGATATGTGTACAATGCGCGTCTATTGTAATCGAAGCCATTCCAAGAGTCAATAGCCAGTTGCCATGTTAATAGCAAACAAACAAAGCAGACAAACAACACTGAAACCCACACCTAAAAGCATTTTTACAACTCTCAAGCTGTTTAGGCTTGCATCTCGCACTTCAAGGGGTTTCCAGGTGAGCATTGAGCTCGAACATCGAGCTGAATAGATGAAAGAGCTGAGTTTTGTCATAGATCATATGGATGAAATGATAATGATGATGAAACACAGTTTAATAAAATAAAGTGGAATGT
Source organism: Drosophila arizonae (assembly GCF_054131065.1). Classification (NCBI taxonomy): domain Eukaryota; kingdom Metazoa; phylum Arthropoda; class Insecta; order Diptera; family Drosophilidae; genus Drosophila; species Drosophila arizonae. Next base: position 16,479,546 of record NC_142923.1, on the reverse strand, counting down.
TAACCTATATATAAAATGCTAAAGAAAATATTTTGCTGCATTGATATTGTTAAAATAATAATATGAATTGTTAATAAATGATACTTATTTTCTAAATTCTAGTTGAATATGTCTAATATAAATGCCACACAATCAAATCATTAATTACAAACAACAACAATCAGAGCAAAAATAGAAAGCGACAATTAATTTATATAGAAAAGAAAAAACAAACTCTTATCAAAAAAAAAAAAAAAAAAAAAAAATATATATATATATATATATATATATATATATATATATATATATATATATATATATATATATATATATATATATATATATATATATAATAATTTTTTTCCTCTGTTTTGCTTGCCATTAAATTAATTTATTTTATGTATATATATATACACACATAAAATAAATTAATTGAATAGCAGCACAAGCAAAACAGAGAAAAAAAAATATTAATAATATAATAACAATAAATAAATATATTTTAATTGTGGGCTATGCGACAGCAGCTGCCGCTAGAGTAAACGCAGCAAAGGCTGATTCCAACCTCCAAGCCCAAGTCAAAGTCTCTGACTCTCTCCCTCTCCCTCTCTCTCTCTCTCACTCATTCTCCCAGCGTGTCTCAGTGGTGCGAGTCATTGATCTTCGTCTGGCCTGACAAAAGGCGACAGCAAATGGACACACGCCCCAGACGACAACAACAACAACTACAACAACTACAACGGGCAGTTCATACAGCAAGTGCAAGACATCAAATCCAAAACCAAAGTCAACATCGAACATCAACGCCAACGTCAAAGTCAGACAGAAAGGTCGAAAGCAAATGTTGCCTTACCCAAGGGTTAAGGTCGCCCAAAGCCCTTTTTTTTTTATTATAATAACAAATAGTTCAATATATATGTAAATACCCTATAATTGAAAAGTGAATGATGCAAGGGATATATATATATATATATATATATATATATATATATATATATACATATTATTGCTGAAATAATATTATAATATATATGTATATACACATTTGTTGTGTATATATGAAATTTGGCACAATTTATTCATAATAAGAATAGTTTCATAGCACATCCACAGACTATAAAGATAGAGCTTATAGATACTGTGTGAACAACTTATGCATATCATCATTCATAATCACAAGTTTCAGTTTATAATTATCATTTTATAGCTCTCTCTACACAATACACAATATAATCTCAGGTCAGCATTTACAGGGTATCTACCCTGTTATCATATGCATATGCCTCGCTTTTAGTATGCGATTTAATAGTTTAGTTCGAGTCATATGCGCGCCTGAAATTCGAACCCTTCCAACTAGGCGTCATCTGTATGCAAATTCATTTATGGGACTGGGCGAATAGAATCAAAGAGCTGACCGCCCCAATGCCTCGTGGGTTGTGCTAGGGTCGAGGGCTTGAAGGTATTGGTGTGCTGTTGCCACGCGAGCAGCCAAATGTTGAAAGTATAATAAAATTGCTGTTCGCTATCGTCGTTTTGTTATATAATTAGCATTTGCCGCATGCCAGCAGCTGGCTGCAGGCGACCCACCCAGCCTAGTCCAGGGGCCTGAAAAGGAAGTCCCTAAGTTCGAGTCATAAAACCCGAGTTAGACGCCATTTGGTGGTCGTTCGATCGCTTGCAGTTTGCCAAGTACCAAATGCATTAGCCAAATAATTCACAATGCCAGCTGCACTTTACTCAAGGGTAGCTAAACTCTAACAGAGTGGTGTGCGTATGTGGGTGTGTGCAGAGAGAGATGAAAGATAGAAATACATTATAATACAAATACACATTTCGTATCAAATGTTTATATAATAAATGTTGTTATATTATTGATCTTAATGGCTTTAAATACGTTTATAGATTTTTTTTCAGAATATGCATTTGATTTTTGCTGGGTTGATAACAAAAACATTTTAGGAAAAAATCATATATAATATATACATTTATATTCTTATTTCCATTGCTTCTCAACTATACATATATTGTAGATAAATATTATTTCCACATAATTTCGAGTAAAGCTCCTTGACTGATAAGCCCAGTAGCAAACTCCTAGATGGCTAATAAAAGCACAACAATTCTATTAGCAATTCTAGCTCAAGAATTCATTTCCAAATATAACTATATTTTCCTCACATCTAATAGGTATGTTCCCTCCCTATCCCTACCCTATAGAGTATATTGAAATATTGTTTTCCCTTCATTCATTGCACTTTCAACAACTTAATAGTTTTAATTTTTGAACAGCGCAATCGGCCCCATCTGCAGCCACCCTCTTTTATTGAATAAGTGCCACATGAGCCATTATTTGTGTGTGTGTGTGTGTGTGTGTGTGTGTGTCTTGTTGCCAAGGGTCTGCATGCACACACACAGTCATGCCCCCGCTCCCTCTGCTGCCGTCACGCCCTCACGTTATGGCACATGCAATTAGCCTGAGACGAGCGGCTGTCGAGTCTCCGTTCGCCTTGCCCTTGGAAAATGGAAAATATTGTTTCTGTTTTTTATTGTCTAGCTAAGTAAAGGCACATTAGGGCCCTATATACAAGTAATATACAAGTATAGATACACTCATCTCTCTCCCTGTCTCTGTCTCTGTCTCTCTCCATATGCAGTTGTGCCTGCTGCCAGCTTGGCTTGTTTACCTTTGTGCCGTGTCCGGGCGCTATTAAATTAATTATGCCCGCTTTAATGGCACTACCTTATAGATTTATGAAAAGGCGCCACAATGTTTTTTTTTATCTGTAAATGTTTTTTAGCATGAAGACTTGGCAAATTTAATAGATCTCGGCTCGCTCAGGCATATACAACTTCTATGTGCGTCTACTACGAATAATTGTATATTTAATTTCATTATTATTACTTTAGTGATAAATGTAGTTAAAGTGTTTTATGATCTCTTTTGTATAGTCTAATCACAGTATGCCCTGCTTTATAATTTTAGCGAGGCATTCACTTAGACAAAGCCCCATTTACAACCTTAATGAGTTAATTTATTTATAATTAACAGCTCACGATTCCGTTGTTAAGATTTGATTGAATAACTTTTCGCTATAGGCTATAGCTATAGCCTCAGCTAGGAAAGCTCTGCCATCTATCTGTTTAATCATCTTGTTGTGCACTTTTCCATTAGTTGCGAATTGGGGTGCACATTCAGTAATCGCAAACGAATCGCAATTCGCAATTGCGATTCAACTGCAGCCACTCGACATGTGACTTGGGTGTAATGGAGTCTGTCTATCTTGCCCGGATGTCCACAATTTATGCCAGCGCTACGAATCGTTGGCGTTTTGTGGTTGCTGTTGTTGTTGCTGTTGCTTTTTCTCCTTCTTAATTCCAGAGAGTAATTTTCACGCCTTTTGCTCTCAGCTGCTTGCAAATTGTTTGTTGTTTTGCTGTCAGTTTTCGCAGACCACTAATAAGCAACAACAACAACAACAACAACAGTAACAAACAACAACTGCGTATTGCATTACAGCGCAAACTTTGCTGTTGACTTTGGCCTACAGAAGTTGGCACTTCTTAATTCGTGCCCGAAATACGAAATACGAAATCCGAAATCTGAAATCCTCACATTACACTGCGATCCACCCAGATACGAATAGAAACAATAAACAGTTGAGTTGCATGCGCCATGTTGCGCGCTCGGCAACAATTTCAGTTAAGTAATTCCACAAAATATTAAATTTCATTAAATGAGAACAAAATAAAATTTTAAAAACCTTTAAGCTTGTCCGTGCGAAATTTTTATTTGCTCAAGGTCGTTTTCCCTACAATGTCAACGCTTTCAAAGTGTTCATATTACAAGAAATTTTTAAACAAACTCTTTACTTTAAAGTAAGTTTTACTTGCTAATTTTTCTAGCATTATTAACTAATTTGTTGAGAGTTGTTTTAATTATCAATGAAACAAATAGAGATCAAGTTATACAAATAATATGTCAACATAGCAATCTCACTTTAGTTTAGCCCTTTTTTTTAATATTAATTCTAATCTCTAAGAAATAAATATATATTATATTTACAGGACCGAAAAAGTTCACATATAGAAATTCATATTTATAAGTATTTTCTTCTTTAAGATTCGAGCTTTGCACTTGATATCTGGTGGATACACCCATGCATCGATTATATTAGTTTTTCTTTTTTGTAGAGCATTTCATCTGATATTTATTTGCGTTTGCATCAACAGCAAAAAAATTTCCAACTAATTTCAAACAAATAGCATACAAAATAGGGAAAAAACACAGAGAAAGAGAGAAACATTTCAAAATAAAAACTTTGTTGAAGTAAATGGCAAATTGGAAAAAGTAAGAAAGTGGAGAGTTGAAACTAAAGTAAAATTGCATTAACTATGGAAATCCAAAAGCAAAAGGGAAAAATAGTAAAATACAATATATTGTATATATAAAGCAAAATTGATACAGCTGTCGCTGAATGAATGATATATATGTATGTATGTGAAAGGGTGCCAAGAGAGAGGAAAGAGGCAGGGAGGAAAAAACATAATTATAGACACATATGCGCTATTGTTGAGCCCATTTGAATGGGCCGTTGAATGTCATGTCTGCGGTTACCTGGCGACCGGGACAGTGTCTACTTTTCGCACCTGCAACCGATTATAATCAAGCACCAGCTCTCCTTCCCTTTCATATAGAGTTGACCGCACGCGCTCGTTCATTTGGGGTCGCTTGGCTAATGCAACGCTTTGCACGGCGGCCGGGCCAATAGACATGCGAAATGCAATTATTTTTAGCGCATGCAACGACCCAGCACGGGGCACGCGTTGCGCATGTTTGTTGACAATTAATGAAAGTTGTTGTTGTTGTTGCTGCTGCTGTTGTTGCGGTTGCTGGGCGCACCCAAAAAGCGTTGCTAGCGCTGTGAACTGCACTTTATGCATTAATTTCCGCATAACTCGAACACACAGCCGCAACTCAGCTGCAAGCAGATACAAACAAGAATCACACACATACACAAATATATTCATAAATGCATATTATATATATGTAATGCTTTTATCGAAAGACCCCCAAGCACCATACTGACCAATTGCATGAAAATTCTTGCACGGCAAACTGTAAATTTAATGAACGCATCCGCTCTTGGGTCAAATCCCCAACCCGTTCACTTCTTTGCACGTTGACACAATGTGCAGCCAATCGAGCACTATAAAAGCCATGTCAACCCATCCTCCCCTAGCCCCTGCCCCTATCCCTATTCGATATCTAGACGCCTTCAGCTCGCTTCAGCTGCACAGAAACGGATCTCACTTTGATGTTGTTTTAGTGGCTTCTCGCTCCCCTCCCTCTCCCTCTCTCTCTCTCTCTCGCACTCTGTTGGCGTTGCTGCTGTCAACGGCATCTCACAGAGTTTTTTATACCCTGTTAATAAACCGCAAATTATGCTGGCTTCTTCTTCTTCTCCTTCATCTTCTTTCTTTGACTCGACAGCTTTGTCTCTCATTTTTATTGCATTTGGCAATTGTAACCAAGTCGCAGACCTTTGACTCGCACAGAAAAACTCTTGTCAGTCTCAACAATTTGTTGACTTTTCTTGTGCTTTAAGAGCATATACATATATACATGTATGTAATATACCTAAATATATATATATATATATCAGAATAGCTGCTAGGAAACACCCCACATAAGGCTTGCTAATTACTGCACAAGTGCTCCATTCCCAATTGCTCTCATGCCACATTTCCACTGGCCAGCATTCTCATAAACTTTTCAACAAATTGGCAGCACTTTTTCTGTTTAAGAATTTATTTAATATATGTTAAAAAGTAACAAAAATTCAAATACAAATTGCAGATAAAATATTGCAGTTGTAAATCTTGAGGACCTCAATGGAGCAAAGCTGAAACAGTTGGAATTTAATATTATTTAGAAAGGAATAATCAATAAGCAGAATTCTCTCTCATTATAATATTAAAGAAAATAAAATCTACATAACACAAATATTAGTATTTGGTTCACATATTTCGTAAATGGAATGTAAACTAGGTCTGCAAAATATACACATATATCTCTGTTTAGCTTTAAGGCCATTTTCGAGTTGACTTTTACACGATAAACAAGTTTTTCCCCACACACCCCCCCTTATAGCAAGTCTTTAATTTAACATTCAGTCAATCAAGCATGCATATGTTTAACTTTCCGTTAGAAGAAAGAAGAAGAAATCTATTTGGTTTCATTGGAGCAATAAATTGTTATAGCTGGCAGTTAATCAGCTATGCATTACATTGAGTTCTAGGCAAACAGAGCTCAGCTCAATGCAATGCATGAATTTTAAAGCACAGTTACTCTAGTTTAGCGTTGAACTTTAATCAAATGATACGCCGGCACTCCTCCCTCGCCGCATGCCCCGCAGCTGCTGCTGCTGCTCAATGCAATTCGTGGCCAGACAAAGGAGCAACGCATAATTCCAGTGTCACCAAACCAAGTGGATGCCCCTGCCCCTGCCCCTGCCCCGCCTCGTCCACTTTTGTCGCTAACAAAAAACGGAGTGAAACGCGGTAAATGTGGCCCACAACAGCCGTGGAATGTCGGCGCGTCATTTGCATTCTTGGCATAAAAGAAAAATAAAACGGAACAACTGAAAAAGTTGGCAACACTCAACGTCCGACCAATTGAGATGCCCCTGCAATGTGCCCCCGTCGCAGTTGTAGCTGTAGTTTTATTTCGATGTTTTTTGGCATGTTTCATTGGCAGGCGCGCTTAAAATATGCAGCGAAAGACGCGCAGCAGGTGGAAGGCCAGCCGGCTTGGCCTCTCTGAAAGAGCGAGAGAGAGAGAGAGAGCGCAGTGGGTAGGAGCCGAAGATGGCGGTCTAGTCACAGGAGCTTTTCCGCGCCCGCTTTTCAATTGCTTGTGCGAGACGCGCGCGGCAAACGCCTGATAAAAAATGGCAGCACTAAAGGTTGCCAACGCGTGGCAATTGTCGTCGCATGTTTCTACTCCTTGAGCAGGGCAGACTGACGGACTGACAGACAGCCGGCGTTGCAAGTTCTCAATTACAGAAAATCCAACAGTTTGCATTTGTGATTTTCGTTAAAAGTTAAAGAGGTAGAAAGGTAGAAACTCTACTCATTTATAGAAAATCTGAGAATTTCTTACTAATATAAATTCTAGTTTGAAACAATTTTAATAAAAACTGTTAATCATTATAAATCAACAAAAATTGATGATTTAAAACAACTTTGAATTGTAATCAAAATAAAACATCAGGATCCTTGGAATATTGAAAATAAATATAATAAAGGAAAGCTTTTTTTGGGTATATTTAAGGCTAACATAATTTTTTATAGTCAAACCAATCTGATGAAAATTCTCTTCACATCAAAAATCCTCTTCAAAAAATTTAAAATTATCTTAATTTATATATTTCATTATTTATATAGACTAATTCATTACTCCTATAAAGTTAAATTTGAAAAACTTTTACAGAAAATATCCAAAACAAGTAAATCACATGTGAGGCTGAAGACAAAAGTTTTGAACGTTTTCGTTTTGGGGAACATGCAGGACCTGCAAAATGTCACCGCCAGGGGTCGCCACCCGCTTCAATTGTGCGCGCTTTCGATAAACTACTTGCAGACACACAAATAAACACATAAACATATAGATAAGTGTATGGGTGTGTGTGTGTGCGTGTTTATTTATATAGATGTACGTACGTACGTGTATAGAAATATATTTATAAGTCTGGTAACCAGTTGTACAACTGCTGCAGCCGTCATTTACGCTTGCCTTTCGGTTCTGTTCTATTTCGTTTTGCTTTGCTTTGTTTTTTGGTTTTTTGTTTTGGCGCAGTAAATTTGTTTTGAATTTATTTTTGGCAAACTTTTGGCCTATTGGGAAAATGAAGGCAGAAGCCAGAAGCTACAAGGCAGAGCAGCTCTGTTTGGCTATTTGGCCATTTGGCAAACGGGTTAGTATGACCGTAACTTATATTGCTGGGGGTCCCCGTCGTTATGCGGTCTCCCAACTAACTTTCATCTGTCTGCCCGCTGGGCCGTATCCTGACCTTTTTCCCAACAATTATATCTGGCGTTGAGTCCTTTCTTCTTCTTTTTTATTTTTTTTATTTTGGCAAACAAAATTTCACATAAAATTGGTTGCGCTGCTGTATTATTATCTGTTCGGACAGTTTATTTATATAAATATAAAAAACGAGAATTGGAAAATTGATTGTTTTTTTTTTATTTGTTTAACGTGTAAGCGATAAGGTGGGACTACATTAAATATGTGTATACGTATATACATTTATATAGTTGGGCAACTGTTTGCTTTAGCTTTCCCAAGAAGCCGCTGAGTCACAGTTGAAATATTATCTTGAACAAGTTTCTTAAAAGTTCAAACTTTTTCGGTAAACAAGCCAATCAAAATATTCCATGCCCCACGATGCCAGTCCACATTTAATCCATTCCATTTCAAGAGTTATTTGCAAATCAATTGCCTAACTTAATGCTAATTTCGTCAATCAAGAAATATTCCATAAATGTTTATTACTCAAATAATGTAACAATCTAAAAAAATACAATTTCAAATCCATATTCTGACTGGCAGGCAATAATTGATAAAACCAACTACAACAAAGCGGAAATCTGAAACTGACGTCACGAGTGACGCGAATTTGTTTTTATCGGGCTCAATGATTAAGCGCAAAGGTAAATATGAGTTTATAAACTTATACATACATATATATATTCACATATATTGCCTAGGCTAATAGAAAGGGAAATATTTCGACCTTGTCTCAAGTATTTCTCATATCAATTTTTGGCATAAATTCTCAGTTAAAAGTGACGCGATTCTTTGTACTTGTAAATTGCTGGCAAGTTGAATAAAATAAAATAAAATAAGTATTATTTATATTTACTTGTATAAAAGGTATTCAAATATTCACTTTGTTCACTTTTTGCTAAACTCTTCTTATTTAGCTTCTCAACTTTTTGTACAATCTGCACGATTTTTAATATATATGTATATTTTTTTATTATTTTGTGATTGATAAGAGACGTCTTATCAGTTAACTTTCTTACGCGAAATTCACTTCAATAAGCACGTTTGCTCTACAATTGTTGATACCATTTAGTTTCACTCTTTTTTGCACTAATTCCTTTATAATTTTTGTGATGCTTTTTCTTTTGTTGTTGCTTTATAAAATATACTATAAATATCTAGAACCGGGCGCCGGGCTCATTAAATCTTTTGTTGTTTTATTTTTATAAATTTTTTGGCACTCACACGCCGAGAATATGCAAAAAATTTTCGAGCGCGCACAAAAATAAATCGAATTTTAATTTTTTGTTTCTCTTCTTTCTTTCCGCACGACGCCGACGAAATTCGTCCGTTACGTTGACATTTTGTTTTGGATTCTCGACTGTTAATGCGCGTTCGGCAACAACAACAAGTGTTTGGAGTGAAAAAGATCTAACAGCGGTAGTAAATGTTATGGCTCATTTCATGTAAACGAGCTGTTTCTTTGCTGTTGTACTCAAATCGTACTGTTCGTCCACTGTTATGCTCAGCCTGTGCTGTTAATCTGCTGTTAAATTTAATTTAAGAGCGAGTTTTACGCTCTTTGCTGGCAACCACTTTGCCAGAGGGCATTTCTTTGCTCTTTGACGACAGCTGATTGCCGCTCACAACAAGTGTCTTTGTATGTTAAGGGAAATAGGATACTCGCAACTTAAGAGTAACAAAAAAGCAATAAATATAAAATATATTAATAAATGTTAAGGGACAAAACAAATCATATCATTTTTTTTTAACTGCATTTAACTATTTAAGCAGCTCAACAAATACTAAAACAAGTCAGGACAATCCTTTAGGCTATGCGTGCAGAGGACAAGCTAGAGTGCTTGAAATCGAAATACGTGCATAAGTGAAGCCATTTGCATGCAGACACCATAAACTGCAAATGCTGCTCACATTTGCGATGCTTGGCCACTTCGATTAGCTGGCCATTGTGTGTTGGATGAAAGAACAACAAGTTAGCCAGAAGCTGGTCGAACATCGAGAGGTAGAGGTAGAGATGGAGATGTAAATGGAATCGGTCATTGTTGCCACTCGACGTTGCCTTTGTTCATCGCTTATATCCTCAAAGCAGACGCCATAAATCAATGTACAAATTTGCACTTCAAGTGCGTTTTCAATAAGTTTTAGTACTCCGACTCTTTGTTGCTGTTATTGTTGCCTGTGATGCTCACATAAATCATAATTTAAAAGCTTGGCAAATGCAGACGCAGGAGTAAAGTCTAACAACAACTTAATGAAGTAGAACAAACCAAAACTTTGTAATTTTCCTTTTTCGTAAAGAGAATCAGCTAAAGAGCACGAAACAGAGAGAGAGAAAGCTTCAGAGCGATCACACGATGACTAAAGGGTAAGCAATTAAAAGAAAAGAATAATCGAAAGTATCAACAACAAAATCGCAGTGAAGCGAACAACCTATTGGCAACGGATCTTTGACATCAGCGTATTAAAAATTTGATACACTTAAGTGCCAAAAGCTTCTATCAGCATTTCTGCGAGCAACTTAATGACAGTTCATCATTGTACGACAACGTGATACGCGCGGGATTTCTTATTATGATAACGGCCAACGGCCAGAAGTTCAGCTGCTGTGAAGCCAACAGCGGCAGAAAGAGAGAGTGAGCGAGGGAGAAGGATAGAGGAAGCACAGAGAAGAGACCGCAAAAATCTAGCCCCCTTATCTTATCAGCTGCTAGTGGAGATTGAGAAAAACGAGAATAAGAGAGGAACAGAGAGAGAGAGAGAGAGAGAAGGAGATAGGGAGAGAGTGGACCAGAAAGAGAGCCATTGAATGACGTTTGATCGTCACCCCTGGTAATGTTAATTATGCCGGCGCAACTAATTCATATTATGATACTCTGTTATCAAATAATATATAGGGTATATATAACTTTTATTCTGAAACTGCGTTGTGGTTTGTCTGAATGATAAGCGACACGAAACGGTTTCAGATGTTTATAGATATATTAATACATATACATAGTATATATTAATAGAAATCGTAAGTTTATATATAAACTACCTGAAATAGTTTGACATAGAAAATTTCATTTATTTTACTGTTTTTATTTTTTTATATATTACGTAGTCCATTATACCCGACTCAATTATTATCAAACACTTAAGGAGCTCACAAGCACGCACACAAATACTCATTTACGCACACATACATATATACTTGACCGACTTGCGATTGTGATAGGCGACACTTGAGAATGATTCATATGAAGCATCTGCGCAAATTCAATTGCAAATATTGAATTATTTTTCAGGAATTTCTTGGCATTTAATAAAATTGATGGAGACGGAAGTTGCAATTTAATCATCAAGTAAAAATATAAAGATGAACAAGCGCAAATTTGATGTAGAGATAAATGTATAAATTTTCAATTATTCTTTATAGTGATATTATTGATAGCAGAGACGGCAGTTAAAATGGAGACGTTGTATAAGTTTATATATGTTTGTATTACATTAAGCAAATATTTACATTTAAATGTGCATACATACATACATATATCAAATACTGAAAGCTGAACTCTTATTGTTTATTTATTTATTCTTCTTCTAAACAATTATAGAGCATAATTATAGGCTGAAAAAGAAAATGTTCTCGATCAACAGAGATGCTCATTTAGCTTTTTTAATGTTAAGTTAGCTAACTAACTACAAAGATACATATGCAATATAGAAATGAATGAAAAGTGTTTTAGAATTCTTCCCAATAGACCAGATGTTCGTTAATTAAACGCACGCTTGAAGTAATTAATAATATACCACGTGTCATATTTCATTTATTATTGTTACAACAACAACCTCTGGCACCACGACTGCCATCGCCGTGCGGGCATATCAAAAGCAAACAAAAATATCCCAAGCACGAGACAAAAATGTATAAAAAGAGGGTTGGGCAGACCTCAACCAAGAAAAAACACAGAGAAAGAAATAAATAAAAGTAAATAAAAAAGGAACGCAACTTAACCCGAAATCTGAACTCGACTAATTGCCAAAAAATTGAAATAAAAACCCTTCGCTGGCAGTCAACAAAATGAAGTGAAGAGGAGGAGGGCTGCGATTATTTATGCATTGCGGTAAGTGGAAGCACAGGTAAACAAGAGGATCGCGGACAGAAGCCAGCGAAACAGGATCAACACACAGCAAGCGCTGAGGGTCGGGTAGGTGTCATAAAATACCCAAGAAATTGAGCACAAAATTATGCGTAATATAAATCTGAATAATGGAAATTTTCAAGCAGTTGGCAGGAAAACTACGCGAATAGCGAATTATGATCTGGCATGACGAGCAGATGAGACGGATTATAATATGCAGGTAAGCTACCTGTGGCTCTGAAAAATGCTTTGACAGTATTTAATTTATTTATATTCGAATATATGCACTTAATTTAATAGGAAATCGTTTAACAAAGAGATATAGGATCGGAGTAATTTGTAAATGTTCACTTAGAATACATTTTAAAATTTGTTTTCTATCATAATATAATTAAAAATTTGTACACAATTTAAGAAAAATCAATATTTCAATATTAAACACCAGACTAAATGTTGATCTCAATTTAATTTCCATTATTAGTTTTCATATAGCTTTCATATACAATTTATATAGAGTAACTCTTGCAAATATACAACATACATATATCTTTTCGATTATTTCCATTTAAAGATTAAACATTTGTTGCTTATTAAATTGATAAGACTGCAGGAATGTACATATTTCCTAACCTGCTCAACAATTGCGAATGGCTTTCAGGTTATCACATGGCCGCATTCATTCATTCAGTTATTTTGCGATAAGCAACGTGAATATGATTTTGTGAGTCAGTTGAGGGAAGACTCACCTTAGTTTTGGTTTTGTTTACGATTTTGCGATACAGAAACTTGTACATAGCACGATAGCAATTGCAGCGACGACAGCGACAAACATACATCCAACTCTGCTCACGTTTTCACTCTATGAGAAGGTCTCTATTCTTAATTTGACACGCACGATCTTAATTAAGTAATTATAACAAAGAACAATTAACAAGCGAAATTAATTTATTTAGACAATATCGTATTCGATTCCGATTTTGAACGCACTGCGTCTCATATATCGGCAGTCGGTGTTTGTCTGTCTGATATCTGTCTGCCTGTCCGTCAGTCGGTCGGTCTTTGGTCTGTGGTGTCTGCCGCTCGAAACGTCATCGATGACTAAGCGACGGTGTGAGCGAGCTGTGATTGAAGAGCGCAGCGTCTTTTGCGAATTTTTGCATGCGGCCGCACACGAGCAGCACGCAGGTAAATACTTAAATGGGCCTATTTGAAATTAGAGTTTGAATGAGAGTTTTGGTATAAATCAACATAGACGAAGAAAAAACAATAATTAAATAATAACTATACCTTTACTGAATTTAAGCAATTTAGTTAAATATGATAATATTTCATCACTATTCAGCATTCATCACATTAGTTTCGCTTTTATTAGTATAAAACTAAAACTACCCGAGAATGCGCTCCTGTTGTCAGTTTTGTTTACAGTTGCTTTTTGATGCCGCCAAATACAGTTGCTCTCACGTTGTTTTGTCCAGAACAACAAAAGCAACAATACAATAAGCTAATGTCAACGAAAAGTTCAAAAGCTGGGCACACTTCAAGTTAACGGCACTTTTTATTGATGCTTGCATTGTTGCCATTGCCTTTGGCGTTGTCGTTGTCGTTGGCATAGAATGCCAATGGGAATATTGGACAGCAGAATAATGAGAGAAAGAGAAGCACCAAAGTCATTAAAAACTATCAAATAAATTTAACAACAAAATAAACTCCAACTAGCAAATTAGACGTGGCAAAATGTGAGCAAACTAATTAGCCATAACGAACAGATGGAAGAAAATGGAAACGAGAACGAAAACGCGACTTAAAGGGGAAGAGCAGGTGCGGCGATGCCCTCGTTGGGTGCTTTTGACATTTGCAATTGCCAAAGGTGAGAGAGACGGAGGGAGAATGATGACGGTGAAGAGATAAGAAATGAGTATATTTTTTTTAACATACCTGTATCTCCAGTAAAAGCTCCTGTTTTTTTCTGCGCAGCTCAATCACCAGCTTTTGCTGCTCCGGTGTCAACTCTGCAATAATAAAACATAATTCTTAAGCATTCGTTTGCTTTTGTTGTTGGTGTTGCTGCTGCTGTTGATTTGGTTAATTGGAACAGCGACATTCCACTTACACACACACACAGACACACGAGCCAAGCGCACGTAAACAATACACACCCACAAGCACACGCACGCACACACACATTATTTTCCATGCACATATGTATAAGCTGCACTGCCAGCATACGTATGCGTACGAGCGAGACAGAAGATACTGACAAATCAATACAAATATCACAATTGTGCGCATGTATTGTTGTTGCTTTTTTGATGCTGTGGCTATTTAACAACACGCTGTGTAGATGTATTAATTGTTTTATTAGTTTAATGCCGCATTACGGGATTAATTCAATTGAAGGCCAGTTTAATAGACACACAAACATATACACACACAGCCACACATCCACACTCGTCACGCACACGCCTACAATCAGCGTCGCTTGTTGCTTCCACACTTTTCATTTGGCCTCTTCGCCCCACTCGCACACAATTTGCATTTAGCATTCACACAATTTCACTTCAATTGCAGCTTAAACTAATCTTTATTGCCGTCGACCGTCTGGTTGAGCTTCTTTGTTTTATTGTTTACTCATTGCCCATTGCGTCGTGTTTACCTGGCATTGAGAATTCACTGCGCCCCTTGGATATCGCACCGTACGATCTGTTGTCGAAATTGTCCATTGCGCTTATCATTTTGGCGGGCACGGTTATCACACACGCACACACGTTGCACTAGTTTAACATATTTTGTAACTTTTAGGTATTTGCTAACTTTTTCATTTATTAAACGCAATTAAATTTATCATAAACAAATCAACACAAAAAATTCTTTCGCCTTTTTCTTTCCCACTAGGGATGAACTGAATAGCGATGCTTAGTGATGACCAAATCGATGTATCGTAGCCAAAAGTGTTGCCACTTTGTTAGAAATGCACTCAGTTAACAGCACTCATATATAAATAAAATTTCAACTTGTATTTACACTTAACAGTTTTAAAATGTATAATTGTCAATAATGTATTTTATTGTCATCTTATGTTTGTTACACTTCACATTGTATAATAAATACAATATTGTTACAAAGTAGCAATGTAACAGAGATATCGACGGCAATTAACAGAGTTGCTCCACTAAAACCGTATTGACTCCTCAAAAACAAAAGCTTTGTCCTGTAACTGTTACGCGCTACCTTAAAATCTCGTGACTGTCTCGCACCGCAAAATCACTCCTCACTAACACAGGCTGACTGCAAAGACACTGAAGCGACTCCAGTAGGGCTGCAAATCCATCGATGGTGGCTCCACTCGATATTTTCTCCATCGATGGAAAAAACTATCGAATATATCGATGGTTCCATCGAAAATTTAAAAAGCTGAAAGGGAACATTTCATGAAATTTGAGTACTTAACTATTCAAATTTTTATATTATTTACATTTAAATAATTCGAAATTTATGTTTTGAATTATCAAAAGTGTTTGTTTTTGTGTTTTTTTTAAACAATATTGTATTTAATTCATTTTTTCAAACATAATTCTTAGTATAAAACAATAACAAAAACAATAAATTCATTATCTTAAACATAATATAAAATATTATAAAATAAAATAAAAAGTAGAGATCCATTTGTACTTTTTTGACTGGTAATAAAAGCTATTCATTTGAATTATTATTTCTGCTTAATTTGATCTTTCATCATCATCATCAACCAAGCTCATATTTTTGTTTAAAAACAATAATATATTTACATTTTTCGGCTTCAACGCCGATCTCCGCTGAGAAATTATCTCTCCGGCCTTACTGAAAATTCGTTCAGACTCAGTGGAGCTAGCGGGAATACATAAATATTTTGTTGCCAATTGTGCAATCGCGCCAAACTGAGACTCATTAATCTGGAAAAAAGTTAACGTTTTATATTATGCATATGTTCAGTTAGCAAACTTACCTTCCAATAAGTGAGCGGATCAATATCTTGTGCCGCATTTTGCTGTTCCAAAAATTGGCGCATCATTAAAATTGCGTCGGCTCTTCTGTTTTTTTGTTTTTGTGTATTATTTAAATTGTGTATTTATTTAAATTAGATGACTCATTTGATCTAACTGGATGAGCACGTTTTAAATGCTCCAGCAAATTGGAAGTATTGCCACTTGTTTTATATTCTTTGCCGCAAAGGCGGCACTTGGCGAAGATTTTGTTTTGGCACTTGTCAAAATGTGTCCATACCTCCGATGTCTTCTTTCGCTTTTTCGCCTCATCGGCACCAGGCATGCTCGGCTCATTGGTCGCTTCTCTCTTATCTTTAATATTTAATAATTATTAACAAAAAAATTACTTTGCATTGCTTTTTATTATTACTTACTTGACGGATTCAAAAATTTGTCCATATTGCAATCTTGCAGTGAAATGTCGCAAAGAGAACAAATATATCGATGGTGCAAAAAAGCCATCGATCCATCGGACTATTCAAATTCCATCGATAGATCGGTAACAGCCATCGATAGATTTGCAGCCCTAGACTCCAGATTTCTAGAAAATTCCAAATATTTTCTTAGCATAGTTAACAAAGCAACGTCAGGTAACAGAATAAAGCGTATAGCAAATAGTGCCGATACGTCGTGGATCAGAGAGTGCGAAAATTAGTTACATTTTAATACAGCAAACACGCAATAAAAGCAGCAACAGCACCATGGCAAAGTGGGGAGAAGGTGATCCACGCTGGATTGTTGAGGAGCGACCCGACGCAACTAATGTGAACAATTGGCATTGGACGGAAAAGAACGCGACGCCCTGGTCAAAGGAGCGATTGACACAGTTGTTCATTGACTTCAAAATAGGTAATGATTGTGGTGTTCTAATTGCTGTGCAAATTCTAACCTTAATTTCATGCGGCTGTTGTGCATTGCACGGCGTACAGTTCAAAGTGACATTGAGTGCGTAGTGAATAAAGTGGAGGAGTGCACCGGTGAGGCGACCGTCAACAATCGCAAAGGAAAATTGATATTCTTCTACGATTGGGAGCTAGTGCTGAAATGGTCCGGCCGTCTGCTAAAGAACAGCAAGCTGAGCCACAACGGCAAGCTGACCATACCGAATCTGTCTGAGGAGAATAATCTGGAAGATGTAGAAATAACGGTTACCATTGACGAGTCCAACGACGAGTCAGAGACACTCAAACAATTCATGTACAATGTGGGCCGTGACCAAATTCGCAAACAGCTGGGCGTCTACATCAAGGAACTGAAGGAGGAATATTCCAAGAACTTGATACTACCAAAGAAGGATGCCAATAGCAGCGAAACCACGCCAGGCCAGGCCAAGGATGTCAACAATGCTAAGAATGCGGCACAAAAGGCTGCGGCGCAGATCCCTACGGCTGCCACGCCCATATCCTCCTCCAATAACAATGTGACGAGCAAGCCCGTCGGTTGCAAGCTGGACGTCCGCTCGCTCACCATGACCGAGGAGTTTCATTGCAATGCCAATGATCTCTACAATGCGCTAACCAAGCCCGAAATGGTCACTGCATTTACGCGTGCGCCCGCCAAAGTGGACGCCGTACGCGGCGGCGAGTGAGCATCAAAATTTGAATTTCATCTTAATTAGAATTTCAAATGACATTCGATTTAAATTCGCAGATTTGTGCTGTATGGCGGAAACGTGCATGGCAAATTCGAGGAGTTGGTGCCCGAGAAGAAGATCCAACAAAGCTGGCGTCTGAAAAACTGGGCCTCTGGCCACTACTCGAATGTGATCATTGAATTGGAGGAAACTGTAAGTAAAACACTATATGCAAATATGTAGAGAAACTTGTGTTCTCTAAGCTTTCTTCTTTAAGACAATTCCCTTCTTAGCCTCATATTTTGAGAAGAAGAACAATATATTTTATTATACAGTATATCTGATAAATCAAATCTAATAGACTACACACTGACTGTTCATAAGTTGGAAAACTTATTTTTGTTGTATATTTGCATATAGTATAAATTAGATTTTACATAATCAAAAGCTGTGTTCGGGCAGCATCTGTTACTGAACTCCATTTGGGATTGCTGAATGAAACATTGTCAATTGTCAAATGAGGATAGCAAACCCTATAGAGTTTGATCTTTCTTGCATTAGTTAAGGGTAAAGTCCCACACACATTTCAATGCCAGCATTTGATAAACTCTGATGTCCAGCTGTTTAGCTTATTTGAATAAAATGCGAACTGGTTTTGAGGACTCTCCTGATCTCCACCCCATTTGCGGATTCTGTTAGAGGCTGCAAACCAGTTGAGGCGGCAGTTAGTTTTCTAAGAAATTTTATTTGGTGACGATTGTCTGGAATGGCCTCATATCAAACTTATTTGTCAGCGCTTCTTCCAGTGAATCCAAATTTTCAGTAAGCAAACGTTCAAGCAAATTCGAATATGAATTTGCTTCTGAGTTCCGATTTCTCATTTATATTGCAAATTTCGATCTACCGAGTTGCACTGAATATTCACAAAACTGTCAATAAGGGCAATTAAGTTATATGAGTATATATATTTTGTCAAGCTTTTTTATTTAATTTCCTCAATTTACCTCATTGCTCGCTTGGAACTTGTTGATTATTGATTTTCCTCATCTGCACTCAGGGGTTTTTTGGCATATTATGGATCATATATTTAAATAAATAACAGCTAAGAAAATTTAGCTACTACTGTCTACTGAAAAACATTTTGTTATTCTTAGATTGTCTCGAAAATTTTTTGTTAGGTATATAAGTTATCTAATCGTGATTAATATCAAGTATATAAATTAAGTGTAACTTTAAAGAAGCATCATTATCCTCTAGTTCTTCATTTCAATTTCGAAAATCTAATATAGACTGACAGATAGGTCACTTGACATTGATAAAACGGAAATATATAATGTTTATGAATTTTAGACATGTTATTCATAGATCTATAAATTATATACACAACTAGGTATTCGCGTTAAGTATATATTTTTATATATTTATTAATAATTATTTTATTGCCTTGCAGTCGTCAACCACAAAGATGACGCTTCACCAGACAGGTATTCCCGCCTCCGAGTACACAGGGATGAAGAATAACTGGTACCGATACTACTGGGTCAGCATAAAGCAAACCTTCGGCTTTGGCGCCTCCTGGCCACTGGGACAGTCCTAAATGCGAATCATTCGACTTCAATTCAAACGTGCTGCAAATTGATTTTCACCATCCTTTTAGCTATAATTTCTGTGCGGCTGCTTGCCAACTGCACTCTGTTACACACTTAAATATGCTATTTAATTATATATTTATATATAAATAGATAAACTGTTCGACAGTAGCAGCAGCATCAGCAGCGTCTACACTACACAACTACAATATAATTATGTCATTTAGTCAGTTTCAAGCTATGGCACACACTCGACATGAATTCACACACCTTGTATATGGCGAAATAAACGAAACATCTTAATGAACTGTAATTCGAGTTTCATTGCAAAGACCAAAACCTGCTTCACCTGCTTAACATTTTATTAATATTGGTTAAAATTATATCTCTAGTTCACATAGCTTAGAGCTAGACTAGTCCGATCTAGTCTCGCAGCAAGCATCGGTGGTTCAGTGGTAGAATGCTCGCCTGCCACGCGGGCGGCCCGGGTTCGATTCCCGGCCGATGCACATTTTACCCTTTTTATTTATTTATTTTCATATAAATTACAATTAAAGTGCTTTGTTACAAGTAAATTATGTTATTAAAATAAAAATATTAATAATTATAAAGGGGACTCAAGGTTTTGCACTTTAATATCAATGACAAATTTCATAAATATGAATACTTATATTTTTATACCCTATCAGCAAATTATTGTTTCAATTACTTTACGACTTCAAATTTAGGAATTGTAAAGAAATTGCTTATCAAGTAAATATTGATATGATAATATATTTTTTTTTTTAATTTCTGCGAATTTTAATACACGTTTTAGTTAGCTTTCTGCGTATGACGATTTTTCGTTTTGGCTTCCCGGTCACACAAGCATCGGTGGTTCAGTGGTAGAATGCTCGCCTGCCACGCGGGCGGCCCGGGTTCGATTCCCGGCCGATGCATCAGTAATTTTTTTTTAATTTTTTTTTTTTTTTTTATGTTTTAAATGTATATTAACTTCCTAGAGATACACAGGTATTTTATACATTTAGTTAAATTTGTTTATACATTTATTGGTTTAGCCATAAAATCATCGTCTATTTATACTATGCACTCTAATTTTTTTATGTGAGCATAACTTTAAGTAGATAACTTATAAATATGATTTTCTTATTTAGACAACTATTACACGAGTACTTGGCAAAAATGTAATCAGAGTTATGCTTTTCCTAATAAATATTTTACTTTTCCACATAAACCAGGGTTGTACATTTCATACACATAGAGAAACATTTCATTTTGTAAATAATTTTTTAATCAATGCGGTGTGGGTTAGCCCTTAATTTAAAATTAAAAAACAGAATTGTTTAAATAATAAGAAATAAAAGTTTAGTTTAATTCTAGCTTAAGTGCGGAACTTTTGAAACGAATTCCATATAAGCATCGGTGGTTCAGTGGTAGAATGCTCGCCTGCCACGCGGGCGGCCCGGGTTCGATTCCCGGCCGATGCATAAATAATATTTTGCTTATTTTAAGCTGTGAATAATATATTTTATAATGAAATATCTTTATAACTTGAATATTTCTACTATCTTATGTAGCCTCATGGATCTTCCGCTTGATGTGTGCTCGAGTGCTGCTGAAATTCTTTAAAGCTGTTGCTCTTGAATGTAGTACAGGTAGAGCACTCGTAGATGAACTTGCCCGGGTGTTTGTTCGTCTTAGTGATATGCTTGCGTAGATTGTCGAAGCTGCTACACCGGAAGCTGCAGTGGGGACATTTGTGTGGCTTCTCTCCGGTATGTTTGCGCATGTGACGATCTAGGTGACCTTTGACCAGTGCCCTGAACCCGCACTGATCGCATTTGAGCCATTTGCCGTCGTCAAGCAGCGCCGGAACAGTCGCGTGCGATTTGAGGTGCCTGCAAAGGAGTAGAGTAGAGAGTAAAGTCAATTCGCCATTCGCTGGGCGGGTGAGAAAGCTGTTAAGTGTTTGTACACTGCGAGGCCATATTTAAAATCTTCGGCTTGATTAGACGTTAAATTCCAGTGGCGGCTGTCGCCCAAGCAACGCAGCCAACAACTAATTGCTAATTTCGCATTCGAATCGCACGCTCGAAATCAAAATACGAAATACGAGTAAGTTGGCAAAGTCGCGGCTTTGGCTGTGCCACTGCCATTGCCAGCGACTTTTGGGATGCCACCGATCTGTACCGGTAACGGTAGCAGTAGCAACTACCTCCAATGCCCAGCCGCACAGATGGAGATCTGTTTTGTAAACAGCGGCAAAGCGCATTCACAAATAATCGCTCACACGAGTCGGGTCATTGCGGCTTGAAATGTTTTTCGTCAAGTCAGTCATTATCGAGCTATATATACATTTATGGTTGAGGATACTTTGCTTTCTTATGCACATTCCACAGTTTGAATTCTAAATAATTTTTAGCGCTTCTCTCGCTGATCGCCTAACCCATATGCCCAACTGCAGCGTAGCGATACACGACTGAAGGGTGCTCACAGTTACGCGCCTTCAATTACGATGCCTGCTGCCCGGAATCGAGTTTACGAGATGAAGCATACACCCCCACCCCCCCGTAGCTGGGGCCAGAAGCAAAGCGAATCGAGGCCGGCCGCTCATTTGTAGCCGCGGCTCCTTCTCCTTCTCCTGCTGCTGCTGCTGCTGCTGGTGTGTTGTTGTCCACTCCCCTTATCAGCTACTGTCCGAACCGAGGACTCACAATTAATTGCCAATGTTCTGCGTGGTTGCCGAATTGGAATCTGTGTGAAATCTCAGGCACAGCCAACGGAGCCAACGGGGCCAGCGGGCAGCCGGCACACGGTTCGATCCGACTGCGCTCATGCGCATTCGGTAGGCTTAATTAGCGGCAAGTAATGTTTGCCGCTGTTGCTGTTGCTGTTGCTGTTGCAGTTGCAGTTGCAGCTTCGTGCTTGCCAGCAAGTTGTAGGAGTTAACTTCCACTGTGCCCTGTCCCCTTCACACACAACCCCGCCCACGCCCAGGCGTCGCTTTGAGCTGCGTCCGGCAATGCCGACAACGCGTCGAACGTCCAAAACGAGACCGAAACTGCGATGCGTTTTGGCCAGCCTTTGAATTCCTGCACAGACCGCGCTCCTTCCTCTTTTTTCGCTCTTTTTTCTTCGATAGCTAATTGAAGATCTCGACTGCCAGTTAAGCACATCACAGCTGAGTGTCTGTCTTGCTCTCTCCCTCCCTCTCTTCCTTTCTATCCCTCTCTTTCTGCCTGTTTGCAGTGCAAAACAAACAGTTTTTAATGAACTCAGCTTTATTTTGGTTCAGTCAGATAAAAGTTGAACTTGAGAACGTAAAGCTGGTCAAGTTTTATGCAGATTTTTAGAAAGCGAGACAATACTAAAACTAAACTGAAAAACATACTCTCAATTTTCAATATGAAAATTTGTCAGTATTAGCCTAAATACTTATTTAGATATTACCAATAACAAATTCTTCATTTGCAGACAAAATTTGCTTAAGCAAATTAAAGATTTTATATTAAAGGTATCATTCTTGCTAGGTCAGCCCAAGATTGTTACAATCAATTTAATGATATTATTCTTATTTTTAAATTCATGATTAACTAAAAAATCCTTTTGAATATTTCAATATTAATTTTTGATTAACATGATGGCAAATCCTAAATTATATTTACATAGCCCAATAATTTAAATGTTGCTAAGCTAATGGTATTCGCTAAGTTCCTGATTAATCAGTCTACATTTCATTGACACTCATATTTCTACTACAACTTTCTTTCTTTTACTTCTTTTTCTTATGCTCATATTTCTACAACTTCTTTTACTTTTACTTCTACTACTTCTACTCTACTTCTACTTCTACTTCTACTTCTACTGCTACTTCTACTTCTACTTCTACTTCTACTTCTACTTCTACTTCTACTTCTACTTCTACTTCTACTTCTACTTCTACTTCTACTTCTACTTCTACTTCTAACTTCAACTTCAACTTCAACTTCAACTTCAACTTCTACTTCTACTTCTACTTCTACTTCTACTTCTACTTCTACTTCTACTTCTACTTCTACTTCTACTTCTACTTCTACTTCTACTTCTACTTCTACTTCTACTTCTACTTCTACTTCTACTTCTACTTCTACTTCTACTTCTACTTCTACTTCTACTTCTACTTCTACTTCTACTTCTACTTCTACTTCTACTTCTACTTCTACTTCTACTTCTACTTCTACTTCTACTTCTACTTCTACTTCTACTTCTACTTCTACTTCTACTTCTACTTCTACTTCTACTTCTACTTCTACTTCTACTTCTACTTCTACTTCTACTTCTACTTCTACTTCTACTTCTACTTCTACTTCTACTTCTACTTCTACTTCTACTTCTACTTCTACTTCTACTTCTACTTCTACTTCTACTTCTACTTCTACTCTACTTCTACTTCTACTTCTACTTCTACTTCTACTTCTCTTCTACTTCTACTTCTACTTCTACTTCTACTCTACTTCTACTTCTACTCTACTTCTACTTCTACTTCTACTTCTACTTCTACTTCTACTTCTACTTCTACTTCTACTTCTACTTCTATTGCTACTTATACGGCAATTCGAATGTTGTCTTAGATTAAATAAAATGAGCCGTGCAAAGCCGCTTAATATACGTTAGTCAAGCAGTGCAAGTAGTGTAGAATTGGCCAATGGGTAATTCACTGAAATCTGTTCAATATAAAAATATTCAAATTCTGTGCCATATGAACAAAAGATGCCAAAGTTGTGCCCGCCATCAAAAAGCGATCGCAACGATGCGTTCGCAAAGGCTCCACGTTTAAGTCGAAAAAACTCTCGTGTGTGTGTGTGTGTGTGTGTGTGTGTATGGGGCGGACAGCTGCACAGTGGCAAGCAACAGTGGCAGTGGCAGTGGCAGTGGCAATGCCAGCAATTGGCTCAGACTCTGCTGACTGCTTGAATGCAGATCGATGCTGTCGATGCACCGGCCTGCGAGGAGTGAAAGAGGGAGTTGCAGTTGGAGTTGGAGCTGCAGTTGGAGGTGGGTATAGCTGCTGCTGCTGCTGCTGCCGCTTCATACTCAAATGGCCATTGGAGAGCCTTGGAAATATTACAAGAATTCAATGCGCATATCAAAGGCGATCGATAAGTCACGATTTTGTGGTACGACTCGGTTGACTCTCAGCCGCCTCCTGCACCTTCAGCGCTTCCTCGAGCAGCTCCTCGTTGACTGCGATTGGCATTGGCCAGCTCAACAGCTTCTTGTTGGCTTTTGTTGCTATTGATGTTGTTGTTGCTGTTGTTGCTTTCATCAATTTATGCAATTGCAGTTCAAAGTCTGCAATTATGGATGACATTTTTGCTCTTGTTGCTTCTTTTTATTGCCATTTCCATTTGCTTGTTCGTTTGTTTTGCTTTGCTTTTCTTTTTTTTTTTTTGTTGCAGTTTGTTTTTTGTTTTGTTTATAGAAATTCAAATTCGTGTAGAAAAAGTCGCTCGTTTATTTTGCGCGACTTGGCAATTGTCTGTGCTCGACTCCATTGGCAAATCCTGATTAGCATTTTGTAGATTTGTAATAACGCCGCAACATGACATCCGCAGTTAGTCTCGACCTCGCCCCATCGAATAACGATTTCCAATGGAAATTGAAGTCGATTATCGATTATCGATTATCGATTATCGATTATAATTAATCATAATTGGCAACAATTGAGCATTTTTCAAGACGTATATGAATAAATACTTAGACATAATAACTATCGCACTTACCGCTTCAAGTGCAGCTCACTTTTGCCCACATATCTGCAGTTCTCGTGGTGGCATTTGTGTTGGCCCTGGGAGTGGGATTTCATGTGGGTTTTCAGGCCTTCGTGCGTGAGACCCGAATAGGAACAGTCCTTGCGAGGGCAATGGAATTGAGGCTTCACCTTGGTATGGGTCATTTCGTGCAGTAAAAGTGATTGTCTACAAAGTGGAATGAAATGGCAAATTAAAGTCTGATTAAAGAAAAGTTTCGAAAATGTTGGCCAACTGGAGCTGGGGCAGATCCCTGTGACACTCGACGTCACTTTGTTTGCTTTTATTTTTCTGTTTTGCATTTTATTAGAAATTTTTATTTTATTTATTTTATTTTATTTTTTTGTAATTACATTAAATCAAAGCAAAAGTAATTCGCAGCAAAGTCACGTCGCTCGTCAGACAGTCGGCACGTTCAATGAATGCGGATACGGGACAGCGGCCCAGGCTTGAAGCCTCAAGCTGAAGCTGCCGGTCCAGGCCACGTCCATTCCAAAAAGGACCAAGCATACAACTCGTCGCCCCACAAAACCCAAATGCAAACTCGTTGCTAAAAACTTTTGTGCACATCAATTACGGATGCTAATTAATCGAAACAGCTGAGAGAAGTCGTCGTCGTCGTCGTCGTCGACGTTGTCGTTGTCGTGTGGGACTCTGTTGACTTTAAAAATTGTCCAGCATTTTTAGATTACACTAAAACAAAAATCAATTCGGCAAGCGTTGACAGAGAAGAAGCAGAGATTGCTTAGCGTAATTAGAGACACATTAGCTGATGTAAAACAGGAATAAATACATATTGAACTCTCCCAATGAATTACAAAGATGTCTCTATATCTCGCAAATATTGCTAAAAATATACTTAAAGGCTGATGTAACAGGAATAATAAAATTAGAACTTTCCTAAAGATACAAATCTTGAAAATAATACTAAAAAAATACTAAATAGCTAGGGTAAATCAAAAATAAATAAATATTAACCTCACCTAATGAATTACAAAGATATATCAAAAATAATACTAAACAAGAAAGCTCTAGTCGAGACTGCTCGACTACGAGATCCCCTGAACCCTTGGAGCAATAGATATTTCAATAATTTTTCGCGTCTTTTAGCTTACACAAGAAACACGCACACACACACACAGGCACGTACGCACACACAGGCATACATACACACACACGCATACAGACACACATACACACACACACGCATACATACACAAACGCATACACACACACATACACATAACCACACACATATACACACACATACACAAACACAACACACACAAGCACCCACGCATAAACACGCATGGGCTGCAGTGTGCGCTTACTATGAGAACTTAATTGTTTAATAACTTTTTTTATGGACGTACGATCTTCATGAAACTTTCAGATTATGATTATAACATGGATATGCATGTAATTGCCAAAGCACAAGTCTCTAGTATTTGAAATACGCTTTTTACAAAAGTGAGGGTGAGGGGGTGAATTTAAGGGTGGGGGGTAAATTTTAACAAAAACCGAAATTGTATAAATTGCATGTAAGCATACATTAAAAATTTGGAGACTCTAGCAATAAAGGTGTAGAAGATATAATTTTATAACTGGTTTTCGATAAGGTTTTTTATCGATAAAACAGCCTGACAGAAAGACGGACAGGGCCAAATCAACTCAGCTCGTCACCCTGATCAAGAATATATATACTTTGTGGGGTCTGCCACGCCTCCTTCTCCCTGTTACATACATTTCAACAAAACCATTATACCCTGATTTCCCATTGAAAATGGGTTCAGGGTATAAAAATACTAAGTAGCTGATGTAAGACAGGAATAAATAAATATTAAACTCTCCTAATGAATTACCAAGATATCTCAAAAATAATACTAAAAAAATACTAAATATCTGATGTAAGACATGAATAAATAAATATTGAGCACTCCTAAACAATTACAAAGATTTCATGAAAATAATACTAAAAAAATACTAAATATCTGATGTAGGACAGGAATAAATAAATATTGAGCTCTCCTAAACAATTACAAAGATTTCATGAAAATAATACTAAAAAAATACTAAATAGCTGATGTAAGACAGGAATAAATAAATATTGAGCTCTCCTAAACAATTACAATGATTTTATGAAAATAACACTAAAAAAATACTAAATAGCTGATGTAAGACAGCAATAAATAAATTTCGGGAAAATAATACTTAAAAAATACTAAATAGCTGATGAAAGACAGGAATAAATAAATATTGAGCTCTCCTAAACAATTACAAAGATTTCATGAATATAATACTAAAAAAATACTAAATAGCTGATGTAAGACAGCAATAAATAATTTTTGAGCTCTCCCAATGAACTAAAAAGATATCTCAAAAATAATACTAAAAAATACTAAATATCTGATGTAAATCAGAAATAATAAACATTGACTTCTCCTAATGAATTACAAAGATATCTAAAAAATAATACTAAAAAAATACTAAATAGCTGATGAAAGACAGGAATAAATAAATATTGAGCTCTCCTAAACAATTACAAAGATTTCGTGAAAATAATACTAAAAAAATACTAAATAGCTGATGAACGACAGGAATAAATAAATATTGAGTTCTCCTAAACAACTACAAAGATTTCATGAATATAATACTAAAAAAATACTAAACAGCTGATGTAAGACAGCAATAAATAATTTTTGAGCTCTCCCAATGAATTACAAAGATATCTTGAAAAGAATACTAAAAATATACTAAATAGCTGATGAAAGACAGGAATAAATAAATATTGAGCTCTCCTAAACAATTACAAAGATTTCATTAATATAATACTAAAAAAATACTAAATAGCTGATGTAAGACAGCAATAAATAATTTTTGAGCTCTCCCAATGAATTACAAAGATTTCATGAAAATAATACTAAAAAAATACTAAATAGCTGATGAAAGACAGGAATAAATAAATATTGAGCTCTCCTAAACAATTACAAAGATTTCATTAATATAATACTAAAAAAATACTAAATGGCTGATGAAAGACAGGAATAAATAAATATTGAGCTCTCCCAATGAATTACAAAGATATCTCGAAAATAATAAAAAAAAATACTTTTCTTAATATGGAAGAATTATAGTGACCCTTTAGGCAGTTATATCAATTTCTCATTTCTCACAGTTTAGGTTTCTTGTTTAAATACTCAGATGGCATAGCGTAATGCCGCTAGAAACTAAACAAGATTAAAATGGATAGCTCTCAGCGGTAAGAGCATTAAGAACTTGAATGAACGCGACGGCATTAATATGAATGCAAAAATGCAGATCTGAGGCAATTTTCTCCCCCCTCAAGAATAGATGTGCAGAGTCAAGGGTAGAGGCTAGTGGCTAGAGGGGGGCATAAGTGCAAGGGTGACATTTAACGGTAATTTCCGGCTACGATACTTGTGCAGTGACATCAAGTTTTCTGGCTGGCAGCCAGATAAGCAAATGGAGTTAAGGTGTTGGGCACTTCCCTAATTACACATGGCCCACGCCCAATGCCAAGCAACTAATTTCACATGCAGCACGGGACGAGCCATCAAAATCCAGCTAATGTCGCACAAGCGAACAACAACTTGCAACTGAAAAGGCGGCACAAGACTTACGTACCAATTACATGAAAGTTGGACAAGAAATGGGGCGCTTAAAGGGGGTGGGGGACGGTGGTACTGGGTGGTATGGATATGAAGTTAAAGCTATTGAGGCGAACTGGCAGTGTGTGCGGGTGGGGATGGGAGGTACGGGCAGGAGTGACAAAGTTGAGCACATCCTTGTGACTGACACCGGAAGCAGTCGCTGCAGTCGCTGACTAACACCCGCGGCACAGAACTTGAGCAGGATCCGGGACAGGCAAGACACGACGACAACGAACAGCAGCCAGAGAGACTGTCATAAATATTTATGCGAGTTTTGGGAACAACAATGCCAGCGCAACAGCAGCATTGACTGCGCCACGGCCAAAATCGCAAGCGAATCCCCAACCAGCGACACATGCGATTGTCTAAGACATGCCACCAGCACAGAGAGACAGAGAGGGAGAGAGAGTGAGAGAGAGAGGGAGAGAGCGAGAGAGAGAGACGTGCAGCCAGTGGCACCTTCGCATGCAGCTGACAATGAGCAGCAGGATACATTTGCACCTGCACCACCACCCGCAACATGTTTGCTCAGCGTCTTGAGCTTCCTGCATCAGGGCATCTTCAGCTGCCCCGCCTACCGCCAACCGCCCACCGCCCACCACCTCCCGTCTTCCGCTCGCCTCTAATGGATGGCGTGTGCAAAAGTTGACACAACACCGCCAACAGCCAAAGCCAAACAGCTGCTGCTCGACTCGATTCGGCTTCGACATTGAAGCCAGCCAAACCACCCAGCCACCCAAACCACCCAGCCACCCAGCCACACAGCCACCTGACTGCAGAACAAAAGGGCAAAGTTTTCGTCGCCAGGCGTGAAACGTTTCGTCAACTAATCGCAACGTAGCTACGCAACTGCATCGCAACTACCACCCGCATCCGCATCCGCATCAGCATCCGCATTCGCTTTCGCATGGGCGTGTTTAGCTCTTAAGTGTTTTGCCATTGCTTCAAACTTCAGCTGCTTAAAGGCTTCAAGCAAAGTCACATATGTGCAAGAAAATCCAAGTTTAGCCCATGACAAGATCAGTTTCGGCTGGAGCTTGTAAAGTTTTATCAACTATATTATAATTATGCCAATGCATTGGCAGTGATGTGAGATCTAAGTATTTTCCCAGAGTTGTGATTTGATAAATCCATTGGTATGCACTGATATATAACAGATAATGTGTAACAGAAAAACCATCCAAAGAACTGACTTCAATCTCAATATTAAAATCTCATTGCGATATGGATTCACCAGAAGAGATCTTAAGATGTGAAGATTGTGATAAGGATATCTTAGCATTAGGATTAAAGTCAGGTCTTTGATTGGTTTTTCAGTTATATATCTTTAATGAGACTACTTGACTATATTTATATAAATGTCTATAATATATGAGCTTATAGCTGGATCTAAATCACAATGATGTTAAGAGCTGCTTGAATATACATATATACATAAATGAATATATATGTTAATAGTCTTTAATGTGCAAACTGATATCTGTGAACTGGTTTAGTTCACAACGTGATTCAATTTCAGTTAATGTCCCTTGGGTTCTGTATAGGAAAAATATCAGAGAAGTGAAGAGTTAAAGCTAAGGTTCCGCTTGAGTTGAGGAAATAACTGTAAGGTGTTCTTGGCGGAGTTAAAGAGAGAGAGAAGGAGCGAGCCAGCTGGCATCATGGTAAAGTGCAGCTGAGGAAATAAAAGTTAATGTTATAACTGCAAAATACAAGGCGTACGAAGAACGAACGAAGCGAAAGATAATTTTGCTGTTTTTGCTGTTGCTGTTGCATCAAATTCGCTTTGCTTTTCTTTCAGCATTATGTTGCTGCTGCTGCTGTTGCTGGCGGCGCCATTATCCCAGTGAATGGCAGCAGCAACAACTATTTACGGCAAACTCCTGCAGGTGAAATGGCATCCTTTTGTCAAGTCTCGAACGGCGGCAGCAAGCATCTTGGACAAGCCTCGAACAACCAGCAGCAGCAGCAGCAGCAGCAACAACACCGTCTTCTTGCCACGCCCATCAGCCTCCGTTTGTCGTTGTCAACGTCGTTGCTATTCAAACTCTCATACAAACTGACATTTCACATATCAACGCCATCGCCGTCGCCGTCGTCGTCGCCGTCGTCGTCGTCGTCGTCGCCGTCGATGCTGTTGTTGCTGGCCGCCCACGCGACGGCATCATTAGAAATGCATGACAATGTTGCCAACACCACCATCCGCTCAGGTGCCGCTGCTGTGGCCACGCCCAACCATCCAGCCGCCCATCCGCCCACTATTTGTTATACACCCATATCTCTGGCGCTCTGTTTTCCTTTTCCTGGCATTGTTGTCGCCGAGAGGAATTTAGATTAAAGATTGAAACTTTGTTAATGTTGCGCATTATTAAGAAGAATCTTTTTTACAAAAGCCAAGCGACGCATTAATTCCAAATGAGCACCGGAAATTAACACTTTCAATATTCATGCGAATGGATGAGCTCTCATTGGCCAACAGACAAACGGTATATATCAGCCAAGAAGCGCACTTTGTGGCCGAAAGATATTGTTTCTTGTTGAAGTATTAGGTGCATGAATATAAGAAAATATTTTCGATCGGAATGGATTTTTAATAGATTTAATAGATTCATAAAGAAAAAAATACTTTCAAAATTTGTATGTTTCGGAAATAAACATATGTGAATTTACTTTTTAATATGTACAAAAAAACTAGAATATTTATTATTTTAATGACAATTAATTTTATTTTTTAATTCATCAGGTGAATAGAAAACTTAAATAATTTAACTATAATATTGAGCTTCGTTTATTTTTAGTAAATTTAAATCATTTTTTTGATTATGCCAAATATTCTATGAAATGATATATTTATTCTCCATATTTGAGAAAAAATTCCTGCTCGATAATTCTCGATAAAAACTAATCTCCTTGCAATTTCGAATTATCGGAACTCGACTGTATCTATTTCTGTTCTAAATAGAGGATTCCCACTAACAAAACAAAAGTGCAGAGTATATCTAAGCAATTTGTTGTCCATTGCGCTAATTAAAAATGCTGCAAACAATAAACTGAAAGATGCCTCAGGAGCTGGCGCAGTGCATCCGAAATATTTGTGTGCTGCTCATATGGAAAATGTCATCCAATTTGCTGTGGACCCTCCGCCTGCGCCCTCTCCATGTTGCCGAAATAGTTTGTGGGTCGGGGCTGTGGGGGGCGTGGCAAAGAAATGCAGCACAAGATGCGCCGCAAATGAGAATTGTTTTCAATTTTTGCGCGCATTTTGCATTAATTAAAAATACCAAGCGAAAAGCGATTGCTGCAAGTGCAAAATAAGTAACCAAAAATAACTCATTAAGTGCTGGACATTCCGGCTATATTGCCCCAAAGGACCCACACACATGTGGCAGGACTGCAACTGGACCGGACACCCGCCACAAAGTATGCAATGCACTGCAAATCAAGCCTGCGGATATGCCACGATAGAATGCAATTGTCCTGCCGCGCAGAAATACGAGCAGCATCCATGGAAGATAATGCTAGAGCACACACACACACACTCTCTCTCTCTCTCTCTCTCTTTCTCTCTTAGTCAACCCATATCTTATTCGAATATTAGACTTTAGCTTTACTTTTGTTGTTATGTTTAGCATTTTGTGATATGCCAAAGGCAACTACGTCGATTGTGACTTGGCTAAGTTGGGATAGACTTGATTTTAGGATAGGATAGGAACTAACGAGGCTGTCTGCATTTTAAGTTGTAGTAATACTTGAGGAGAATAAAGATACAAAATCAGGAGAAGTTGATTCTTCTACACTTCGTATTATTTCAATTAATTTTTAGGTATCTTAACATTTATAGTAAACTCTGATAATTCAGCTGAGGCTTTAGCAAAATG
Source organism: Drosophila arizonae (assembly GCF_054131065.1). Classification (NCBI taxonomy): domain Eukaryota; kingdom Metazoa; phylum Arthropoda; class Insecta; order Diptera; family Drosophilidae; genus Drosophila; species Drosophila arizonae. The sequence goes on along the minus strand of NC_142923.1, from coordinate 16,446,850 downwards.
TAGATCTAACATCAAAAATACACATTTCACTCTGCATGGATTCAATTGTTTTCCAAGCGTTGATGTGTTTTATAAACTTTGGAAACTAGAAACTTTGGAACTCTGGAAACTATTTAACCGTTTATAAACAATCTATAAACAATTGATTTGAAGATGTGAAATCTCCTTTGCGTTGTATATAAAGTTAATGGATACAAAGATTTTGTAATATACAGATTTTGAATACCACGCCCCCTTTGCCACCAATTTGTAAAAAAGCATTTCAAGTACTAGAGAGCGCTTTGGAATGTACACACATTTTAACCATATGATTACGCTCTGAAAGTTTCATAAAAGAAGTCCAGAATGATTAGAATATCAGCTTGGAGGGTTCAGGGTATCTCCTAGTCGAGCAGTCTCGACTGGAGCCTTCTTACTTGCTTTAGTCTTGCTGTTTATTACTTCAATCATCAGAGCAAAGCCAATCAATCTAAGGCGAAGAAACATACAAAATTACAAGAACAAAACCTTAGAAAAGAATCAATTAGAATTGGTGTTAGCTTCCATTGTTTGAATTAATGTTTATTTCGCTTCATATCTAAAACAAACTATTGGAATTCAATTCAATTCTATCATCCAAGCTGGGTCCAATATTTAACATGATCCATTGTGTACTTTGAATATTTTGACCCAGTCCAGTGCCGCCTCCTCAGCAGCACAGTCCAGTAGGCACTCGTTGGCATATGTTATGCCATCGCTGCCGCAGACACGATCTAAAATCGGAGGACAGAGACATTCCAGGAAAGCAGTGACAGGATTCAGGATCAGCAGACTGAGGGCGATAACTGCGAAAAACTGCATGATGATGACCAACTATTAACAAATGCTGAAACAACTTTGAATTGTTTTTCTATTGCTGGCGTGCTTTTATAGGCCTTTACCAAGCTCTGAGAACGAGTAATCCGTTAATAATTAATCCGAAACTGTAGTTAATTTGATCAATATGGACTGTAACTATTCTTTAGCAGGTATTGCATAAAGCGAACAACATTTTGTTTAGTCTTGGTGTTTATTACTTGAATCATCAGAGCAAAGCCAATCAATCTAAGGCGAAGAAACATACAAAATTACAACAACAAAACCTTAGAAAAGAATCAACTAGAATTGGTGTTAGCTTCCATTGTTTGAATCAATGTTTATTTCGCTTCATATCTAAAACAAACTATTGGAATTCAGTTCAATTCTATCATCCAATTTGGGTCCAATATTTAACATGGTCCATCGTGTACTTTGAATAATTTGACACCGTTCAGTGCCGCCTCCATAGCAGCACAGTCCAGTAGGCACTCATTGTCATATGTTACGCCATCGCTGCCGCAGACAGGATCTAAAATCGGATGACAGAAACATGGCGGGAGAGCAGTGACAGGATTCAGGACCAGCAGACTGAGGGCGATAACAGCGAAAAACTGCATGATGATTAACTATTAACAAGTGCTGAAACAACTTTGAATTGATTTTCAATTGCTGGCGTGTTTTTATAGGCCTTTACCAAGCTCTGAGAACGAGTAATCCGTTAATAATTAATCCGAAACTGTAGTTAATTTGATCAATATGGACTGTAACTATTTTTTAAGTGCTGCATAAAGCGACCCAAATTCTTTAATCTTGGTGTTTAGTAATTTAATTATCAGAGCAAAGCCAATCAATCTAAGGTAAAGAAAAGACATAAATTAGAACAACAAATTGTATCAAAAACTCGCCACAAAGGAACTCAGTTCATGCCATATATGACATTATGATAATATTACAATCATTATTCAACTAATTTATATATGAATCCAGAAACTTTCTCATTTGATCAAAGAAACCTTAGAAAAGAATCAACTAGAATTGGTGTTAGCTTCCATTGTTTGAATTAATGTTTATTTCGCTTCATATCTAAAACAAACTATTGGAATTCAGTTCAATTCTATCATCCAATTTGGGTCCAATATTTAACATGGTCCATCGTGTACTTTGAATATTTTGACACCGTTCAGTGCCGCCTCCCTAGCAGCACAGTGCAGTTCGCACTCATTGTCATATGTTACGCCATCGCTGCCGCAGACAGGATCTATAATCCAATGACAGGGACATGTCAGGAGAGCAGTGACAGGATTCAGGATCAGCAGACTGAGGGCGACAACAGCGAAAAACTGCATGATGATTAACTATTAACAAGTGCTGAAACAACTTTGAATTGATTTTCAATTGCTGGCGTGTTTATATAGGCTTTTAACAAGCTCTGAGAACGATTAATCCGCTAATAATTGATCCAAAAATTATAGATCTGCAAATCTGAAATTTAAAGCTCTCTATAATCAATTTGTTCCAAATGGGCTTGTTATTGTTTTTAAGAGGTACTGCATGAAGCGAACTAAATTCATTCGCAGAGCATTGGCAAAAAATTACAAAACACAAGTAATGTAAATGTTACGGTCGGGGGTTAACGGGGTGTAAAATACTGATTCATGTGCCAATCGCTGTGACTGCGATTTAGCGTAAATTAATAGAGGATGTCAGCTGAATGAAATGCTTACAAAATTGGTATTATAGTAACCCACATTTTTATTATTACTATATCTCACAATGTCAATTTCCAGTATAGTAATAATCCGTCTAGCCTATCCACCAGCTAAGCGTATTCACTTCTGTCTGACTCCTGGGACTACTGTCGGCAGATCCAAATCTGGCCATCCAATTACGTCTCGGCCATAACTAATCATAACTTGTGCAGTCTGTGCTGCCAAGTTGCTAGCAACTAATTCCTTGAGCAAACATTAAGTTGAATTGCAGCGAGTCGCCGGAAGAGGCGTACGGATCGGAGACTGAGACGAGCTGGGCTAACTGAATGCATAAGGCAAGCGAGCAGAGACAGAGGGCACTGAGACCGACCGAGACGAAGCTGGCTGAGAGTTTTCCACTTTTCAAGTGATTATTTGAAAAATTTATTAAAATGCTCATTTGAAGTTATTGTCGGGCGCGCTTGATGTAGATACTTTGCTTTTACGACTAACGAGACCGAGTGGCCGGCAAGGAGACGACTCGCAGATCAACTCACAGACAGCCACAGAGACTGAGAGAGTGTGAGTGTGCGAGTCTGTGTGTGTGAGTGTATGAGTGTGAGCCAGCAAAGTTTCAGCACGCCCCAGTCAAGCAAAGGACGCGACGTCGTCAGTCATGTCAACAGCGCAGCGCAGCGCAGCTCACTTCCGGAATTCCAGACTTGAACTAACTCAACTTTTACGGCCCGAGCAGCTCTGGCTGCTCTGCTGGTTAGCTAGGTCCTCTGCGGATACTTTGCCAGCATCAGCATCAGCATCAGTCTAAAGTTTGTGTCGTCGCCATCGCCATCGCCATCGTCGTCGTCGTCGTCGTCGTCATCGTCGTCGTCGTCGTCGTTGGGCAATTCACTTTTATTGAAATGGCGTGCAATGCTCTGTTCTGTTTGGCTGGATACGGAATCCGATTCTTTTGGCTTGGCTTGGCTTGGCTTGGCGCAGCGCTGCGCTGCGCGACGCGACTTGGCTCTGCTTCGTTTCGGTTTTTCGCATTTCCAATTCGCTGTTGCTTCTTCATTTCTTTTTCTCTATACTCTATACAGCGGGTATTACAAGTTTTATGTTACGTTTGTTAGAACTTTGATATCTACATTTTTATCAGAGCTTAACTCTGCTAGGGCAAACTTGGAGTTTTTTTTTTTTTTTGTCTTAATGTATTCCTACTAAGGACTCATAGTAAAATGTCTCAACTGACAAGAATTTGTATACAGGGTTGTTCATATTCGACGTCGAATATTGGCATCCCCATATAAAGAAACTAGCTTTAATATTGTAAAAGCCTGTCTCTTATCATATATATACATTATATATTTATTATAATATATATAGTGTAGATATAAGGATCGAAAGATTTATATACTTTTTATATATTTGTCGGTATTAAATTCAACATTTTTTTTTCATATTTTGCAAATCGAAATTTTCTCGTAAGAGCATTGCATTTTCATCCTTCGTAGCTTTTCCCTTTTTGTGTCTTTCATGTCTGCGCTTTTAGTTTATTTTATTTTGTATTTTAAGTCATTCCTATGCTGCATCATTCGCTGTCCGGGAGTTGATTCTGTTGATGGCACAAAGTGCAGTGCAATTCATTTTAATGGTTACTCCCCAGACCCACTAACAGTCCCAGTGCTGTACCAATTCCACTCGTACTCGTACTCGCACTCTCACTCGCACTCCCACTCTCATTCCTATTTCCATTCCCAATCCCATTCCCTGTCTCAGTCCCAATCTACCCCAATCGTTGGTGTCCAGTCCAGCTATTCGTTCCATCACTTGAGAGTCAATTTCAGCAAACTTGATTTCCCATTTCCAATGGCAGCAGAGTCAGCAGCAGCAGCAGCAGCAGCAATCCGACGATTTAAGGGATTGGCATTCCTACATTCATTCATTTTTATGAATCTGCGATATTGAGTCGGACATTGTTCGGCTTGTGGTCGGAGCCAGAAAAACACACACTAAGTGGTACGTGTTGTGGGCTGCCTCTCGCCTCGCCTCGTCTCGTTTCGTCTCGTCTCGTTTCGAAGCTGCCTCCATTTCCCAATCGCAGCTGCTGCTGGTCATTGGCAAGCATTTGCCTGCCTGGATGTCTAGATTCCTGCTACTGGCAGCCGCATTCAAGTTTCCTTCTTTTGTTGCTTGTGGCATGCACTCATGAGCATCACGTCACACTGCATAACATAGTATATCAATTCGCCCGAGGGCGCAGATGAGATGAGCTGAGCTGATTTTGCTAAGGGAACTCATGGAGCGTGATGGAGTCAGAGTGCAATTGAAAAACATTTCGAAATAGAAATATATATACAAGAATCCTATGCTACAGCATATAGTCGAATGGGGATCGATAGAATTAGAGATAATTCAGGATCAGCAGACTGAGGGCGAAAACAGCGCAAAACTGCATGATGATTAACTATTAACAAGTGCTGAAACAACTTTGAATTGATTTTCAATTGCTGGCGTGCTTTTATAGGCCTTTACCAAGCTCTGAGAACGAGTAATCCGTTAATAATTAATCCGAAACTGTAGTTAATTTGATCAATATGGACTGTAACTATTCTTTAGCAGGTATTGCATAAAGCGAACGACATTTTTTTTAGTCTTGGTGTTTATTACTTCAATCATCAGAGAAACATACAAAATTACAACAACAAAACCTTAGAAAAGAATCAACTAGAATTGGTGTTAGCTTCCATTGTTTGATTTAATGTTTATTTCGCTTCATATCTAAAACAAACTATTGGAACTCAGTTCAATTCTATCATCCAATTTGGGTCCAATATTTAACATGGTCCATCGTGTACTTTGAATATTTTGACACCGTTCAGTGCCGCCTCCTCAGCAGCACAGTCCAGTAGGCACTCGTTGGCATATGTTATGCCATCGCTGCCGCAGACAGGATGAAAAATCTTAGGACAGGGACATGTCAGGAGAGCAGTGACAGGATTCAGGACCAGCAGACTGAGGGCGATAACTGCGAAAAACTGCATGATGATTAACTATTAACAAGTGCTGAAACAACTTTGAATTGATTTTCAATTGCTGGCGTGCTTTTATAGGCCTTTACCAAGCTCTGAGAACGAGTAATCCGTTAATAATTAATCCGAAACTGTAGTTAATTTGATCAATATGGACTGTAATTATTTTTTAAGTGCTGCATAAAGCGACCCAAATTCTTTAATCTTGGTGTTTAGTAATTTAATTATCAGAGCAAAGCCAATCAATCTAATCGATAGAATTAGAGATAATATATATATTCTCTACTATATTAGGTAAGTATATAACATATACAGTCGGGTCTCGATAATTCGTACCCCGCTAAATCGAAAAAAAAATTCTATCTCCTTGACAGAAATTCGTTCTCAATAATTCTCAATTTGAGTTTCTGTGTAAATCGATCCCCTGGCCATTTCAAATTATCGGGATTCTACTGTATTTAAACAGACTTGAAATTAATGAATATATCTAATTTGAAAAATCTAAATATAACTTACTTTTTAGCCAACATTTTGCCACACGTGCCACATTCAAATTTCGGCTTGGCTCGCATCGTCGTCGTCGATGTTGTCGTTGTCTTGGGGGCATTTTCTGGATTTTCCCGTTGGCCATGAATGTTGGCCATGTGGCTCTTGAGATTGTGTCGCCTGGCGAACTTGGCCTTGCACTGGTCACACTCGAAGATGCGCTCGTTCGTGTGGTTGCGCAGGTGGGCGCGCAGCGAGTGTTTGCGGAAGCGCTTGGGGCAGCGCGGACACTGCAGCAGCTCGTCCTTGCCAATCGTTGGGCCGCGTATGTGAAAGAAGCGATGATAGAGCAGATCCGATTCGTATTGGGCACTGAAGCCGCACTGATCGCAGGGCCAGTCATTGGCGACCGCGTCCATGGTGGAGGAGATCGAGGTAATGGGCTGGCAGCTGCGCGTGTGCCGCCCCAGGGCCTGGGCCGTCTGGAAGCTGCTGCCGCAGCTGAGGCAGCAGTGGCTCTCCATGGGATGGGCCTCGCTGCGATGCCGAATCAGCGCCTGGGGAGACTCAAAGCTCTGCTGGCAATTGGCGCACTGGCTAATCCACATTCGCCTCCGGCCGGTGCCTGAGCTCGTTGTTGGCTGCTCGGGCTCGGACAGCGGATCGTCCAGCACCTCGCGCAGCATGTGCTCTATTTCGGTCTCCCCCTCTGGCTGCACAGAGCTGCTGCAGGGGCCACCATCCTGGCGAAGCATCGCATTCTGCTTATGGCTCAGTAGACTGCGATGCCGACGCGCAGCCAGCGGCGTCTCGAACTCCAGCTCACACACGGCGCAATAATATTTACTGAGGCGATGCTTGTGCTTCTCGTGGCGCTGCAAAGCCACGCGCGATTTTTGCGGCGCTCCGCAAATGTCACAGCGGAAGCGGCACTGATAGTCATCCGAGGCGCTGCCTGTGGGTGCCACGCCCCCGTGCTCCGAGGCGAAATGGCGTCGCAGCTGGGCGTTGTAGAGGAAGCCGGCCTGGCACACAGAGCAGTTGAGGTGCCGACGCTGGCCAATGCACACGGGCACCGATCGATTGATCGCATGCAGCACCTCCATGTGCCCATTGCCCAGGAGATGCTGCCACATCTCCTCGTTGCTGCCGCACTCGAACTGGCAGTAGCTGCACCAGAAGGTGCCGCCCAGTCGACCGGTCAGCTCGATGTGGTCGGAGGAGCGCCAGTGGGCCTGCAAGGGAAATGTGTTTAGTCGGGTGTGCTGGACCTGGCAGAGTGCGTCATGGATCTCACCTGAAAGGCCTGCTCCGTGTTGGCATAGAAGCGACAGGGCAGACACTGGAACGGCGCCTGCCGCACAATGCTGCCCATGTGCTCCAGGATGGCGTGCAGCGAGGCGCTCTGGCTGCCCAGCTGCGATTTGAGCTGCATGCGCCGATAGTGATAGTGCGAGATCAGGTGCTTGCCGATCAGATGGCGCGCCATGCTGTGCCGGCAGAGCTCGCAGCGCAGCAGACGGGCGCGACGACGACGCCGCTGATGCATTTGCTCCTTCGCCGATGGCGCGGGCGGATGGGCAAAGTTCTTGTTGACCTTCAGATGGGCGGACTGGAGATTGGCCTGCTCCAGCTGGCACTCGGTGTCCGCGCGCCGCTTATGGTAGTTGCTGCGCAGATGCTGATCGTAGATGAGTCGCGTCTTGAGCCGGCGACAGCAGATGTTGCACCAATAGCTGGCGCTCGGCTGCTTCAGCTTGGTCAGGTCAATGTTTTCCCGGTACTCCAGCTGCTTGCTGCCGGGCACCCATTTGCCGTGTGTGTGCTCGGCGGGCGGATGATCGTGGGCGTCCTCGGCCGGCTCATCCCAGCTGGGCGAGATGCGCTCCAGGTGCGTGTGATGCAGCTGTGGCCGCTGCTCCGGCCTCCACTTGCCGCCAGTGTGCGTGGCAGGCACAGTCGGCGGCGAGTGGCGTCGCCCATCGTAATCTTCATCTGGATGGAGCTCGGGATCGAAGTCTGGCTCCTGGTCATTTTCTGCCTCATCATCATCGCCATCCGACTCATCGGGCTCCTCCTCCTCGTCCTCCTCCTCGCTCGCCTCCGGCGAATTGGCAAAGTTCAGCGTCTTGAACACCGGCTCTTCATGCTCCCGCACTGCCTTCAGCAATGGATCGGAGCACCGGCCCGCCGAATGCCAGCTCTGCTCCTCCTTAGCGCCCCGTTCGGGTCGTGCGCCCGTCTTGCCGCCCGTGGAGACGCTCTGCAGCTGCAGCGAGGAGAAGAAGACGTCTGCACCCAGCTCGTAGCTCGTCGGATCGTACGCCTCAGTTAGGGCTTTCGACGTCTTGCCCCCATGGCTGTCCGTCGTCTTGCGCAAGTAGCTGCTCGGTGCTTCCGCCTCGCCGAAATTGAACCCATCATAGCTATGCTCCAAGCTGGAGCGCGTTATAACTGTGCGCGTCACGTGCGCAGAAGTCGCAGATGTCGTTGCCGTGACCTCCAGTTGCTTCTCCTTTCGACTACCTCCCACCATGCGCAGACAATGCTGCTTACGATGATAAATGTATTTGCGCAGACCCACGATCGTCGCGTGGCACTTAATGCACAGGTGCACATCCTCCACATCATCCGATTGCGAGTTCATTATTGCGGGATGTCTGTGCTGGAAAGTAAACGGTCAGAGAGTTATCGATGGGAATGAGACGGGTATCTGATATGATAATATTCTAAAGCTGAACGATCAGGTAGTCATCGAAAGGTATGGGATAATTAACTGATATGATATTATTCTAAAGCTTAAGCATTAGAGAGTTATCAAAGGGAATGGGATAAATATTTGATATGATATTATTCTAAAACTTAAGCATTAGAGAGTTATCAAAGGGAATGGGATAAATATTTGATATGATATTATTCCAAAGCTTAAGCATTAGAGTTATCGAATATCGAAAAGGAATATCGAAATGAATCATATTTGAAATGATAGTACTCGAATGCTTAATATTTAAATTGGTTTTATACTAAGGCTCAATTCGATATATTTTAGATCTACGATCTCTTCAGAAGAGATCTCATAGTTGCAATGCACGATTAGAAAGCCTTCAACTTCGATAACAATAATAGCTTGGACCGTTATTATTATCGAATTCTTAGCACATAGCCATACTAATTTCTATACCTCTAAATGGACGATATTAATGCATATAATTAGTATAAATGAACGATCCCATATTTACTATGTTCAATTTGTAAACCTTTAATTACAAATACATTGGACAGTTATGGCCCCTCGATCGAACTTCTGGTTCTTAGCCATACCACTTTCTATACCTTTACATCACCCTCTTGATGTTTACTATTGGCCTAAAACAACAAGCGCTATTCGTCTATGTACTTGAGCTCGATTTTGATTGAGTGCACCAAATGGACTCTGTGATTTATTGAGATCTCGTCCAAGCAGACTTTATGCCACAAGCAACTAAGCGCTTTGGCCAGCGCTTCATTGGCCAATCGGTAAATAAACAGAGGTCGTCTATAGGCTGGCCAGCAGTGCAGGCAGCGCCAGTCGGCCAGGGTCATATTTCAAGCCCAGTTTATTCATTAGCTGGCTGTGTGGCACCGGTTGGGGTAGCCAGCCAATCCTGTTGCCCACTCCCATTTGCATCAACATCACCACAGCGTTGACATGCCGGCGCGCCTGTGCGTATAACAGCTACGTAGTGCCAGTTCCGTCCCCCAACCCGTACCGTTGCCGCTCCTGTTCCCGCTCTCGTCTCATTCCGTTCCGTTGCCGTTTCTGTTTCGTGTTCCTGTTTATGTCCGTGTCCGCCTGTTGGCATTGCGGCCTGTCAGAAATGAAGTTTATTGCGTCTGTGTAGCGTACGTGTCGCGCTCTATGCCCCTCTCTATCTCTATCTCCCGCTCACTCCCATATGCACGCACTAGCTCTTACTCTCTCTCTCTCTCTCAGCGTTACGCCTCGCGATGCTAACTGTAAAAGTGTCATTTCCGCCATATGTGAGCGCGATGAACGATGCGTCGCTGTCGCTGTCGACGTTGACGGCGACGTCGACGCTGGCGCCATTGTTGTCGTTGTTAATAATTTCACAGTACAATTGCAGCAGCAGCGACAACAACAACAGCAGCAACAGCAACAACAGCAACAATCAGCGGCAGCAGTTGGCAGTGGCTGCTGTTGGAATTTATACAAACGAGGCCCATGTCTGAGGTTAAATACGAAAAACATAACAATTCTCGCCCACTTTCGCCCTCCCACCCAGTCACCCACTCTCTCTCTCTCTCTCTCTCTCTCTCTCTCTGTCGCGTTGCATGTGCGTGGGCGGATGTCAAAGCATTTGGCGCTGCCGTTGACGATATGAATGTGAAACTGAATGTGAATGTGAATGTGTTGGAATATGGAATACGCGCATTGGGCAAGTGAGAGCGCAGCCAGCGAGGCTTTCATCCGTCTAACGAGCCAACGACAAGGACAATATTGGGAGCAGACGGTTCTAAGCGTAACGGGATGTGCTCCATTGTTGTCGTTTTTGTTGTTGCTGTTGAGTGATAAACGCGCGTTTGTTTAACAATTAACGTGCTTGAAACACATGCACAGTTATTTAGACAATCGCTCTCTCTCTCTCTCTCTCTCTCTCTCTCTCTCACACTCTCTTGCCATCTCTTAAGCCAGCTAACTATTGTGACTCTTACCAATTTTTATATGCCTAATTAGTAGGCTGTCTAATTTTCAGCAGCATGCCAACAACACTTGTGTGTGCTAAAGGTGTGTGAGTGCGTGTGTGTATGTGTTTGTGCGTGTCTTGTAATTCATGATAATTGCTTATTACACATACAAATATTTACATCGCCTTCAGTGTGCGTTGTAAGCGTTTAAGCAACTAATTGCCATCTAATTGCACATATCCTGCAATTCATTTGCCAAGAACCAAACTCAAAGGCAAAGCGAAGACAAGTGTTACGAAATTAGTAACACACCTGGCGAAGCGCTCACAGCTGATTATTAGTGAAAAGGATTTGCAATAAAAAAGTAAAGCCTTTATGACAATCTAATTGTGGGCGAGCCTAAAAATATTTTTCAGAAATACGTTTATGTTCAACTTGTTAACCTGCCAATTAGGTAGTAAAAAGCCTGTTTAAAAATAATAAAAAAAAATAATAAAAAAAACGCTCGAAAGTGTGCTATAATAATTTTAGTATTTTGATTTTAGCTTAATTTTATTATTATTATTATTTTTTATTATAGGTCAAATATGTGAAAATTAATTAAAGTTATTTACAAGTCACAGTTTTTAATATTTTTTTTTATTGGATTAGTTTTTTGTTTTAAAAAATTTTTGTTTAGGTTTGTTTTTATTTTGTAAAATTACAAAAGCAATAGTTTTTAAATTATTTATATATGTTGTATTATATTTATTAATGTTCTATTAATATACAATTTTAATTTATTCTTTTTTTTAATCAGTTTTAATTTAAAAAAAAATATTTACTTAATTTAAAATTTTTTTATTTTTTTTCTAATTTACTTAAAATAAATTTTAAATATATTTTAATTTTTTTTTTTAAATTTTTTTATTTTCAGTTAAGTTTTTAATTTAATTTGTATTTTATTTGTTTAAATTTGATCAACAATTTGAACAAAGGTAATTTCTATTACATTTTCACATATATATTTTTTTTTTTTTTAAATTTTCACTATTAGTTTGTCTGTTCAACCATAGTAAATGTATTAAAGCAATAAAAGATTGAGAGGAATGCTTTACAAATGCCGTATGCGAATGATTACAATGTGTGTAACACATAAGTGAGTCTCTCTGAACGTGTGTGTGTGTGTGTGTGTGTTTGTGTGTATGTTGTTAGTGGCACATAGACAATCATACAGCGCACTTATATTGAGGAATTAAATAATAAAAGCAGTTAAGAGCTGCACAAGCACAATTGTGCCATTATTTGCATTTGTGACAACGTCGACGGCCAAAGGCAATGGGAACAGCAGCAGCAGCAGCAGCAGCAGCAGCAGCAGCAGCAACAGCAAAGGCAACAGCAACAGCAACGGGGCCCATCAACAACAATAAAACCAATGGCAAACAGCGACAGCAACAGCAGTAGCAGCAGCAACAAAATAAGAACAACACACAACATTGTTGAGGCCATATCATCAGGAAAAACAGAGCAAAGCGACAGGCTGGCAAATTCCAGGGGCAATATGAACGGTGGGGAGAGAAATCCTCGCGTGGTTGTTTGATTCGAAAATTGAGTTTTAGCGGCGCAAATAAAAATAAAACTTAGAACAGAGCAGCAGCAACAGCAACAGCTACAACAACAAAAGCTTAACCATTAAAAAGGAGTTATCACCCAATTTAGCACCACAAGCGCGAAATAACACACACACACACACACACACATGCACACAGAGATGGAGCAGCGGGCTCTAACTCGACATGTTTGTGCAACCAACCCATCGGCGTCAGTTGAACAACAAATAGACATACTGTACAACATGGCATTTATGTCAGACCCAAGCGGTTCCATATAAATGGCTTGTGGGCGTATGGCAGGTGGCTGGAGCTCGGAATGGTTGGAGAACGAAATCAAACAAAGAAATATGCATGTAATATAAAGAAAATATCAGGCAAAGAATGTGATTGGGATGAGTGAAGAGGCTAACATCTGGATTATCATATTTAGTTGAAATAGATTAGAAATTATGATAGCTTAGTAATATAGCCAATCAAGTAAAATACAAAAATTATATGAGCTAAAAAGTCTTTAACAATTTGAATTTTAAATTAAAATATGAATAGATATTGAATACAGAGTTTCGATATATATATCATATGAGTTTACAATAGAAATTCTTTTCCAGTCTTTGGAATGGATGAATTATGAGTGAAATGTAATGTCTTTTAAGCTGGTGAATGGAATATGAATATGTATTGTTATATGTGTATATCATAGTTGTTTGATTGATTGATTGACTGATAGATTGAATTGGCTGATTGATTGATTGATTTGTTTGACCTTGATGAATCATGTATGAATGAGATGATGATGTATGACGTGATTATGTGATATACATATATATATATATACATTATTTATAGCTATTCTTCTCCAGTCTATGTTATATAGTTTAAGTAATCATTGATCATATTGGACAAACTCTTGGCCTCCTCCGCTTCGAAAGCAATTTCACGCAATTTGCTGCTGATTTTGCGCACATCATCGATATAGTTGAAGAGCAGCTGCAGCAGGCGCCCTTGGATCCACTGGAACCAGTAGTCAACCTCCGAGCTCTGCTCCGACTTCCGATGATCCATGAGAACCTTGACACAGGTCTGCGCAATGTTCAGGAGCAGACAATTCAAGTCTGTGCTCTGATTGTCCTCAGTTATACGCATATGGTACTTGGTGTATCTGACGGTCAGGTTCAGCAATTCCCACAAATACATTTTGACCAACTCCGACTTGAGCGAGGGATTGAAAACCCAGGCCACCACAGCGTGGTTGCTCACAATATGCATTTTCAGCAATTTGTCGGCGACCACCAACTTGACGTGCTCGTTGTTGGACCAGACCTCAAACAAAGCCCGCAGCATGGCCAGCTGATTGGCATCGTTGTGGGCCAACATCTGTTGGATAGCATTTGAGTGGATATATCCGCTGAGTGGGCAACTGCTCACAGAAACTCACCTTCAACACGGGCTGAAATTTGCTAAGCAGAGAAAAGATATGCGTAAAGGACTTGCAGCCCAAGTGCAAGAGGCTCTGCATCAGGACATTGATCTTCAGCCCTTCGTCCAGCTCTGTGGTGGCCTCCAGCAGGCCGCCCAACAGCTCCGGTGCACACTTGGAGCGTATTGCATCCAGCACATGCTTGGCCAACTTAGCTCCAGGCAGCAGCCCATCGATATACTTGAAATTCGGATCCGGCGAGGCAGGCAGCAGCGGCGCATACGAAGCCGGCACCAATTGCACAATGTGCTGGTGATAGCTGAGTCTATGGGGCAATTAGGAGTCGTATCACTTGATCGAGAGGGTACTTTGAAGGGAGTGTAGGCTAGTATACTTTTATAAAGCGTACATCAGAGGTTTGTATGATCAGATATTTATCTAGCATCTATAATCTATGATAGATTTCAACTTGAGTTGGAGGAGTCTTAGAGCCTAACAGGGACTTTTTAACACTTGATGGTCTCAGTTTATAGAATTTGCTACCTATGTTGTAATAGACTTTAAAATTATTATTCAGATGCTAAGAATATAATGCCAGAGACTTCAACATCCCAAGAAATGAATTATTAATATAAACGATTTGGCATTAGCTTCTCTCATAATGTAAAGTCATAGAAATTAAGCTTAATAACAAGAAATGCTTCGACCTCGGTCCCTGCCTCTGCCTGTGGTCATTTCTCTCTCTCCCACACACTCTTACTTTTGTTCACATACTCGCTCCCTCTCTCCTGCACACATTTTCTCTCTCTCTCTCTCTCACTGTCTATCTTCTATCACTCCTCTCTCTCTTTCCATCTCTCTTTTTCTTACATACTCTCTCATTCTTTACCACTCTCTCGCTCATTCGCTTTCCTTCTCTCTCAAACACTCCTTCTTTCTCTCTCACACAAACACTCTCTCCCATACACAGTCTTACTCACTCTCACTCTCTCTCTCTCCCTCTCTCTCTCTCTCTCAAACCTAACTAGATTCCAGACTCAAAGCAGTCGACCATAGCCGACTCCAAACGCTCTTATAGACCAATTTACAATATTACCCACCGCATGCACTTCTTGAGGAGTTCGCGTACAAATTGACGGGTGGGATGAAATTCGGGCAATGTGATGCTGTTCTCCCAATCCTGCCAGTTCCATTGATAGCGAAAGTTGCTCAAGTGGTGCGAGAACCAATTGACAAAGCGATCGAAGCTGGAGGGATTCATATATTCCAGCTGCGTGTAGAGCATATCGGCGGCCTGGGCAACAATGCGTGGAAATTTGTCGGGCACCAATTTGCAGAGCTCAATGATGAGAGCGCCGTAGTTGATGGTCAGCAGCGGGGAGCTGGGCAGCTGCAGCATCTGCCCCAGCAGCACCTCGATGATGCAGTGCTCCATGGGCCGCGTGGGTTTGGCCACGCAATAGGCCATCAGGCGCTCGGCACAAATCTTGCGCTCCAGATGGTGCAGCCGCACCGTCTCCATGATGTGCGCTTCAATGATATGCCGTCCAATGTCCAGTTCGTCCGGCATGCGCATGTGCGGCGGAAAGTCGTTGGCCTCGAAGAGGCGAAAGACTAGCCAGGGATGCGGATAGTCCGCCGAGTCGTCCTCATGGCAAGGCGGCTGAAATGGTGGCAGATGATGCTGCAAGGCGGTGCTCAAGTTTTCGTCGAAGGCGGCATAGGGACGTAGCAGCTCCTTCTCGATCCATTTGGCATGCATCAGGCGCTTGATCTGCAGCCACAACAGCTCCAGATAGTCGAGCTGCGGCACATCGCAGTTGTTAAAGATGCGCAGCAAACGCGTACCCTCCCCGGGGCTGCGCTCCCTCTTGATGTAGACCTGAAGACGCTTGAGCAGCGTCTGCAGCACTGTCTCCTTCTTCTCATACAGCTCGCGACCCACGAGCGGCAATGAGCTGAGCACCAGGTGAGCGTAGAAATCGCGACGCCTATGGGACGCATCCTCCTCCTCGCAGACATCGACCAAGGAGTTGAGCAGCTGCAGCATCGAGCCAACTGTCAACACATTCGTATTGACCAGATCGGCCAACAGCAGCACCAGGCTCTGCGCCTTCAGCCACTCGCCCTCGTACAGCGCCTTCACCAGCTGCTGCGTGACGCATTTGAGGCACTCGCTGCCAAACTCGTAGTCCTGCACATTGACCAGGCCCACGAAGGTGGCATAGGCGCCGCACTGCATCGGATACTTCTCGACGCAGTCAACCAGAGTCCGCAGTATATCCCATTTGTAGATGTGCAGCGTATCCGTCACATAGTAGCTCAGGTCCTCGATGCGTCCCTGCACCGTGGCGCTGTTGTAGTCGCTCAGCTTTATCATCAGGTTCTCAATGGTGGCCATCACCTCCTTGTGGTCCGGGCGCCTAGCGCACTTGGTTGGACGTCCGCCTGCTTCCGCTGGCAATGGCTCCTCTGGGCTTACCTCGCGACAACGTCGACGCGAATTCATTTTCACAACAAAATTAATCAATTCAATTCAGTTTACAGAAAAAAAATATGAAAATTACAATTTTAAGAGCTCTGAACTAGCCGCATCGAGCTGAGCCAAGCGAATGACTTTCCGTTTGCTAAAACATTTCCAAAGCCAACAGAAGAATTTCAAAGCCTTCTATGATTGTGTAAATTTTTCGCATTTATTGGCACTAGATTAAGTTTTTAATAATGACATATTTTTTTTCTTTCTCAATATTTCCTAATATTTTCTTTACAGAAATTTTAATATTTTACTATTTTTTTTCAGATTTATTTTTACTGATATTGTTATTAGTTTTTAAATAGCTTTAAAATATCAATTTAATGATTTTATATTAATAAATACAAACTTATTATATAAATAATCACTCTGCATGTTTAACTATATTTATTATTAAAATGATTTTACATATATATTATATTCCCTTCAATTTTCGCATTCGCAGTCAATAATTTGTAATACTTGTTAATTAAATTTACCTACTGAGCTTTAAAAATATATTTTAAATAAGGTCAATTCGTGAACTGATCGAACTTCACAACGAAATATCATAAAATATGTAGTTTTATGAGAGAGCGCGTAAAAAGCGCATATAAAATTGAGTTTGTGATGCTGCGGAAGCTGTGAGCGAGCAAGAACCAAGGCAAGACAAGGCAAGGCAACGAACGACAACTGCAATTTGACGAACGTCATCAAAAATTTTACGATGCTCTTATGAACGAACCAAATAAAAAAATTATATGCCACATAAAGCTGATGACTGATCCAGCCACAAGATATTTTGCCGCCAGATCCTCGGCCAGCGGACCAGGTAAACTGGCAAGCAGTCTGGCATCATTATGGCCCCAGCCACAGCAAATGACACATGGTCAATGGCAATGCCAATGGATCGGACAACAGCCAAGAGCGGCAGAGAGACAGAGAGAGAGAGAGAGAGAGAGAGAGAGAGAGAGAGAGAGAGAGTGAGAGGAACAGTTGCGACAATAAAACAGCCACAAAAGCCGCCTTGCAGCTGATGGAGAGAGAAATCAAGAAATGAAATAATAATAAATTCTGCATTGGTAAATTACTCGAGGTCGTAAAAGAAAATATGCAAATCGATTGCATTCATTTCATAATGATGAACATAATTTTTGTATTTCTTTTTGTTTATTCGAAATGATCGACAACGACTGAGCTGGGATAGCTAATTTGCTTTAGTTGCTCGCAAACCTGCGAATATTCAAAAATATGTGATTATGAGTGAAGAGAAGAGTTTTAGGAATAGCTAGACTTGTGACTGAGGGACTGAGGGTATACTGAATAGCTGTGTATATATAAATACTCTAAAAATTTAATAATTATAATAATAATAGTAGTAATACTAGAGAAATAATATAGGAAATAAGCAGATTGATATAGTTGCTTTAAAAAATATGCACAAAATATAAATATATATAGAATATAAAAATATCATATATATTAAAGCTGAATCAGTTACTCCTTGGTATAGACATATTCCACTTACTTAGGGAAAATTCTATGTTTATTTATAAAGATCGACTCTCTTGAATAAATGCATTTATTTGTAAGACTTTATTATACCCTGAACCCATTGAAAATGGGAAATCAGGGTATAATGGTTTTGTGAAAAAGTATGTAACGGGCAGAAGGAGGCGTGGCAGACCCCACAAAGTATATATATTCTTGATCAGTGCGACCAGCTGAGTCGATATAGCCCTGTCCGTCTGTCCGTCCGTCCGTCCGTATGAGTGCGTCGATCTCAGAAGTTATAAGAGCTAGAGAGCTGAAATTTGGCATGCATACTCGTGAGTACCATACGCAGTACGAGTTTGTTTTATTTTTTCGATAAATTGTCCGATAACTTTTTTATCGAGAATAATCGAAAAATTGATTTTGTTTTTTCAGCCTAATTTGAACATTTTTAGACTTGAAGTCTTCAAATTTGCGTTGTATATAAAGTTAATCGATACAAAGATTTTGTAATTTACAGATTTTGGATACCACGCCCCCTTCTCCCCCAATTTGAAAAAAACGCATTTCAAGTACTAGAGACTTGTGCTTTGGAATGTACACACATATTCACCATATGATTACGCTCTGAAAGTTTCATTAAGATCGTATGTCTACAAAAGAAATTATTCAACAAATAAATTCTCATAATATTGCCCACACTGCAGCGCAGCCCAAGCGCAGTCGCTGCTTACTTCGCAGTTAGCAGAGCGCAGGCTTATGCGTGCGTGTGGATACATATGTATGTATGTGTGCATAAAAGAAGTGCAGAATGATTAGAATATCAGCTTGGAGGGTTCAGGGTATCTCCTAGTCGAGCAGTCTCGACTGGAGCTTTCTTACTTGTTTTAATCTGTACTTTAATTATCTACTTAGCCTTTTTTTTCGTTTTGCCTTTCGAATGGACTAAATACGCTTCTTCTTTTCCTAGATGATACTATACTTAAGTATCGATAGCCTTGTGGTTAGGTATCGATAGTTGTAGCTCTAGTGATATCTAGTGATATGGAGCGAACTAAACCAAAATCTTTGACGCCTCAACTGCAAGATTACCAAATCTATTTTAATGCTCCCTTCTCCGCTAGATCACTTTTTTTTACCTTCTATAATAATACGCTGTGCTTAATTGAAATCCAATTCTATATCTACATTTAGCTTAGGCACTTTTTGTAATTCAGTTCAAGCTGAGACAGTAAAACTAGAAGACAATACAATTCCCCGACAAAATAACAATTTGTGTGCAATTCGCAACCGATCAACTGACAATATGTCACTGATGGACTGATCGAGCCATTAGCATTCAAAATAAAGTCAATAAGAGCCCGGCCGTGAAATCGAACTGAGAAGTTATGAACAGAAATTAACTGCAAATCGTTAACAATAACTCAGCTCTGGCTCGGATTGGGGTGGGATTGAGTGGAGCCACGTTTGGATTTGCTTTTGCATTTGCATTTACATTTGCATTCGAGGCGAGCCGAGGCGAGGATCTTCGCAGTTACGTTTTATGTGCATATTTCACGCCAGCTCCAGTCGCAGTCCAGCATCGAGTCCAGGTCCCAGGCGATCGCAGCTCTGCCTGTTCGCGGCCCACGACGAATTCATAAAGTATCTCGCACTTTTTAATGATTTCTGAGTTACAAGCTGAGCCGAGAGCTGGAGCTGAGAGACTGGACTGAGACCGGCTGGCAGCTCTGCTCGCAGCAGGTACAATGCAACAATTTGGCGGCAACTTATGACAGCACAACGATCGCAAATAAACTCAAATGGCGGCCGCTCCAACTGATCCTGATCTCAGTTAGCTCCAAACTCCAAGCTTCCAGCTTTAGTGTGGGGCGCGAGAATTTATGCGGCTCTTTGCCAGCGACGACGTCGTTGTTGTTATCATCGTCGTCGTCGTTGTTGTTGCTGTTGTTGTTGCTGTTGTTGTTGGCGCTGTTGCGGCGGCTTTCGTGCGCACTTAAATTATGAATATTACCAAATGGGTCAATTCGAAATAAATAAGCAAACGTTGCCGGCCTCGCAATGCCTGGCAATACCGCCAAATAGAGTTGTCTCTGTCGCAATTTCTCATTGAGCTGTCGTTCGGCTCGATCGTCGTTGCTTGGCCCAAGCCAGGGAACAAGCTCCATCCAGCCAGCCGATTTGGCATTGGGCGGCGTTTAATATCGCTCATGCATCTGGTAATCTATGCGCAATTAGCTGCGTACATCAGATTTAGTGTTCTGATTGCCTTTGCCTGCCTCTCTTCTCTCCTACCACCTCTCCCTCACTCTTTCTCTCTTGTCGCTTATTGATCATAAATATGATATGAGTTTTTTTTCTCATATCCCATCTAGTAAATATTTAAGAGACAAGCGGAAATCTATTTAATTTTCCAATAAATGCAAAATTTGTGTCGGCAATCGAAGAGAACGAGATATGCCTAGGCTGGAAAGTCAAGAGCATTGGCTACAATAGTATAATATAATATATACATATATGTGTGTAGAGATATCCCGAACGAGTGGCTGATATTATTGTGATACATTTTCTTTGTATAGACTTGAGCTATACCAATATTAGATTTAGCTTAAATGTTTTGTTTAACATAAATAAGCAAATAAACCCTTAGTTTATTTGTCTATATATAAAGAATTTTGATGAAATCTAAATATGTATAACACATATTTATCTATTATTAACCAGGAGAAGAATATTACTATTATTAGTATTAAAATACTTTTTCTCAGCATTACAGAATTTGTCATTCTGTACATTCAAATAAAATCAAAGTATAATCGTGTATTTCTTGAATATTATCAAACAAAGAATTCTACTACTAATTCTTAGATTTTACATATTCCTAAGCATTACAGATTCTGTCATTCGGCAGTTAAATTCGACTAGAATCGACTAAATATATTCATGGTCCGTGCGGTGCCATTATCCATAAAATTTTTAACATATTTCTAATGGTCTTAAATCATTTAAACGGTACCTCACAGCATAGCGGATAGATCGTAAAACGGAAATGTTTGTAGTCGTCATTAGAGTCGTAAATTTCGGTAAACGCGCTTAAGTGATTTTCACACTAAAAACAGCGGGTCCCTTGGACCATACGAAATGGTTTGGCCACAAGTCTCTCCTCCTCTCTCTCACAGTCAGTCTCTCTCTCTCTCTCTCTCTCTCTCTCTCTTTCACACACTCTCTGGTTCATTGCAATGGCACAATGGCTTTATGCTCTCACATAAAATTAAGTTTTATGGATGCGTATGAAGGAACACAGTTCGACAATTAAAGAACAATAAAAGCCACTTTGATGATAGCCTCCACTTGGATGCTGGATGCAGCCACTCGCCCTCTCTCTCTCTCTCTCGCTCTCCCTCTCGCTCTCTCACTCGCCGCTGATTCATTTATGACCGTCAACAGTTTTGACATCTGACAAGTCGGGTCAACAATGAGGTGCAACTGCAATCTGGCGGTACGACAAATCTGTCACGCCTGCTCACCTGGCCCCAGATGCTTGTTTATTGTCAAATGATGGCTGAGCTCGTAAAATTTGTAATTTTATGGGCTCGTTAAACCTTAGGACACGCCGCAGCAGCCTCAATGGCGTTCGGTGTTTATTTAATTAGAACTTTTCATGCGACCCTCCGGCAAATAAATTCCAGCTTGAAGGTGTGAACTGAACAAGCTATCCTTAACATTTGAAAGACATGAACTATGCGCATGTATAAATATGTATGTATGTGTATGTAAGTGTATTTCCACACACTACTACAGTCAATTAGCCCGGCTGACGCCCACTTGGCCGCGTTGATGATAAAAATTTATGGCATTTGGCAACTTAAAACAAAGCGCAGCTTCAGCAACAAATTGTGATATTTACGATCTGGCTGGCTGCCCTGGGGATCCCACGCGTCACGCATGCGCCCCAAACGGAAGCGCTCCAACCAAATGCCGGACAACTTTGAGTCACGACACACGCTCGAGGATCATTAAGTGTGCACTTAACACGGATTTATTACCTCCACCCACAGCACGGCTCGCACAAGAATATGGGCACTAAAACCACAAATTCTGTGGGCTGCACTAACCTTTAATGGCAACTGTCTCTCCTCAGCTCAGTTCTCAGTCTCTCTCTCTTCTTTATGCTCATCAAATTGATTATTTTTACATTAAAGCAATGAGGGCAAATGTATGGGTAATACGAGTGATACGCTTAATAGGCATATACTTTATTTTTACAGCTATTTTCTCTTTAGTAGCTAACTAAGTAAAAGCTGGCTTTGCATATGCAAAAATTTTTTTTTAAAAGTTTTTTTTAGCTATATTAAGGCTTTATTGAAATGTGATATGATCTCTGCTAAGACTCTTCTTCTTCGTTATATTCATTTATTATTCACTATATTCACTTTCATGCATTTCACTCACGCCTTTGCAGGCAACTCTAAGCACATTAAAACCTGAGCACATATCGTTTTAATGACCTTATTTATGGCAAGTGTATAGCTAATGCCAAAATGCCACGCCCCCTTCTTTTCTGGGCACGCATAATTTCAGTTAATTAAAATCCTTAACATTTTTAGAGCCCCCGCCCCAAACAGCAAACATTGTATTGGCATATGCAAGTTCTCTGCTTGATTCGCAATTGTCAATCTAACATAAATCAGGACCACAAGCAGTTGGCCTTAATATGAAGGCCGCTGCTTGGCCAATAAATCAGTCAAGTTGGCATTTTCAGGCAACTATAAATACTTGTGATTGACGCTCGGCGCACCATAAAAAGGGAATTAAAAATGCATAAAATTTTGTGCACATATTTATGAAACACACCCTGGTTATGCATATGTGTGTGTGTGTGTTTGTGCGCTGATAAGGCGAGTTGCAGATGTTACGACTCAGGGAGTGCCTGCTTTGTAGGCAGACTGTTAACAAAATGAGGAAAAGGCAGCACCTACAGAACGAAGATTTAATACCCTTTGGGGTGATAAATCAAAAATATATATTGAGCTCATTTTTACTGATTTATACTCGCTCAGTTTATATAGTCGCGTTATATATTTTAGATGATTCAAAATTAAATATTTTCTTTTTTGAAACTAACAAGAATTCTATTTCAAGATCATTCTGCTTTGAAAACATTATTTCATACAAAACGAATAAGATTAT
The DNA here is from genome assembly GCF_054131065.1 of Drosophila arizonae. Taxonomy (NCBI): domain Eukaryota; kingdom Metazoa; phylum Arthropoda; class Insecta; order Diptera; family Drosophilidae; genus Drosophila; species Drosophila arizonae. The sequence goes on along the minus strand of NC_142923.1, from coordinate 16,423,916 downwards.
TTATGATAATAGAGTATAAAAAGATTCTGAGAAAAAGGGCTAGCTAAAATTTACAAATTGTTTAATTACTATATTTTAATTAATAATATTTATATGACATTAGAGAAAGAAACTTTGTTAAATGATTTTTAGAATGATTTTCATCTTTATCGAACCATTTTATGAATATATGTATGCAAATAAATCAATAAATATCTTCAAGAAAACAGTATTATTATAAAATTACAGTAATAAATATATTATATTGCAATAAAACGTAACGAACTGCTAAATCAGTTATAATTAAATTAAAATATTTTTACTACGCAGAATGAATTAATAATCCATGTCTAAAATAGATCAGGGATCAGCATTCATTTATAAAATGCTTTAAATTTAGGAATATTTCTACATAATGAGCATAAATAAATAAAATGCTCAATATATATTTTAAATAGTAATAATAAAATGCTTTATACATTTATGTCTTAAAGGACAAACATAAATAGTTAAGTTCTTTAGCTAGAAATATACTACATAAAATATATAAATTTCATACGCCTTGCCAATCGACGACCCTCTATAAAGGGTATGGGCATAAAAAGTGTCACATTATCAGGCGCATGTCCGGCATTTACTCTCTTCTTTACACTCTCAACTGGCAACTGCCGACTGTCGCCTGTCTCTGACACTGACACCGACACTGACACTGACTGGATGCCATCATAAAAAGCATAATTATAGCATTTGTGTTAATGTGATTTTCTGGCCGCAGGCACAGCACAGCACAGCAGAGCAGAGCACAGCAATCAGTTGTTATCAAGGCGCAGGATGTGGCTGAGCGAGAGTGCTGGCTTCACTCTCATGAGTTTGCAGCAGCATCCAGCAAGCAGCATCCAGCATCTAGCACACAGCGCACAGAACCCAGCAGAGCTGAGCTCGCATAAATCACTTATTATGAGGCGTAATTAATGCGACTATATGGCGACCCAAAATTTCTATAAATCATCAGATTAGGCTGGCGCATCCTCGCATTCACATTCACATTCGCAAAAGCCGTCGCTCTCGTCCTGTGGCAGCAGCAGGAGCAGCAGCAGCAGCATATGATGATGTGGCAGGCGTGGCTAAAACTGTACACGCTCCACGCTCTCAATTGGCAACATGACTGAAGATTGTCTAATAATGCCGCAGGAAATACCTAAATGGCTGCCGAGATGATTAAGCTAGTGGAGCGGCCTCATTACGTGCATGATAGACTGCAGCTTAAGTGAGTTGCCTCACTGAGCGCCCGGGCTATAAAAATTTGCTAAATATATGCTCTAACAACATTAGCAAAGGTCTTAGCGACCGCATTTAAAAGCACTTTACATACAATAATAAAACCCTAAGATAAAGCTACTAGTGAAAAATTGAGATTTTTCTTTTACTCACAGATTTCAGTTAAGTTTTGTTTCACGATCGAAGCAAATGCTTTCACTAAAGAATACTTTGAACTTATTTCAATTACTAAAACTTTGATATATTCTAGCTAAAATAGATATATAGTTTATATGGTTTAATCTATTATTTTATTATTTTAATATTCAGTTTATTTGAAGCTTCCTGCTTTAGCTTTCCTGATTGCAAAAAATGTTTTTTTTTTTTTTTTTTTAAGTGGTTCGTAGATTGCTAAAATATTTATATAAGTAAGATGTTAAAATGGAAATACAGAAATATAATTCCTTAATAAATAAATAAATCTTTTAAAAAATACAAAGTTTTCCCATACTTTTTCAACACACCTCACACAGTCTGAAACCCAAAAGAGACACAAACAGTTTCTCTCCGGCATATTTATGGCCTTATAAACATAGTAGGGGTCTAATGGTGCTCGGTAATCCATGAATAATGTCCAGAGCGCAGGAGTGAAAAAAAGTGTGGCCAGAGCTTTTTCTAATCCCCCAAAAGAGAGAAGAAGATGTCAGAGTATTCAGCTCGATTGGCCAGCGGGTCCATCAAAGCTCTAGGGCTGGCCAGGCTGACGGCGTTACGGACATTTCGTAATTATTCGAATGCTGCTGCTGCAGCAACAGAATGGTCAAATGAGCGCTTTGCTGCTGCTTTAAAATAATAATAAACTAAAAGGTCCAGTCGTGCATAAAGCATTCACATTTTGCACTCCACTCCACTCCGCTCCGTCCGGAGCCCAGCTCCAATTCCAATTCCAGCGCCGGCCAATGGGCCAACGGGGCTACGAAGCGGGCAGCGGCGTTAATTTATCACTTAACCTTCTTTAGCAGCCAAGTTTATAATTTCGACGGCAGTGGCAGTGGCAGCCGAAGCCACGTTGACGACGAGGACGAGCCTGGCGACGCGGCAACACTTGAACGACTAGTGCCCATCAGGACGCAGCGACGGCCGAGGCGCAAACAAAATAAAATAACGAAAAAACTGGTCTGAATCTAGGAGGGGAGGGCTTGGAAGGGGGCGGCGCTTGGCTTTAGCCATTTGCCAAAGTTCCATTGTAGTACTTAGCCGAATGGGCTGACGGCCTGCCTCCATGACGCCGTCGTATTTCTTTAGCTTACGCTTAAGCATCCCCACCAGCCCCAGTTCGAGCCCCAAGTCCAGGCCCAGTCCCAGCCCCAGCCCCAACCCCTATGGCTCTATGCCTCATCGCGTCTGTTGTCCTTTTTTGGTGATGCTTTACGCTGGCTGGCGCTCTTTGCAAAATGAAAATGTAAAAGGAATATTCATGAGGAGATTAGAATTATTTTTCGTGCTGTCATTTTCATTTTCACTCCACCTTCTTAGCGCTCTCGGAGTATTGCTCTCTCATTCTACCCATCTCGCTCTCTTTCTCTCTATACTTTAGTTCTATCTTGAATACACTTGATTAAATGAGCTATTCAATATCCATATATCGAATGTAATCGATACTTCTGATTATAAGCTTATCTAATCGTAATGCGAAATTTTATTTTTATATACAAACTTTATTTACATATAATAAAAGTTAAATATTTTTACATTTTTATTTTATTCATTTCAAATTTATAAATAATTTTTGGAAATTCTTTCTGTATTATAATATAGAATGAATAATAAATAATATAATTTAGAATTTATAGAGGTACAGTTTCAGAACGTCAAAAAATATGTTTTTAAATATATTCCGATTCAGCTGTGCAGAATTTTACAAAAAAAAAAAAAAAAAAAAAAAAAAAAACAATTTAAAATAAATATATGATTATAAAATATAGAAAAATTGTGAAATTAATTAAAATTTGATTAAAAATAGTTTACAGTACATATATTTTCATTACATTATCGGTTATTTTTCTACTCAACTCTCAGCATAGCAGAGTATTCCCAAGTCGGCTATACCCAAAGCTACACACATTATTTTAATTTGTTTCGTTTCGTGTACTATATCTTACATTTTTTGTTGTTTATTTTCGAGTTTTCGTTGGAAAAATATGATTTTGGTGCCAAAAGGGATTAAATTCACGCGCGTTTGTCCTGTTTATGATGAGTTTTGTTTGCAGAAAATGTTTAATCAAACACACTTACTCACTTACACACACTTTTTCATATGGGTAGACAGTCGGGGGGAGGGGCGGGAGGATGTTTGGGGTGATGGTGCTCTGACATGAATCACACGATGGCAGGCGTCGCGTCGCTGTCGTCCTTCGTCCTTCGGGCTGCGCCTTTGCGCACTCGTTTAAAATATTTTGTGAAATTATTATGAAAATGCGTAAAGGGATTTAATAAATAACTGTAACTGCTTCCCGCTCGCTCATTTGCCAACCGTTGTACCGTTAGTCATGTTGTTTTCTCTTTTTCTGCTTTTTTTCTCTCGTCCTGGCTGCTCCTTTTTCTTGTGCATCTGTGTGGGCTGCCGTTGCTGCTGCTGCTGCTGTGTGGAATTATGTTTTATCCTGAATTATGGATTTTGTTTTGTTGTTTTCTGTCAAAATCATATTTTGTGCCACTGGCAGAGCCCAACCCCCGACCCCCGACCCCCGATCCGCAACCTACAGCCACCCCCGACCCAGCCCAACCACCCAGTCATAACCCAAGCGCGGACTCATTTACATGCTCGCAAAATCGCTTTGGGTACCATTCCGGGCAACTCCCGACTGCAGACTTTGTGCGCCATTAATGAGAATTTGTTTGTATCGACGTCAGTCTGGATGGGATGTTGTTGCCACCCCAGAAGCGGGCGGGGTCAGGGGTTGGCTCTCTGGAGCTGGGCTTTGCTGAGCCGTTTAGTTGTAAATTTTTGGAGAAAGTTTTTCAAATAATTTCTACTTAATGTTTAGAATTATTTTTAGCCGGAATTAGAAATTATGAAGAATAAATATATCACACACTCAGGACCCGGCTCCAGCACAAAGGAATCACATGAATCTTTCGGCTTTCGCCCCCTCTCTCTCTCCTTCGCTCTTGCTCTGTCTCGCTCTGCTTCTAATTGCAAAGGGCAATCGTAAATTCTGCACTTAGCAAATGAAATTCTCAATTAAATGGCAAAGGTCCTATTCGGATTACATCATGATTACTACATGGAGGCCATAGCCTAGAAATATTTTGCTTGATTTTTGTATAAACTTTTTTGTTTTTGACTGGAAGTAATCTATTATGCTTTGATCAATTTGATAGTACAGAAAAAAGTAAAATAAATTTGATCATAATGCAGAATATCTAGAAAAACTTGTAAAAATAGAAGTGCAATCAATTGATTTGCCAACACTTCTAATATACATATTCTTTTTTAATTTCCTAAACCCAATTTCAGATAATTACTTTCTCATAGATTTTAGTCTAAGATTAAGTATTTTCGTAAGTCCTTCACACAAAGTTAAATAGAACTGTCACTGGTTGGCTCTATCAAGCTCTTAAACAAAGCAAATCATTTCAAGGACCTTCAACGAATGTCATTCCAAAGCCAACATAGAGAAAGAGAGGGAGTAGTGGGAGAAAGAGAGAGAGCGAACGGAAATGCCAGGTGCGCCATTTTGTGTGACAAATTAATGTGAAGCTCATTAACGCACTGAATAAGGATTACGGCTTTGATTGAAGGTCCTCTGGGCATAAGCACAGGCGCAAATACACACACACACACATACACATATACATAAACTGACACACCCACACACACACACAGACAGATGGATATTACATGCATAAGCAGATAACCGATACAAATTCACACTACAACTCCCATTCCATGTGCCTGTGTGTGTATGTGTGTGTGCCCGCATATCTCGCCCCCATTTGCAGCGAAAAGTGTCATTATATGTACACACAGCGGTTTCCAGCCCTGCGCCATCCTGGCCCCGACACAGAGCCGAGCAGCAGCAACAGCAACAGCAACAACAACAACAGTAACAAGCAGAAAATGTGTACATAAAACAATCTCGTTATGTCGGCATTATCCTGAAGAATTCTGGTTCGTCCTCGTCACTCGCAGCGCCATAAATCACTCACACGCTTGGCATATTTGCCCTCTCGCTCTCTATCTCACTCACGCTCACGCTCACTCACTCACTCACTCACTCAGGCTGTAGTCCTGCTCGCGCACTCTTTGCGCGTCGCCTGTTCCGTTTGTTTGCGCTGGGAGCGCGTGTCCCTCTCCCACCAGCCTGCGCTCTATGTGGCCCACTTACTCTCACTCTCTCGCTCTATTGTTGTCCCGCTTGCACTCAACACTTACGCAGCTCGAGCTAGCACGCGCTTTTGTTTCACATTTTGTTTTGGAGATTTTCGTCCATTCTTTTTATGCTGTTCTTGATACCCTGTAAAGGCGGCTGTTAATGGCTGAGTGTGTTTGCAGCTGCCTAGATTTATTTAGTTTTTTAATTATTATTTATTATACTCATTCACGAAAGTGAATTAGTATATTGGTTTTATTTTTATTATTATTATTTATTATTTTTTTTTTTTTACATTTTTAAATGCACTAGGTGTAGATATTCTCTAATTGCAGGATATATTGTGAGTCGAGCTGCTTTGCATTAGTGCAATATGCCGTCTTTGTTTTTCGTTTCTTGCTCTTGTTGTTGCTGTTGCTGTTGTCTTTTTATTTGTTGTTGTTTGCATTTTTGTCCTGCCAGTATTTCACCCCGCGGTGACATTTTGGTGTGACAGACAAGACGTGTCCTTCGTCCTTAGCATTTTCGTGTTTTGTTTTTTTTTTTTTTTCTTTTCTTTTCTCGCGCACTGCCGCTGGTCTCTGGCAAGTTTATCGTTTTAATGTTGATACAAGCGAGGGTCGCTCGCTCGTCCGTTCGTCCGCCTGTCCGCGTCTCATTGCGTTGCAGGGATAATAGGATGTTAAGTAAATATTTTTAAAAGCTTCACAAAGGCCGTACACAATCCCAGCTCCAGCCCCGCCCCCTGCCTCAGGCCCCATGTCCTGCGCCTAGACACTCGCGAGTCCCGGCAAATATCGTAGGGGAGTCCAAAGTTTCTGCCATTGCTCGCTCATTTACGGTATGTTTCCGGGGGTAGGGGGTGGTTGGCTGGTCGGGAGTGGCTCCTGGAGGTGTTCGGCTTTCTGGTTGGACTTGGGACTTTTGCATAGGGAATGACTCGCTCGCTCGCTCGGCTCGACTGGCACAATCTAATCCAGTTTCGCTGGCTGCCAAGCACTTTTTGGCATAAATCATTTGCATACAAAATGAGCATCGCCTGCAAATGAGAGCCCAAGATGAATGCTTCAGCAACACAAACAACAACAACAATAATGAGAGCAACAACTCTGGCTTGTGGCAAATGAGGTGCCTCTGCCAAGCGGCAAAAATCCTTTCAATTTTCGCACACATTCAATTTATTAATTAAAACAATTTTTTTCCTGTTTGTGATTTCCATTTCTGAACATTTGGCCAGAGCAAGGAGCAGTGGGGCGGTTGGGTGGGTTTGGGGGGTAATCCTGGCGAGCGGATTGGGCAATTAATTCCAAACATTCACGACGCTTTTTCTTTGTTAAGTTGGTGAGCGCACTGGGCGCAAATTATCCTTGCTATCCTTGCGCGAAATAAAATATCACAAACAGTTACGGCCCCATAAATAATGGGAATTTATGCCTGGCATAAACTGTGCGCCTCCAACCGCGCCCCTTCCGCCCCGCGCAACACAAAAGGGCGGCGCAAAGTTTTCTCTGAAATTACCATTCAATCATTTCGTAATTGCCTCAACTACCAATCCCCAATCCCCAATCCCCAATCCCCTACCCCACATCTCCAATTCCAACCACCGCCCACTCAACTCGTTTCTTGCGCTCATTTACTTTGCAGCTTAATTCGAACAATCTATTTTAATAAGCCTCCGTTTTCGCTGGCAAATTGGATAGCTGGGCTATGGAAATTGGAAATTGGAAAATGTTCGTGTCCCTGCACCGACAGCAGCTCCTACTTCTCGTCAGCTACACCTGCCCCGCGCTCAGCCACTGCCAATGCCAAATCGGGGGCTTAAAACTATTGATTTTCCGCTCAAGCTACGTTTAGCAAATTTAACAAACTTTTCCTGTCTGTCATAAAGTTTGTAAGCGTTCCATCAAAAGGGGAAAAATCTGGATGAAACTTCTTTACAAGTTGCTATAAAATATACATGCTATAAATATATATTTATATTTAGCTATATAAATAAATATATACAATTTATTCATAATAGAAAATATATACAGAAGTAAACACATAGAAGGAATATATTCTATGTTTAAATTATAAACTATAAATATTTATATACATATATAAATAAATTATAAATATATAAATACCCTTTTAGCCGTGCAACGCCTGGTAATGCCATCTGTTGTATATCTGTATAAAACGTGTAGTTACTACAATCTCTAATATCCCAGCAACTAACGGAATTGATGGCCCCTTTCAGCTGGGCCAGGACCAACCTATTCCAAAAACCCCTTCTAGGGCGGTTTCTATTTCAGCGCCTTTGTCTAAATGTTTTTGCTTTTCTTTGTTTTGTTTTTTTTTTTCTTTTTTGGGAATTTATTGAAAAAACACTCCTGCTGAAAAGGCGCAATGAAACAGAAGCGAAACACAAATAAATAAGGATAATAACAGCGAAGCAAAAACTGCGATAACCAACGCAATAGAAAGGGCAAAGGGAGGGCTGGCAATTTTATTGTTGCTTTTGTTTTGCTGCTTGGGTTGCTTGGCCAGGTTAATGGGTATCTTCTGCTGCTTCTTCTTCCTCTTCTTCCTGCAGGTCGAGTGCCACAAAAGGCAATTAAAAAATATTTAAACTGCCAAATGGCTGACTGACTGAATGAAGCAGCGCCCGAAGACAAAACTTGCCTTTTCGCCTCGGTTTGAGGGTCAAGAAAATTTATGCATAATTTTGCTTTGTTTCTGCAGCTGCCCCCAACTCGCCCCACACCCCGCCTCCTTTTTTCAGCTGAGTTGTGTGATTGTGTACGTGAGCATAACGGTAAAATGGCCAAGCTAGACGCCTAACCCACGTCCAGGGTGCACTCGACGGCCCAAGCCGCCCCCCTAAAGCTTGGGGTGGCTGCTGTCAGAATTGATTGATTGAATTGCCACTTTATGAAATTTGTGAGTCTTCTGAGATGTGCGTGAAATTCGTGCGCTTCGCTCAGCACGACTCTGTTTGTGTGTGTGTTTGGGTGTGGGTGGGTGGTTAGATTGAGCTGCTGTGCGGGTGGTTTGGGTTGGCTGCCCAGATCGAGGGTTGATGCTGCTGATTTGTGCGCATTTCGGCTACCATTTGCAGCATAAAATACATAAAATTATGTGCAGCGCTGAGGCGGCCATTAAACTTGATAGATTTATGACAGCAACAGCAGCAGCAGCAGCAACAACAGCAACAACAACATCAGCAACAACAACCATCTGGTATGGGACCCTGTCGTCATGCCCACCCACTTCCCGCGCCATTCACATAAAGATAAAGCTGATTAAAATTGCAAAATTGCTCAAATGAGATTTGGGCCTAACGGTAAAATGTCCTTCATATGAACAAATTCAAATCCCATTTCCCATTCATTTTTATCGTTTGTTATTATGGCATATCCATAAATATATACATATATATTTTGATTTTCTGGAACTTAATATTCAAATTACTTTAAATAGTATGGAAAACTGTAAAGCCGCCATGAAATGAAATATTATTTAATAATATATGTACATATGTAAATTTATTTGACAGTATTTTGTACTGCATATTTTGTGATGAATACTCTATTATTTTTGCGTAGGTAATAAATAAATATATTTCATTAAAAATTATATTTATATATTATATTTGTATTTATTTAATTAATACATTAATGCAACTCTTTCATATATACAAAGTATCAAAGGAAACGACTCAATTATTCGAAAAAAGAGAGCATGCGAAAAATACTCCATTCAATACGAATGAGTTTTTAGTGATGGTTGCTTATATTCGAATTTCGAGCTGCCATTGCTCTGCGCGCTACACAGACAGTGATTGTGTCTGTGTGTTTTTGAGTGTGTTTGTGTGGACCAGTGAGCGTGGCCAAGTTGACAGGTGATTGATTGACAGGCGGATGAATGGATGTTGCGCGCGTATGAGCGAGCGAGCGAGGTAGTTGAGCAGCGAATGGTGGAAGAGTCGAACACATCTAAATACACACAAACGCTGCTCCGCCCCAGCGAAGAAGGAAGCAATGAACAAATTGAAAAAGAAAACAAAAACGGTAAAACGAGTTTTTTTGATGTAGCTGCTTGTTCAAGTTGTGAAGCACATTATTGTGGTACAATATATCGATCATTTTTCCAACTGGCTAAAGTTAATCAACGTACAAAATTTCCTCAAGAGAAAAATATATTAAAATAAAATATTATATTATAATTTTATATTTAATGTTAAAAATACATTTAATTTTACTATGTTCAATTTTCCTATTTTGCATTATATATTTATTTTTATTTTATATAATATGTATATATAAAAATTTTGAAATACTTTACAATTATTTTAATTTCATTTTAAAATTGTAAACAAATTTCATCATTCAACGGCCAGGTTAAACTCAAGAGCACGTTAGAAAGCAAACGACTCAAAATTCGAATTCGAATAACATTTCGCACTCACACAACGACCAGAGCAACTCTCTGAGCGGCAAATTTCGAAATGAGAGCCGACCATGTAAATCAGCTGATTGTGAGCGGGTTGCTTTTCGAAGACGCCAGCAATTGCAACAAGCGTCCAAATTTGTGCAAACCAAATGCAATCATTTTAGACAAATACAAAGCAGCAGATGTCTTTTATATTATATGTAATTGTGCAAGCACAAAGGCTTAGGGTGATATCTACACTATTATGCTTCACTTACCTTGAAGTGCTAAGGTAATCGGATATTTTCAAGCGAGGCGATCATGCCTTGAGGTTTCACTTTTCATCTCGTTGCACTTATCATTTCTGAATCACTTATCACTCATTTATCAGTTATCATTTACTTAATTATTATTAATTTTATCAATTAAACATCTGCTTACATTTGTTAACTGTTTTTATAGTTAATATTCACTGAATTTGTGCACAGCGCACTTTTCGACAACGTGCGTCAATTGACGCTCAACAGCTGGTGGTCGAAATTCGAAAAGCAGCTGCCGCGAGAGCGTGAGTGCTGAGAGCGCCGCGTTGTCGATTTCGAAATTCGAATGCGCACTGAGCGCGTGAGAGCATTTGAGTGGCTATTAGTCGAAATCGAATTCGACTATGCTGAGAACGAACAAATGAGTGCAAGAGCAAAAAATACTCAATGTAAGAAAACGCTAACTGAAAATACCTGACCCTGTAGTTGCTCTTAATATAAATAGTATAATTGGTTAATGAATAATTAAGATAAAATAAGATAATGTAAAATACTGTCGCTTAAATAATTATTTAAATAAATTCATATTCAGTCTATTGATTATAAATGCATACACTGGAAATAAAAAAATACTCATACATATACACATGCATACTTGCACATGTATAGTATAATTGTAGAACTTCTGATTAGAAATTAAAATCTAATACACTGCATTACTTTAATAAGTTTAATAAAAATAAATTTATTTCATATGAGTACATTTAAAAATTGTTTATAAAATTAAGATTACGGTTGATTAAATGCCATATCAAAATAGTTTCAGTCTAATAACTTCTTCCAGCGCTCCAACTCCAAGCTAATTGGAACTCCGAGTGGAAAATCAATTGGAGTCATAAAAGCCACATCTGTGCATATCAATGATAATTATAGCAATAAAATCTTTAAAAGGAAACATCCTCAGTCATTAACCAAAGGAGAAGAGGAAGACGAAGAAGAAGAGAAGAAGCACCTTGCATAGCTCGAAGACGATTTCTCAAATGTCTCAACTGCAATTTGATGTAAAATTTCTTGGATTCATCTTGGATTTTTAAATGTTTTTTATGCTCTGCATGTTTTTCTTGTTTTTGTTTTGTGCATGTTTCATATGAGACTAGAACTAATTGCGTGTTCACTGCGAAATCGTTTCAATTTATCGCCTCGGGTTGATTTTATGCCACAGATTCACATACATATTAATGAAGCCGCGCTCCAGCGACTCTGAGTGAAGACTGGACGAAGCTGAGATGTGAGACAGAGGATTGGCTCTCTCTCTCCTTCTCCCTCTCTCTTTCGCTCTGCCCGGCTGGCTGGCTGAGTGAGCTCGGGCTGGCAGCGGTGCGGCGTTGATTTATACGCTTCAATCCCACATTTTTATTTTCTTTGGCTGCCATTTAGCTAAAATATTTCATATCTGCGCCATCGCACAGCATTCGCCCAGCTTCAGGCTGGATGGCAAGATGGAGCTGGAGTTGGAGCTGGAGCTGGAGTTGGCGTTGGCCTGTTGCCTGGACAGCCGTTTGCCCCGTAATTATGCGATTTGTTATTCGAGATTTGAGGCGATTGTGACTGTGAATCATGTGCGCCGGGCAGAGCAGACGGCAGAGCGCAAAATGATTTAAAATGCGATTTCAATTCTGGCATTTCTGATTCGCAATTCTCAATTCTCTGGCAGCAGCAGAGGCAGCGGCAGAGGCTGCCTGTGGCACGGGGCAATGTCCAAGGGGCAAGGCTGACCATATCGGCCATATACGTATTGCATGCGGATCCTGTACAGAAGGAGGCGAGGCCATGCCAATCCAAGCCAAGCCAAGCCATTGCATGTGCAGCATAGAGAATGGGCCAGAGAGCACAGGTATTCGCATTCGCATTCGCATTCGCATTCGCTGACTGAGTGACGTACCGCGGCCTGACTGATATGGGAGGGAACCGGCAGTTGGGCCTTCAAGATGTGCAGCAAGAACAGCTCAACATGCGCAATCGCTGTTCGCATGCCCAGTGCACTGAGAGAAAAAGTTGTGCATGAAGTAAATGCTGAGAATTGTCGATTTTTTGCCTATTAAAGATATATATGATCTGTGGAGAGAGCGAGAGAGTGAGACTCTATAAAAATACTTAAAGGAGGTAGAAGGAAAGAGAAAAGAAGGTGAGCTGAAAGGTAGAGAGAGACAAAGAGGGAGATAGTAAGTGTCTGATAGTGAGGGAGAGAGAGAGAGAGAAGAGAAGGTGGGATAATGAAAATCCAACTCTCTTTTTGCATATACAAGTTTGTGAAAGATAGACAGGGAAAGGGAGAGAGAGGGAGAGAGAAAGAGAGAGAGTAAAAGTTAATAACCGACAGAGAGACATAAAACTTAAATGACAGACCTCTATATGTGATAATAAGATAATAATACCTTAATCTCACTTAGATATTAGTTTTAAATTCACAGAGATTTATTTGTGATAGAGCGCAAAAGAGAGAAGAGAGTGTGAAAGAGACTCTCTTAAATTGTGATTCGCATTCCAATGCCACTTCATGGCAGCTTGAATATTAAGTCTCATAGTCAATTGCTAGAAATTCCAATTGGAATATTCCCAGCTGAAAACTTTACCGTCCCCACGGACAGACAGGTTCGCTCTCCTACAGATATCGACAAATTTGTTGCAGTGTATTTGAGCTGTTTTTGGTGCTGCTGCTGTTGCTGCTTCGGCTGCTGCGGCTGAGTGTTGGCTTCGGCTTGATTGCATTGCATGAGGCATGAAGCTTGAGGCATGAAGCATGAGGCATGAGGCCCTCGTCATTTGGCATCGTCGTCCATCTTGGCACAGCGTCAGAATGTGCGATTCGTTAGCTTTGGCGGTTGCCTGGGCATAAATCACTCCTTGGACCCGGCTTGATCGCTTAGCCGATCCTCCTTCAACTTCAGCCTCAACTTCAGCTCCCGCTCCTGCCTGCCCGCCTCCTGCTGCTCTGCCTCTGCGTCTGCGTCTGCGTCTGCGTTTCGTTGATTAATAATTAATTTGCGTCTTTTCGCCTGGGGTCTTGGCTGGCCGTTGCCAGCGCTGCTCACCTGACGACCTGACTCCTTTATAATGAACGGTTTGTGTGTGCGTGTGTGTGTGTGTGTGTGCCAGGACATTCATCGTACATCATCGAAATGTGCGCCCATTGCCCAAACGTCGCTCGGCTGATTGCTTTGGCTCACAGGTTGCTGCATGGCTCCGCCTTGGCTTAATGCATAAATTCTTCTTGCTCTTCTTCTTCTTCTTCTTCTTCTCTTTTATTTTGGCCAGGCCTCTTCATCTAACCGGTATTTAATGCAACAACAGCAGCAACAACAACAACAACAACAGCATAAATTAAGCAAAAGGTGTTTATACATTCGACAATAAATCAATTAGTAAATTTTTTTATTTTTTTTTTTTTTTTGTAATTATTGTGTTCATAAATCTCAGCTTTGAAGGCCGCATCAATGGCTTAAGATCACGATTAAAATATTTTGATAGACACGCCCCCAATGGCCGCCGCCCCATAAAATATGATTATACAGATATATTCGACTTGATCTTCAGCTGGCCTTAGCTGCCTCTCCCTCTGTCGGTGTCGATCCTCAGATGGTATTAAGAGCTCCGCTCGTAAATCAAGCGACAAATTGTTCAGCCTCTGTTTAAGTATACAATAGGTAGATGAATATACATATACATATATAAGAGGAAAGCATATATAGTCGAGCATGTATACACATAGAAAATATAATAAAGCTTTTATAGAATCTGTCGAACTTGAGTTTTTTTTTATTCATTTTACTTTCAAGCTTGGTTTTATCTCTATATCATATATCATATAATGACAAAGACCATATTGACAGGGAGTACGAGAGATAGAGAGAGAGAGAGAGAGAGCGAGAGAAAGAGAGAGATAGAGAGAGAAAGAGAGAGGGAGATGAATAAAGCTGGAAATAAGCAAGTCTATTAAACTTTGAATTAAGAGTGTTGATATTATCAGGAACGGAACCTCAAATGATACATAGAGGGACAAAGCAACACATTTATATATACAGTAGAATCGGATAGTAGATCTATACAGTAGAGTTCGTTTATTACGAATGAACCGTCGTTATATCCGGAAGTCGTCTAAACATATAAGTGTGCTCATATATAAAATCACATTAGTTTGTCTGGGAATCAGAATTTTCGCCGCAAAAGTCCTACGGACGTTTCAAGCGAAGTCGTTATTGCCGGATTCTACTGTATTTATTTTCAAGCACATCCACAAATTACGCTTAGATTCCCGATTCTTAGATGCCCTTAGATATATCTATATATACATCAAGTTCTACTTTGCTCATTCCATATTCGTATGATCAAGAATATTTACAGCAAGTCAAATAAACTCAACAAGTTATACAAATTGTTTTTTTTTTTTTCTATAAAAGCAAACCTATGCCTATTGTTTAGCTTTTGTATGCTCTCAAGCCCATAAATCTCAAAGATGTCACAATAAACCATAAAAATGCTCAAGAGTTTGTAAACTTGTCTAAACTGGATGCTGGGTATTTCCTAGTCGAACACTCTCTCCACGCTCTGCTTGCTAAGACTTTTCGTGCTGTTCTTTTTCACTCTTCCATTCAATTAAGAGTTTTTCGTTGCATTTTACGTTTTTTCTTGTGCGCCATTTGAATGGCCATCAACCTGTTAACCGACCGGGCAGCCGCCGGGGCAGCGCCAGTTCCCTGGCAGGACTCGCACGTCAGGTGGCAGACGTCATCATCAACGAGAGCATCGTCAAATTTGAGGGCCTGTGCCCCCCATTTAAAATCACTTTGTGGCAATGGCCACGCCCCCGTCATGCTGCTGCGGCAGCCCCAGCGTCGTGTCATGCATAAATAAACGCCCTGACTCCAGCACCTACAACTCCTGCTCAGCTCAGCCGTTGCCCCGTTGCCCCGTTACCCCTTCGCCCTTGGCCTTAACTGCGTCGTCATTTGCTTATCCTTTTCGACTCTCGACTCTCGCCGTCATCGTGATTGATGGCAACTCTTGGCGCTCCTCGCTGGCCTCTGTAATATGCCAAGTTTTCGGCAACTGCCGGCCCCAAGTTATGACGTGTTAATAATGGCGCATAAACACACCGAGCCGGGGGCGTCACCTGCTCCGCGTGCCTCGCTGACGGATGTGCGAGTCGGGAGTGTGTGGAAGGCCAGCCATTAGCCAAGCGCCAGCGGCAAAGGCCACCGAGGCTTCAGGATTGCCTCATTAGGGTGAGAATATTATTGCGGTAAATGTGAAATGAAATCCATGAGCTTGCGTATTACATATGTATGCATATTGCATATATTATATATTTTATTTTTTAATTTATTTTATTTTTATTGATTTTATTTATTATTCTGTATCTACTTTTATTTTTTATTTTTATTTTTTATTTTTATTTTTTATTTTATTTTTTATATTATTTTCTATATTTTTTTTATTTATTTTATTAATTTTTTTTTTCATTTATTTATTTAAAAGTTTCTTTTGATATAAAAATTAAAAATAACTTGTAAAGTAATATATATATAATTTATATTTCTTCTATTTATATTTCTGCATCTGTTTTTATGTATAGTTAGCAGAAATTTATTTAAATAAAAAGTGATTGTTGATAATTTTTCTTTAGCAAAAAATGTATTTGTCATTTTCTGTTGTAAAGTTTCAATTTTAAATATTATTTAAATTAAGTGAGAGTCTGCACTACTTTTTATTATCATTTGATTTTAGCAATTATTTATTCAATCTTTCAAATTCATTTTCATTAGTTTTCTTGCTAATTATTTTAAAGTCAATTCAATTGAATGGCAGGTAACTCAAGCCTGACGGAAAAATGAAGTGCCCCCATTATCGATCAGATTTGTTCCTTTAGGCTCTATAATATACTCTTAAAGTTTCTTCTCAAGTAGACTCTAGTTTTGTAAATAACTTTAAATAAACAAATAAATAATCTTTTTACAATAATAATTATGACAAAAGAAGTTCGACAAGGCCTTACTCACATCAAGTTATTTCCAAACTGAATAAATATTTAAAATAATTGTCAGATACTCTACTCAAATGAATTTGTATATGATTTTTGTTTTGTTGTCATTATATTTTAATAATATTGTTATATTTGAATAAATAAAATATTTATTTTATTTTTATAAAGAAAAACTTGAAGTCTAATTAAATGACTATTAAATAATAATAATATAATAAAAAAAAATAGATATAACATTTAGCTCGATTTACGTTGAGAGAGAATAAGTTTTATAAAAAAAAAAAAAAATTGGTATCATACATATCTCATATATATTTATATTTTATTTATATTTAAGCAGAATCTTTCTAGACCTCTATTCAAGTCTTCACAAAGCCACGGCAATTACTTAAGTGCATTCTCGAGTCTGCAGGGAAGAATCAATTTAATTTTCCTTCATCTACAATTGGCTTTTCACATATGGCCTGAAGGTCAACTGGACTGCGTTGCTTTGTGGGCGGATTTGGCAAATTGCAACGGTATCAAAGCGATGCCCAAGGATAATTCAGCGAGCGTCGAACTAATGCAATTTTCTCTTAACAATTACGGCAAAGGGCGGCGCTGGAGCAAATCACATGCACAACTTTTGTTGCCAAATTAAACTGAAAGCCAAAATCGGCGACTTTGTTTGCGTTTTTCCATTCAAATTCAATTCGTTGCGCCAATGCCAATTGCCAGTGCAGAAATGGCCAAAGGAAATGCAGCAGCCAGAAATCTCCTTCTGCTTCTCCTGCTCGCTCGCTGCTCCGATTCGATTTGCCAATGGGGCAACGAATACACTGAGAATAAACAAGAGCTCGAAGTTATGGCAATGCACTTGTTTTAGAAGCAGCAGCTGCTCCCCCTGCTGCGGCGCCTGTTGCCGGAACAGGAGGACCAGCTCCGCGTCCTTCTTATATTGCTTGGTTGAATACTATTTCTTCTGCTGCTGCTGTTGCTCCTGCTCCATCTTCTGCTACTGCTCCTACTCATGCATCCTGCTCTCGGCCCCCTTTGCTACTGGGAAGGCGTGGTGCGCTTTGAACACCATAAATTGATTCCTGTACCTAATCTAATTTCGATGGACAACTGTCTCTCCTTGATTGCCAACATTTTGAGGATTTCAGCAGGAGTTTGTACTGCACAGATTAAATAGTGTTGACACAGTGGAGATTTTCATCAGGAGAGGAAGAGATGGAAAAAGAGAAGGGAGAGAGAGAGAGTAAGAGATAGAGAGGGGGAGGGGGGGGGGGGGGAAGTAAGAGACAGAGATCTTTAGATTCATTATTTCCGAGTTACCCAAAGATGGGGAGTATAAACAGACCCTATGTAGAATTTTTCTTGGTTTTGTATATTAATTAAAAATATGTACATAGTTCATGCTTACGCTTCATACATCCAAAATCTCCATACTAAACTCTAACTTCATATAAAATAAACTTCGATAGAAACTCAAGAACCAATGTATGCAAATCTCTTACAAATCAAGTAAAAATATATATAAAATACCTGAAGTAAATATTTTGATTTAATTCAACTTGAAATTCTAGCACTTCAAGCCTTCCAATCCCATTTAAAGACAGATCCTGATCCCTACTCACGCCCTTTAATTGAATGCTACAAAGTTCGCATCAAGTTAATTAAAACCAAAACGAAATGCCGCAGTTCATAATTACGAGCGTGGAGCTAGGGCGCCTGCCCCAAACCCAGCCCCTCCGCGCCGTGATGCCGTTACTTTAACCAAATTTGGCTTAGATTCGGGCCCAGTCCATTTCCGGTGGGCATCGATGGCGATGGCTCCAGTTGGAGATATTTGCCATTTCAATTGCAACTGCGTTTCGCTCGAGCATCGTGTTGCCAATGTGCCATCAACTACTCTGATTAGTCGTCCTGCCTGGGAGAGGCATCATTTCATAGCCGATTGGACAACGGGCCCAGCCGGGCTGGATTTGTTGTTGTTGTTGTTGTTGTTGCTATGCTGTGTGGTGGAATCTGTGCGTCTGCTGTTTTTAGAAAATAAAATTGCATTTTCATGAACCTTTGGCCAGGAATTTATCTGGCGCACAGATTTTCCCAACCGGGCACTGAGGCAGGAGCAGGAGCAGAAGCAGGGGCAGAGACAGAGGCAGAGGCAGAGGCAGACGTAGGCCTACCCCAAATAGGCACGCACGATGCATAAAGCGCATAAATAGCTGCACAGGCTGAACACAACTCGACCTCATCCTGTTGCCTGTTGCCTGGTGGCATCAGCAATTGTCCCAGCTATGGCCAGGACATGCGTGCATATTTACGAGTCGGCTGTGGTGGCATCAGCTGCACCAAAAACTCGATTGCCTCCGCCTGGAACCCGAGTGCGCTCCTCCTGTGCGCTGGTGCACAACACTGTGGTTGTCCAGGCTAACTGTGTGTGTGTGGGTGGGTGGTTGGTTGGGTGGTTGGCGGCTGGCGTCACAAAATAATTACCAGAGCTGTGCCTCGCTCGCTCACTCGGCTCGGTGATTGAGTTGGCAAAGCGTTGCACTCGATTTGATTTTTTTTTCAGGAATGGGCTAAATGGAGCCTTGCTCTCTATCTCCCTCTCTCTCTCTCTCTCTGTTCCTCTCGCTCTGCCCACGGCTGGAATTTATGCGTGTGCCATTGGGCCCAAAGTTTGTCGGTTTTTAAGCTAATTTGGCGAGCATCCTGCCTGGCCGACTGGCTGGCCGGCCGGCTGGCTGGTTGGACGAGCAGCATTTGAGTGAGTGAGCAAGATTTAGTGGCACACATAAATGCCAAAACCGAAATGCTCCAACAGCAAATCACGGCCCGACTGACACGCCCACCTCGATTGCGAACGCTTGCAGATTTTTGGCACAGCCGTGCAGACAGATGGGTCTAATTTGAGGTGGCCAGAGGGGGGAGGGGGGTGGCTGGTGGAATGGGCAAGTGCGGAGTGGGCAGACAGCTGCACTGAGAGCGATTGGGACTGGTCAGTGCCGAGTGCCGAATGCCATGCAGCGAGCAGTGCAGCAGGGCACCTCATGATTTGCCCATAAATGCAACAGCAACAACAACAACAGCAGGAGCCGGAGGAGGTGGGTACTTGGGTATATGTGACCATGACATGTTTGTGCACCAGACAGGCTAAACGAAAATTTGAATAAAGCTGCAAATGAGCGGCTCCAATTGTGCTACACTAAAATGATACAGAAAGGACTTTAGCTGTAGCTGGACTTAGCGGACCTGAGGTAAATGTGGAGATGAATGGGAATAGATAGAGGTATAAATGGGAAGATATATAGATATAGTTTAAAGTTGATTGGAAGATAATAGCAAAGACTAATGTGATTGAATAAGTACAGAAGCATGTAAAAGAAAATATGGGAAAAGTTCGAATTTGGTTGGAAAATATCATTTAGTAAAGATCCATAATAGCTGAAAACTTTTACTATATATACCAATATATATTATAATAATATTATAATACATACGTATTATATATGTATGCGTGCATTTGTAAGGATAGAAGTATAGGTGAAGCTTAAGAGACGCCAGAGTTTGCTATCACCTGCTGATAGTACTGCCTATACTGTTGCTCATATGCAGAGCGCCCAAATGGTCTCGAGCTGTCGTCTATTTTATTCGTAAAGCTCCGAAGTAACTCGATCGTTCTCATTATTGCTTATTTCCCTCTGAGCGACAGAGCGAGTTTTATAAATCTCTTGGAGTTTTACATATCACGAAATTATTCAGTCTATCTGTTCAGCTGCTGCGCGAAAGAAGCAGAGACTTTGTATATACAGTAATACGAGTGAAGAAGTGAACACTATTTACTTTACTTACTTATTTTACATTTTCATATTATTCAAATTAATAGAGCTTTTTATAAAGAAGTCAGCCTACGCTACCGTTTATCATGTAAATAGGAACATACATACATACATACATACATGCATGCATACATACGTGCACAAATATTAAGGTAGTTTTCCACACATTACGGTGGTTGAGATCAGAGCCAATTATGTATCTAAGACAGCTTTTAGGAAAAGCCTATTCAGTCACCTTTCGTCTTCTACTCCCCTCCACGGATCATTGCCGTAACTTTACTCTGGCATTCAACATCAGGCAATTACTAATGTGAATTATATTTTGAGTTTTTCTTTTTCTGCAATTTTCATTTATGCTGCAGGCAGCGCATCATTGTTGTCATTGCCATTAGCCAATCGGCTTACCAATTGGCCAACTGGGGACGCAGCAAGTGGGCCTGTCCGACTGCCAGCTGCAGCTGTTGCAGTTGTTGCTGTTGTTGTTGTGGCTGTTGCTGCATGTGTCACGCGTTATCGTTGCACCAGCGCTTCACACTGAAGAGACAGCCCGTTCGGCCCCCGCTCGGCCCCCCCGCTTGGCCATTGTCTTGGCCAACTCTTACGGCTTATGGCTGGAGGCATCTCAGTGTTTCGCGTCGTCGTCGTCATTGTCGTCGACTCCAATAAATCAGTTTGATTTATTCACCTTCGCCGATTCCTTTTTTTTTTCTGCTTTTCGATTGTTGTCGTCGCTGTCGTCTGTTGCTCTGGCTGTGGCTGTGGCTGCCCCATTGCATTTGTCGTTGGCTCTTCACGCGCGTGCTTGCATCGCGCTGGGCTCTGCTCTATGCATCGATCGGCAACGGGCATAGCCGAACTCTCGATCTCAGTCTCCCACAGCCAGGCTGATCGCGTTTCGCTTAAAGATCACCTGAGCCGAGACTGTCTCTCATTGGAGTGTCTAATTCAATTTAGCATGCGACTACAACAACAACTACAACAACAATATCATATGGCAAATATCCAATTCGTGACATTTGATTTCATATTAAGATTAGTTGTATTCGCTAAAAAAAAAAATATCAAAAATAAAACGAACGATTGCCTCGAGCCATGACACCGGGCGCACTGGCTTGCAGATCTGGAGACAATTTGTTTTGGATCTACACGAACTTGACTGAAGATTATAGAAGTTTTCAGCAGAGGAATGTCTTACAAACAAACAAAAAATAAATAAATAAAAAAATAATAATAAGAATTTAAATATCTTAAATTAATTTTAAGTACATTTTTAGAAGTTCTATTCATTAAAATTAGAAAATTCAAAATTGAAAATCAATTTATAGGATGAGTAGTTATATATCGGGCATTAATAGGGTACTATGGGTAGATCTTGGACCAAATTTAACTGCAGTATAGTGCAGAAAATTTAAATACAAAATATTGAATATTGATCTACTTATGTATATATGTATGTATATTAACTAATCTAAAGATAAAATATTAAAAAAAAATAAACTTGTCAAAATTAAATTATTCTAAAGGTAAGACCTATTTTAAAAAAAATCCCTTTGTTAATTTCCAATCGAGTCTTTCAAATCTTTTGCCTGTAACCCTTTACTTCCTTTTCGTCTGCCTGCGCCTTACCTCTATATGAACTATATTCAAGCTGAAACTTAAAATCAGAATTCATGACAATCTGCTGAACAATGGGCTCTGTCATAATAAAGACGACGACATTCATTTACTTCATATGCAAAAAGTCTTTGGTGTAGGAAGAGCAAGCAGCACTTGTAACGCTTCGTGCCAGACATTTGGATGACATGAAATTTATATATTAATTTATTACAGTTTTCAACTGACAGAGAATTAAGCGACAGACAATTTATAGCTTTGTTTTCATCGCATTAAGTCGAGAGCGAAAAGAAGAAGAAACCAATTATGTAAATGTGAAACGATGTTCTTTTGTGGACTTTAGGTTCATCAATCGCATCGGCTGAGCACACGACAAATTGCGCAGATTCATGGGGCCAGAGGTGGGAGTATTGTATAGAAATGGGTTAGTAAAGCATCCATAACGAAATAAGCGATAGAATTATCGAATGAGCAGAAGTCATTGGTGCTTGATAGTTGATGGAGTAGGTCGCATTGATAGTTCGAATAATTGCTAATATTGTCGTTAGAAATATTCTCAGTACTATAATGGAAATTGAGAGAATGGAGAATTTTCGGTAACTTTCTCATTAGGAAAATGATCGATATTATTGATAAAATAATTGAAAGAGTAAGAGTGGATAGTAGAGAGAATGCACAAATTTCGATAATCTCCTCATTATATATTATTATTGATCTTGTCGATCAGGCAATTTGAAGAGTGGATAATTAAGAGAATCGAGAATTTTAAATTTACAAAAGAATCGAGCATATGAATATTGTATTAAAAATAGTCAAATTTTCGATTTATACAGATTATCGATTTATAATTTATCGTTATCGATATAATGTTTGCCATCTTTAGAAAAGCTTTCAACTGGATTTAGTTGCAGCTATTTGCATGTTCAGGGCCAATGGCTTAATTACAACGACCCACATTCGGAAAGGCAGCCATCCGCTCGTCACTCATCCGCTGGCAACAAGAGACAGAGACAGAGACAGAGACAGCAACAGCGACAGCGACAGCGACAGGGACAGCAACAGAGACGAGAGCGACAGCTAGCGACAGCAACATTTTGTCGCGACAACATTTCGGCAGCGACGGCAACTGTCGCCAACTGTTTGGTGTCTCCGTGTCGCCAGCTCTGGCTGTGACATCTCTCGCCGCTTGATTTGGATACACACTCGGTGCTGGGAGAGAGACAGAGACAGAGAGAGAGCGAGAGAGTGAGAGTGAGAGAAGGAGAGGGGGTCACTCACACATTGGCATCATCATTAGCAAAGAGCTGCGGCGACGCGACGTTGATGCTGGCTGTTGGCAGCCTTGTCGCAGCCTCCGCTGTCAAAAATTGATTTACCGTTTTAATTTTAAGTTAAAAACCTGTCAAAAATAAATCATTCAATCGCTCGCAGCCTCTTTTTTGCAGCAGTAGCAGCCAGTGCCCCGCCTTCACGCCCCAAACGCCTCCCCCTGCCCAGCCGTTTCGACTTCATTTCGCATATTTACGCATTTCGTAGCGCCAGCAAATGACCCAGTTGCCTCTTTCACTCAGCCCAGCTCGAGATCCAGCTCCAGATCCAGCGCCGGCCCTCTCTCTGACTCCGACTGACATACCAGTAGTTTGCGTCTCCCTTATTCGCCTCGCTTCCATTCATTAAAGTCTGGCGGAGTCGCAGTGTCTGCGACCTAGCCAAAGGTCTTTGCATTCATTCATGAATCGTCGCTCTAATTGAAGCTCTAGACGGCTCTGACACTTTTTAATTGAGCAACTAATTCTAGTTTTTTTTTTTTATAAATAGAACTAAAGAC
Source organism: Drosophila arizonae (assembly GCF_054131065.1). Classification (NCBI taxonomy): domain Eukaryota; kingdom Metazoa; phylum Arthropoda; class Insecta; order Diptera; family Drosophilidae; genus Drosophila; species Drosophila arizonae. The sequence goes on along the minus strand of NC_142923.1, from coordinate 16,400,322 downwards.
ATTTGGGTTTGTCGACGAATGTGTATGATAAAATTGAGTTTGTTTTTAATTTCTCAAATTTAAGCGCAAGATCTAAGTATTAATTTTATTTGCTGCAATGCTATCTTTACGTTGCCTTTAGTTAAAGAAAATTAGGAAAAGAGTTATTCAATAATAGAAAAAATAATAAAAAATAATTATAATAGTAATAAATAGTGTGACATATAAATAACTTGAAATTAAATATAAACTTTAAAAATTAAAGAAACATTTTTTCTATATTTAAACAGAAATTTAAAAATGAATTTTATTTGCATGTATGCAATGGAAAGTACTTGGAATGAAATAAATTATAATAATAAATAAAATGATAATAATACAGTAATACAGTATTTTTTTTCGATTTACACAGAAATTAAAATTTTTGAGAAAGAATTTCTCTCAAGGGGATAGAATTTTTTTAATTAGCGAGGTACGAATTATCGAGGCTCGACTGTATATATAATAATCAATGATAATGATATCATATAAATGACAATTAAAGTAAGATCATTATACAAGAAACTTGCTAATAGAGATATAGATAAATATCGAAATATAAATATGATAAATGCCATTCCAGCAGATATTCTAATTTGGCAGGTTCAAATTTAGACGAAATAAAATATATACATATTCATAAATTCTCAAAAAATCGATATAAATCTTTAAGGCTTTGGCTAATGTAGATTCTTCAGTCAGTTATAACAATATGCTAACTTAAGCTGATACCTATCTAATGCTAATCAATATAGTATATCATTTTTCGGTATTTATACCTATTGACGTCATAAACTAACTGACAATCTCGAGTGTGTTGACAAGGCTTATTTATTTCTTAATCAAACTATAAATTATATATGTATATAATGAATGTGAGCTAAGCTTTTAATTCAAGGCTAGTGCAATTGCTGTAACCGGATATTCAATATCAATATCAATATCACTTCAGTCTCTCAAGCTACAGAGAGACAGACATCGAAGCTCACAGTCATGTCCATCAATATGCACACACATAGATATACGTATATATATATATTTATATATGCATATAGATATGCATATAGATAAGTCGGGACTGGGCAGTAGCGAATGTTCACACGCGCCCAGTTCGGACGATAATTGATGCATTATAATCGCAGCACGATGTGATTGATTATGACAGGTGTGCACAGTCATGTGAAAACGCAGCGAATTCCAATGCCGCCAAAATGATTTGCTTGATTGACAAGCAGGTCAAGTCCAGGCAGCACACATTCAGATCATTCGATCACGCCAGCTGCATTCACTCGAGGGCAGCTGCATTGTCTCTCCACTCTCCACTCTACACTCTCCACTCTGCACTCTCCAGTCTTTGCTGGCGACAAATTTACGCATGGCCCGACAGGTTCATTAATTGATGTGCACACTGTCGCCGCACGAGCTGGCCAAACGGGACGGGACGGCTCGAAGTTGGAGTTGGCTCTTGGCAGCTGCGCAGGCGCCAATGCCGGCTGCCGTTGCGTGCGGTGGCCGCTTTCTGTGGATATTTCTTAATCGATATCGAAATGATTTACGTTTGCTGCCTAATGAGTTCGCATACACAAACATAGCCGGCCAGCTGGGAGAGCTGGGCCAGCCGGACGGCCAATTTTCCTTTCACGCAACACTGCGGCGGCTTTCAATTTTATTTTATTTTATTTCATTTTTTTTTTTTTTGAACATCAAGACGGCGGCTACCGGCTATCAATCTCTGACATGATGCGGCTAAAACTTAACAGCTTTTTCTTATTTTTTGTATTTTTAAATTTATTTTGATATTCATTTGCATCTCTGCTTTATTCTGTGCGCCAGTTGATTGGCATTTCAATTTACAAATTAGTCAGTTGCATGCTTTGTCACTTGACGTTTTTATTGACGCAGCTTCCTGCTCAAGCGAGTGCTGCCATCTTATCTCATCCCTTTCTGCTCAGAGCGCAGACCTTGTACATCATTGGCCAGACTTCACTGTGGCTCACTTCAGTTCAGCTCAGTTTAGTTCAGCTTAGCCCAGATGCTAATGACAGCAATCCATCAACTGTTTTGAGGGTTGTTTGGCATCTACAGTGGATTCTCGTATCAAGTAAGGGTTGATTCTGATTGATTTCTGTGATGGCAGAAAAACATAAAATGAAAGAAATGTCTATTTTTGTAAGCATATTGATTTGCCTTTTCAATTTTCTGACTCGCTTAAAAATTTTAATTTTAGTTTTCAGCAGACTAACATGAATATGTACAAAATGGTTCATGGGTGGAGAATAGTTTATAATGATAATTTTTATAATAATTATTTAGCAATATCAACAGCTTCTAAGTTCGCATAACGAATTGAATAGATTTTATATGTGTGTATAAGCTGAAGAGCTATGATGCCAGTACATTTATATGTATATCGACATCTAAGCCTCTCCCTAGCATCCTCTGTCAACCTAGTTCTCTATCTCTCCGACTATAAGACTTATCGGATTCCTTTACTAGAATCTATTCTTGAATCTACTTTGGGCCTAGGCAAAACACTCAATGTTGGCTTTTAATCTTGCTTACGTCTTTAAATCCCTAGAATTCAGTTGAGTAGCAAATGTAAAGTACATCTCAACTCCTTCACAATCAACTGATATCGTCAGTCATAAGAGATTAATAGACATCCTCTTATACTCACAATCTCTTATATAACTAATGCTTAAGCATTTCTGTAATTATAGTCTAGCATATTCTAGCGCTAATAACTCGCACCAAGTGTAATGAGGCAGAGCTTGCAGCTGTTACATGCACAAACACAACCACCGTACAATCATGCCTTCACTCTCTCACCATCTCAATCTCTGTCTCACTCACACTCAGAGTGTGCTGAATTTCTTTTCATTTGTCGGTGCTCAGGACTTCAACGCATTTTATGCTGAGACGCGTTTCATGTGCGGGTGCTGTGGACATATTTATGTCGCTTTTGGGAACATTTCATCCTCATAAATATTATTCATGGTCTCGTTCACTCTTTAGGGCTGCCTCAACCCCTGGAACGACCCCCGCCCGCGACCCTTTCAATACTGCTGAGCTTTCAAATTGCACAACACGAAAAGTTCGTTACTGTGCTCAGCGTTCTGGGCACATTGGGAGTGGAAATCAACGGAGACGGAGACGGAGACGGAGACGACGACGACCGGGACAGCATGTGAAGACAAAATAGCAAGGAATCCATCAGATAAGTGCGAGCCAACAATGTCTACATCTCTCCCTCTCTCTCTCTCTCTCTCTCTCTCTCTCTCTCTCTCTCTGTCACATCTTAGCAAGCTCTCGCTCTAGCTCGCTTTCAGCGCTTGGTTTTAGTTTTCTGCTCTTTTTTTTTTTTTTTTTTTTTTTTTTTTTTTTTTGGTAGTAAATTGTCAATGTGACAGGCAAAAAGGAATCCCGGCCATCATTTACTCGGCCTCGCACACCTTCCACGTCCACGTCCATGCGGCCCAGCAATTCCTTGGGTTTGATTTAATGTTGCGTGTGATATATCACAGTCCAGCCAACCACAACAACAGCAGCAGCAGCAACAACAACAACTAGCTAGACGTCTTTGCCTTCATTTTACGCTTATCGAACAGTTCCTCCTTCAGTCCTGAAGCCCTCAGGCCCGTATGGATGCCTGCCTGCCAACCACTTTGCCACATTTAATTTTTTGGGACGCTTCCATCGAGCTGCAGGGGTGGGCAAGGGTAGGGCTAGGGAGTGTACTATGGCGTCGTCGTCAGTCAGTCTGTCCGTCCGTCGGTCCTTCCGTCCGGACGACTGTCTGTCAACGCTCACACATCTTATTCACTGTTCAGTCTTGGCTCCTCCATATCTTTGTCTCATTTACTGCCCTGCCCAACTTGTCTCTCTCTCTCTGTCTCTCTTCCACTCTCTCTGGCTCTTTCTCTCTCCCTCCTGCTGTCTTGTCTTTTGCCATCAACTTCAATTCAATGGCCTGCCAATAAATCACTCATTTCGTCGTAGTCTCGTATTCTCCTACGCTCATTGACCGAACGACGACTACTGTCTCGGGCACAGTGGACAGTTGAGTGGAGATTGAGAGCTTCGATTATAGGACAAGTCTTATTTCTTCTTATAAAACACATATTTTATTCATTCGAGTTCCACTGTGCAGTGTGTCAAAGCCAGCGAACGCGTCATCGGACTTCTTTGCGCTAGTCTGCTCTGGTTAGGGCTCGGAATGGTCGTAATACAAAGTTGGTTTCTTGTACATTCGTTGGGTGGTTCGATTTCGTCTTTGATTTGTCACTTTGGGGGCTCTTGGCTTCGTTTTGTATCGAATGCGGCCGGCGGCGTAGCCTAGCTTTAAATTGCAATGACGTCAAGTTGGCATGCTTCACGATTATGTCGGCTGTCCCATACCCGACTCCCATTCCCATTCCCATTCCCATTCGCATTGCCCATTCCCCTTCTCAATTGCTGTTTGCAATCCCCAGCGAGGACCCGGGACCCGAGGAGCGCCTCACTCTGTGTGGCTCTGGCTGTTGGTGTTTGTTTGCAACTTCTGCGCGATGTCTTCGACGTGCCCGAGTTGATTGTGTAAAAGTGCGAAAACGAGACGAAACACTCTCTTATCTGGCGGGGCCCATCGATAGATGTCATCTTGAGTGATTTACCGTCAATTGGGGATGTTGTCTTCAATGAGTTTTTTCTCCATTCTCTCGGCTCTTTCAGATTTATGTTTATATTTATTTACGGTACGATTCGCTTGGGTCGTAGTCCTCCTTCTGAGCCCAAGTATCTGTGAATGTATCTGTATCTCTGTCCCAGTACATCTGCATCTGTATCATTCCATCACGCCGCGGCAAGCCAGCAGTGAGCAGTGTAGATGCGACGCCATTAAGAAAGCGAGCCAAAAAATTAATCAATATTAAATGTCTGACTCGAAATTAAATTGGGCGCATTTCAATTTATGCTCTGCCCCGAATTCAATGGCTGTAACTTAACCTTGTCACAGCTGGCGATTGAGGGAGATATCGTCCAAGTCATTGTTCTCCGGTCTGCCATCAGATCTAGATCTAATGTGAACTCATTTTGTGTTCTCCAATAATATATATTGCTCAAGTTGCTCCAACAGCGCCAATGCCAATCGAAAACTTTCCACAACATCAACTCCTCTGCATACAGTCAGTCTGTGTGTTGAGCTGAGTGCAGCTCTGTATGAGCTTAGAGCTTGGAGTGATCGTGCAATTATTGGCTCAGCTGTCAGTTGGCATTGACAGGCATCATTATTTAACGCGAAAACCAGTCGGCCAATAATTTAGCATGGGAAAAGCGAACAGCAGAGATCGGATGACAAGTGGACGCCAGATCGGAAAAGGCGGTGTGGTAGAGCCAGATATTTGTACCGGCAAATAGAGCTTGAAGAGCTATGTCGATACACCTGTCCAGCTAAATGCCACATTCCACAAATGTAATAGGCCACGCTGATGGATTGAAATCAAGTGTGAAATGAGCAGCCGGTGCGCTGCAGCCAGGAAGCCTTTAGAGGCGGACAATTTGGTGCATCAATCAGCAATCGGCAGTCGACAATCGGCAGTCGGCAATCGGTAATCGACGACGCACGAGCCATTTAGGTGGATTCAAAACACTTTTAGCAGACTATTTGATATTCATAGCCAATTTACATGACGATTATTAGCATTGACATTCCTCCCAGTCGGGGTCCCCAGACAATTGTAAGCACAATCAATTAGGCGTTGAATTGATACAAGATACACACACACGCACACACACACATACATACAGAGAGAGAGTCTGGCATTCACATGTGCAACACACATGTTGCCAGAGACGTGTGGTCGTGGGGCCTGTGCCACAGCCACCCACATGAATATGCAATTGCAAGCTCGAGCACTCGATGCTGCATTCGTATTTGTGCAACCAAATTGATTTCCACTCACTTGCCGAATGAGATAAAGTCAGCCACGAGCATTACTCATGTGATTGCCCAGCCCTGCCCTGCTCTGCCCTCCCGGGGCACTTGATACAGCTCGGCGACTGCTCTTAAATTGTTTAATTGCCAGCGTGTACTTATTCAACGCAAACGAATTAATCGACTCTCCGTTTCGATTGATTATCTAAATCATAGATCTACTCGGTTTCTATAGACTAAATAGACTTAAGACTCACCTGGTGATTTTTCGATTGAGCGCCGTGAAACGAATGTCGCGCTATGAAATGTGATTCGTTCAGCTAGCTTTACAGATTAGATTTAGATTTAGATTTTGCAAATTTTAATCTTATACCGCAAGGCAAGTATTTTGGCTAAAATTTAGTTAACTTTTTGGCCAGCTTTGCTTAGTAAAATTTGTTTGAAATATAATTTTACAATCATCTCCGGCCTTGACTGGAATATATACATATACATATGATAATAATAGACAGTCAGCTGATTGCTGATTGATGTAGCAGATTGATATCCTCTAAAGACTTCCCAGCCGCACTGTTTAACATTTTGACTTCATTTGAATGTATCAAGAAATTGGCAGCATTTGTGAAATATGTATAGACTATGTACTGCACATCAATAAATGAGATTTCCTTTAAATGTTAAGTAAATTATATAATACAATCATAATATCTCAAGAGACATAGTATATAAATAATCCGCAACATACACAAACTGTACTCCCAGTATAACATTTTTGTAGAAGAATATATTACTGAAGTAGGCGTAAAAGACTCAAAGGATAAGACTCATAGCACTTACCGTATCGCTTGCTCTAATTTTCATCTGAATAACGAAATCATCAGGGACAAATAAGAGTTATGAATGACACTTTTTCATCTGTCACCAACTTATAATTATTTTTTAAAATTTATTATTACTATTATTATTATTATTATTTTTAGATTTTTATAACGCAAATTGAACACAAAATTTTTGATTTGATTTTTGTATAAAAGTTGATGAGTAAAAATTATTAGTTTATTTTTATCATATAAAATAATAAGAATAATTATATATATTTTTTAATAACTTAACCAAGATAATTATTATTTCGTATCCTTTTTTTTTTTTTTTTTAATACAAATTATAATTGTTACGGCCCTGGAAATCGTTCCTTCAGTTCTGCTAAGAGCCTAGTCTACATGGATAAACAAGTCTAGGTTTAGCAGCAACAAATGAAATTTAAAAATAAAAAATTTATAAATTTAAAACATTTAGAAATTTATAATTTTAAATTAAATAAATAATATAGATTAACTTTTATAAAATGAAATTAAATAAATAATAATATAGTATAGATTTTACTTTTTATAGAAATTATTTGTTATTTATAAATTTAAAAATTCTTTGCCATTAACAATATAATTTGTCTCTGTCAAAAATTGATTGAATGTGTATAAAATGTCTTTATTATGGTGACTATGATGAGTAAGCTTAAGAGTTTATATAAGATGGCACTGCACTCATACAAGCGAACCCAAGTGGCATTCGAACATCTGCCAAGGGCTCCGCTGACTGATTTGTATAGAAGCTGTTCTCACATGCGACTCGCAGCAGTTGTTGCTGCAGCAGCAACACGAACAGCAGCCAACTGCGATTTGTTTATTTGCCTTTCGTCTGCGGTCTGAAGCTGAGTTTGAGTTTTATGATGAACATGCAACGGCGCTCTGGACAGTGAGGCCTCCTTAAGTCGTTCATTGCATCGATGTGTCGCATAAAACTTGATTATTTATGGCAATTTGTTGTGCAGCGAGTTGTTGGCATTGCTTTTACTTTCATTGTGAGTCGAAATCTTGCATGCGTGCATGTTTGCCAATGTGTGCCAGTATATGTTGGTGTGTGTGTTGCTGATTAGCCGCCAGCAACAAGAGTCAAAACTGCATGTTGCTGCTGCTGCTCGGGCTGCTGCTGGGCAATTATTCAAAAATCGCTTAAGTTATGGCATCGCAACATTTTTGTATGTCGAACGTGTTGTTTTCTAGTTTGTGCGCTTGTAAATTTAATTTTTGTACTTATTGCGGTTGCCATTGCTGTTGTTGTTGTTGTTGTTGTTGTTGTTGCCTTGCTTGCAACCCAGAAGCGTTTTTGCAGCCACGCAGCAACAACTTCCATCATCAAATCAGCAACAACAACAACAACAGCAGCAGCAGCAATTGCAGCCACATGGAAGATGCGCCTGCCCACATCATGTGCACGCAATCGTTGCCGCCATCAGCCGCATCCACATGGCTTGATCTCCTCTCTTCTCCTCTCCTCCCTTCTCCTCTCTATGCCAGTTTGGCTGCCGTTGGAGTCTGCGCCCCATGAGGCCATTTGCAGCAGGGAATTGTGTTAATCACAGCGCCCAACGGTCAGCAATCGATGGCTTCTCTTTCTCTCTTTCTTTCTCCCTGTCTCTTTCTCTAAGGCACAACTGACATTTGAATTGAGAGTCAAAAATGTGGAAGCTCTGAGAATAACTTCAATAGGCGCCAAATGCTGTCTGTGATAGTCATAATTTGCACGAAATAATGATAGAGCTTAAGGTATAGAAAATCAAATTAATGCTAATCATAAACTGGAAAGAACAATTCTTATGGCAGAAGTTTTATTTTACCATTTAACAAATAAATTCAGTTTAATTTTTTGTATATATATAAATAAAATAAATAATTTTTGTGAAGCACTTTAATAAAATAAACGTGCCAAAATAATTAGTTATATTTTAAATTTTTATTATATATATTACAAACAACATTTTTTTTATTCCATATATTTTTTAAGTGCGAAAATAATTTGTTTTATTTTAATTTTAATTTTATTAATATATATATATATATTTTTTTTTTAATTTTTATTCGATATATATTTTATTAAGATGTTATTTTAATGTCTAAAAATAATCTACCTAAACTTAATTTTATCTAAAAAATTCTAAAATACGTATATGAAATAAATTTTAAAATTTTTTAAAATTTTATATAGTATAAGCAAAAGCACAGGAATAACCAATCGGATTTATTATTCTACTATTTACTTAATTCAAAAATGTCGATTTTTTTTTAAATTAATATTAAATTTTGTATGTAAACCATGAACAAAGCTTAAATCTTGAAATAACAAGATAGTCTATTATGTTCATAGACTTCAAGTTGATAAAGTCGTTTAGATTTAGGAGCATCATCTGATTAATATTCATATTTTTGAGACGCAGACAATGGATCCAAATTAGCGCCATGCCTACATACAGTTGTCACATATTTGCATTACAAATGGAATAACATGGAATTTATTGAAATTTCGTAAAGAAATCAATTTAAAGCTCCATCGAATTGAGCGCAACGAAAATGGGAAAGAGTCAAAAACTTTTCGGCCAATTCGACAAAATGCAAATGTCAAAATCAGCAACAAAACGTTGATTAGAATTATGCATAAACGTGAAAGCTATTCTCGTTGCAATACACACCTGTCCCGACACACACACACATACATACATAGAGAGAGAGTGTATAAGTCACGAGCAATTTGAATGCATTTGCCAGGCACACAAGCTCGTAATTTCGTACGCTGTCAATTTCAAAGTCAATTTAATGCAAAACCGATATTTTTGCCTTCTTTTTTGATTAACAATAAACTAATCTCTCAAAATGCTATGTACTGGCCATGTCCACATCGCATGTCTGGCTCCACACAATGGCCACAGCAACCATAGCTGAGGAGCAGGAGGCGAAGCAGCTTCTAGCCGGATAACAAGTTCGAGCATTTGTTGCCGTCACGAGTTTATACATTTTTCAACTGCAAATCTCAACCTCAGCAGCAGATACGATTTGCCCAACAAAACAGCTCATCAAAGAGCCACAGCAACAACAACAATTGCTGCTGCTGTTGTTGTTGTACAACAAAAATGTGCATCAAACGGTGGGTGGTCCATGGTCGAGAGCTCCATGGTCCGGCTGACCGGCTGACTGGCTTGTAAAAATATGTTTATTTAGAATATCAAAACCGAAAGTAATCGATTTAATAAACTGTCACCGACATGTGGCCAGCTGTCCATGGTCTCGGGCCCAGCAGCTACTGCTAGCTCAAGTCACGATAATTGCAAATGTATATCAAAGATACACACACACACACAGAGAGCGAGAGAGAGAGAGAGAGAGAGAGAGAGAGAGATACACAAAGCTGACTGCATTGATGTCCTGCATTTCATAAAGGGTTCGTTTTCTTTTCTTTTTTTTTTCTTTTCTCTGCTTTATATTGCAAGTGGATGCTGGGCGGGTGGGTTATATCGTCAACGATATCTACGTGTATCTACGTATCTTGTTAAGCACACACACACACATGTATATATGCTATGCTTGTGTGAAATCCTTTATGTTGATTACATTTCTGGGTTTATTTTATTAAAAATACTCGCATCGCATAGCATTGCAAGAATACATAAAAAAAAGATGCAGCAGCAGCAGCAGCAGCAGATCGTTGGCTCAGTCACAGTCAATATTGGCAGCGTCTGTGGCTTCTACCCCACAACAACAGCAGCAACAACAACAGAGAGGGAATAAAGTAGAAAACCCCTGCCCATTGCTTACATCTGGATATTGTGCTGACTGCCAAATGCACGTTGCATGTTCGGCTGCAAATTTGCAATGCAACCTGCCAGGCAGCTCAGCTCTCAGCTCTCAGCTGCTTCGCTTTTCAGCCAACAATAAAAAGGTAACCATGTCCGCACTTATGCTATATCCTGACTACCACCTACCACTCCTCCTCCTGCAGCTGCTTCAACTCATATGCTCGCATGATGAGTGCACTCGACAGCACGATATGTAACCATTTTACCCGGCCAGCGTTTGCCTGTTGGTTTGCCAATTGAAAGCGCACTTGATAAGTTCAAAAATTAATTCCCCAACCACACACAGCAAGTGAAACATTTCAATTTTATCAGACATTTGACCTAATGCAGCACACTCGTATATTTCATACCTGCCCAGGTGGTTACATTTTCACTTCCCCTGCTCCTGCTGCGCCTCCTCCTGCTCCATTTTCTCGGCTCACTAGAAAAATCGTTTGTACTTTGTAGTCGCCTGGACATTAGGTTCAACTGAATCGAATGCATTCAAATATTTATTAGCAAATTCACTGAACAAGAAAATTCCTAAAGCACTCGATTATAAATTTCACTTCAACTCAGTGCCAGCGTTTCTTTAAATTTGCCAAAAAAAAATTTGCTTTAAAATTTAAAATTGAGTTGCTTGAATTGACATGTGAAAAAAGAAAATAAATACGACTCGCTGGAATTTTTAAACGCCTTTTAAAGTATTGAACTCTAGGGAAATTGGCTTGACTAGGAGAATCTTTATTATTAAATTTAGACTAGGAAGATAATACTTCTCTTTATTGTTTTAAACTATTTATACTAGAGATATATACTGCCAATTATTTATTTTATATTTTTAGGTGTTTATATATATTTTTAAATTCATAAGAAATTTCTGACTTACAATATAAAACGATTTTTTCATTTCCTGCCCCAAAAAAGGTAATATAATATATTTTTTAAAAATTATTTTGATGTACTATATAATATATATCTAAGACCCCCACAATTCTTCATTAGTTGAATACAACAATAATCTTAACTAAATAATACTAAAACCGCAAAAAAATACTGTTTGTTTTAAATTAAGTATTTTCAATTAATTTCCTTAACTAGAAATACTATACCTTAATTATAAAAATATATATGTATTCCGCTCTTAATTCGAATAGCAAGTGTTCAGTATTCAAAATTTCTGGCTTCATAATCAATTTGAATAAAAGTTTTGCCACTTCCACTTCCATTTATCTATTGCAGCAATGGAGATGGGCAAAAGAAATGTAAATGGTTGCTGAAGGGGCAGTTGCCGCAGTTGCCGCAGCTGCCACACTCAACACTTTCCGCATCAATTACGTCATGTTAATCCAAGTGTCCACTGCATGTCCGCAAACTGACCGACCATACATCACACACAGAGCGTGGCAGGAGAGGGTGGGAGAGGGAGAGGGAGTCGAGGTATGGCTGGCGCATTGTTGCAATGTGCAGTCGCAGTAGCCGTCGCAGTCGCAGCCGTAAAAACAAAATGCCAAGCAGCAAACAATTCAAATGCTTTGATGTGGCACACAAGTGGCATGCCCCCGTGTTGCACCCGTTGCGACGTGCCACCGTTGGGCAGTTGCAGCGCCAGCAAACATTTCAATCAAACTGTCTGCAAAAAGAGCCAACCAAAAGGGCGCCCAGGACGATGCCGACTAACAGTCTGCTGGCAGGACGTGGATATGGACATGGCCTGGAGCAGCAGGAGCAGCAGGAGCAGGGGCAGGAGCTGGTGCAGCTCAATGACGCACATAAACTCCCAGCGTCAGCGTTAAATGCGTTCGTGTCCCTGTCCATGCCACGCCATGCCATGCCGTGCCATGCCATGAGTTGCGATTCACTCACTCATTCAGTAACAGCCTCCCCCCACTCTCTCTCTCTCTCTCTCTCTCTCTCTTTCAGTTTTTAGCAAACGTGCAAAAAAGTGAAACAGCGCACAGTGCCCTGATGAAAAAGAAGAAAAACAAGAGACGCAGGCTGCCCGTTGGAAAAACTCAATTCGATTTAATTAAAACCAATTTTCGACTTTGAGCTGAGCTTTCGGCTTTTTATGTGAATAACAAATACCCTGCAAAGCTAATGCGGGCATAGTGAAAATATAGTTATAAGAATGTTCATAAACTATAAATGAATATGTCTATTATTTAATTTTAATTGTTTACAAATTAATTTCTTTTATTGATTTACTTGAATGAGGGAATGAATTATTATATATATAATTTATTTATAATTTTTTTTTATTTTAATTTTAATATATTTATAATTTACTTTCTATATAATACATATGTATTTAAAATTTAATTGAATTTAATTATTTTAATATATACTATTATAATATTATTTTAATATACATTTTTTTAATTTTAGTTAATTGTATATATAACTAAATATATTATTTTATAAAAAATGGATTGTCGTTATCTAGATTTAAATTTTTATAAAATTTAAGTAATCGTGAATATAATTTTAAATTAGAATTAGAATTCACTTATATATTTATTTATAATATCTATACAAATATTTTGCAAACAAATAAATATTTATTTTTGCGCTTGTTCAAATATTTTGGAAAATGTTATTTATTTAATATAGTATATTATATAAATTATTCAAATATTCAAATACAGCTCATTCTCAATTCGTTCAGTTAACAGCATCAGAAACAATAGCATAGTTATAGGATGAGTTTGGAGTTGGGGTTTTCGATTGGGTACCTCTGGCTGCACTGCACTGCACTGGCTGCAATCCCTTGCAACCTGCCACATTTACATTTTTTATGCAAATACAAACTCAACGTGCAGTTGATTCTGCACAGTTTTATTCTATTAGCCAAAAATGAAATGCAATTTTTTGTGTTAACCAAGCCTGATTAAGTCGACGAAACGTGTTCGGAAGTTTAATATAAATAGAAACGCGTTACATTCAAATGCGTTCGCTGCATATCAAACTGAATTTTTGGCGAACTGCCGAAGTCGAAGTGAGTTTAAAGAGAATTAAATTAATTAAAATAGTATTAAATTGAATATAATCAATATGGTATACTGGACGTTTAAACTCTTCTTTATTATATTGTCTAGTATATAACATTAAAAATAGTACAATGAAAAAAAAAAAAAAAAAAAAAAAGAATTAAAAAAAACTAATCAAAAACTTAACTCATCTTTAACAGAATGCTAATGAATACATATACACACACATATACACTTGCAACAAACTGTAACATTTACAAGGAAATTCAGTTTTAAATAAAATTCCTTTCTTAACTCTACAGCTAAAAGTAAAGTGGAATTTCCAGAACTAAAGAAATATATTTTAATTAAAATCCATAACTCTCTCAGCTTTGTTCCACATCAAGAAGACTGCGAGACGACAACGTCGAATGGATTAAGCCACGTCAGTGGGCGAATGCATCAGGAATGAATGTTTCAGTGCCTTATCGAATATTTTCGCACAATTCGCATATTATTTGCACGCCAGTGGGGAGCAGCTCCACTCGGCCGTTGCCCAATGGGGCAGTGGCCAGGCGCTATCGCGATTCAGTTGGTTTCGCTGGCTGGGCTGTTGTGGGAGTGCATTGAAATCCACTTCATGATGGCAATGTCGATGTCAGTGGCGATGTCGATGGCGATGGCGCACGGAGCGCACATTGAAGGGTATTAACAGTCATTATTCAATGATATCTGCTGGCTGTGGACATTGCAGGACGGGGACATCATCATTCGTGCAGAATATTTCGGCTGCTGTAAATGGATCGATTTCGTTTTGTGTTCGCTGCCACGCCTCAACACCCAACACCCCACACACCACACCCCCACCCCACACTCCCATAGCGGATCAAGCGCTGTTGTGTTGTGGGCGGCAGCCATTTTGGCATTTTGGCTGGCGCACAGACACCGAAATGCATATGCATATCCTTAATTATGATTATTGTTATTTTCGACTCTGAATGGCGCATTTAATGTGCTGCCGCCCGACTCGCCTCTGGCTTCGGCTCGTCCATCTGGCTCGTTATGTTGTCATAAATTTTGCGCTTTAGTGACGCCGGCAGCAGCAGCAGCAGCAGCAACGGCGGCGGCTTCAATGGCGGCACCAAATGACGTCTGCCCCATTAAAATATCGAGCCGAGTCAGTTGCAGTCATCAGCGAACTGTCGCGTTGTCGCCTATCGCTTGGCCCACAACAACTCCCAACCCTTGCACCCCACCCTCTGACCGCAGCCTACTTTCAGTGCATTATGAAAATGCTGTTTCCCCATTTTGTTTTTGTTTTTTTGAATGGAGCTCCTAAATCCCCTTATGCTGTCATTTATGCATTTTCCTGCTCGTGATGGTCGCCATTTTGTTTGATTTTAGGGTTTCTGCAGTTCTGTAATTACAATTTATTTATATGATTTAATGTATTGTTTATGCATATTTATTTAATTATTAATTTTTGTATTTCTATTTTAATTTGTATTTTATTTATTTATTTTTATTTTATTTATTTATTAATTTTTTTAAATTTTTTTTTAATTTTATTTATTTATTTTCATTTTATTTATTTCATTTTTGGTGTTATGTATGTATTGATAACATTTATTATTTTTATTTTAACTTTTATTTAATTTATTTTTATTATTATTTTTTTTTTTTAATTAATGATGTATGTATTAATGTATTAATGATTTAATGTATTGTTTATGCATATTTATTTTATTATTAATTTTATTATTTTTATTTTATTTGTATTTTGTTTATTTATTTTTATTTTATTTATTTATTAATTTTTTTTTTATTTTTTTTTATATTTTATTTATTTATTTTCATTTTATTTATTTTATTTTTGGTGTTATGTATGTATTGATAACATTTATTATTTTTATTTTAACTTTTATTTAATTTATTTTTATTATTATTATTATTTTTTTAAGTTTTACAATTTTATTTTATATATTAATATTTTTTATGCATTTATTTTCCAATATTATTATTTATTTGATATTATTTATTTATTTATTCATTTTTTAATGTCTTTGTATTCCAATAAATAATATTAGTTAGTATCTAAACTATGTATGCATTTAATCCTTTTTTTCAATACTCAAAATATTTATATATATTCAAACTATAAATTAATTTTATGGAGAAACTATATCAAAATGCTATGTGAAAACAGCTTAGATAGTATTATTAACATCAATATATATGCATCAAAGTTCTAATTTATTTCCTGGCTTAAATCTAAATCCTTTCGCATGCTTTTGTTCGGAATTTTATGCCCAGCTGTACTTTTGGGTTTGTTTTTGGGCGAGCTTCAGCACGATCCATTGAACAAACATATGAAAAATCATTAGTTTTTAGTGCGGCTGGCAAACAATCAGAAAATTGGCACTTGAAACCCTTGCAAACAATTGATGTGAATGCGAATGTGAATGCGAATGCGAATGTGAATGTTTATTGTGGGCTGTTGCTTGGTTCGTTGTGCTCTTTTTATGACGGCTTTCCGGATTTTTTTCACACTCTCTTTTTGCGCCTCATAACGTATTCAAAATCAAATTGGTTTGCCATTCGGTCGGCTGTGAAAACTTTTACTTTCATTTCTAACGCGTTCTAACGGCCCCAAAATCAACCCAGAAAATTGAAAATAAAAAATCATTTTTCGCACAATAAAATATTCGCAACGCAACGCAAATCGAACCGAGCCGAACAGAATCGAACCAATCCCAATTCCCATACCAGGAGACGTTGCACAGCCGCCCCCGCTGCAGCCCCGCCTCCTTCCACAAGGAAGGATGTATAGTTTTACACAGTGGGAATCGCAGCGGCTGGATGGTTGGCCGAGTCCTGTTCGTCCTGTGGAATTAGTTGCGCCTGAATTGGCGAGCACTTGCCACGCCCCTCTCAACCCATTTGGCCAGCTACGAAAGCGTTTTTTACCGCTGGTCAATTTGAAGCAATGTTTTCTCGCTTGTTTTGCGTTTGATTTTATTTGATGTGTTTCGCTTTATTTTTTCCCCTTTCGTTTCTATTTGTTTTCCCCGTTGCTTTGCGTTGACCCTTTTTTCTTGTTTTTTCTCTCAGTTTCGGCTTTTAGTTTTCCAATTGCATTTGAGCTTCAATTGTTTCCCCCCATTTCAAGCATCAATGCCAAATGGCGCTTAACGCATTCAAACGCAAATGATTTGAGGAGCACCGAAAAAAATGTGCTCATAAGTCGATACTGAAATGAGAATATCCGTATGTCCTATATGGTGTTATATGGGATATAGATCTATAGAGTTCCTGTTTTATAATCTATTAGAAGCTGTCAGATATATTCGAGTTAAGCAAAAACAGACATAGGAAGAGAGAAAAACTTTGATCATATATAAGAAGAGTAAATCCTTAAGACTTTTGCTATAATTTTCAGATTAATCGAATGATCTTTGAGAGTATCAGTTAAAAAACTATGGATTTGGCGTAGAAGCAAATTCACGTTTATTTTTAGCCTTAGATTCAGACTTAGTTTGAGGTTCAGAACTAGATTACAGCTCTAGATTAGTTAGAGTCAGATTCTGCTTGAAGTTCAGGTCACAGCTCAGGTTCAGTTTCAGGTAACAGTTCTACTTGAACTTCAGGTTCAGGCTCCTGCTCAGGTTCAGCCTTAGTCAATTAGGTTCAAGCTCAGGTTCAGGTTCACACTTGAGCTTCAAGCTGAGCTTCAGACACAGTTTCAAATATCAGTTCAAGTACAAGCTGCGGGTTCAGTTTCAAGTTCATGTTCAGGTTCCCCTTCTGATTCAAGTTCATATTCAGAATCATAATGATTCATTTAGATTTAGATTCAAGCTTACGAGCAGGCCTAAATACGGTGCCACGTTCAAGGTCAAGTTCGAGGTCAAGTTCAAGGTCAGTTTCATATGAAGGTTCAATTCCAAGTTCGGTTTAAGATTTTCCATCTGTTTCAGGTTCAGATAAAACTCAAAGTTCACTACGCAAAATTCTGGGAAAAGTGATGATCATATTAAACATTTTTCAAATATTAGGTCTGATTCATTAAAGCTTGAATAAACACAGTAAATGAGTTCTTTAAAAGGTCAATAGAAATGCTCTCCAACAGTTGCCTCTATGCGAAATGTATATCTATTTTAGGACAGCCACTGGAATCGATGAACAATGAAAATCTCAACTATAAAATATATATAAACGATTCCAGCATCAATTACTTCAAATCAGCAATGCGATAGCATCAACTTCTAATGCCTCATCAGCAGTTTAGTGGCTAATAAATATGCTTAGAGAGCATATAAGTATTCTGTATATATCGCATATATATAGGTATATGTTACACTCTTGTGTGTGTGTGTGGCATTTGTATCTGCAGATCTCTGTTCGCATTTTCTCGTACATCGTCATCTAAATTTTCATTGATGCTGCCTGTGCGTGTGTGTGTGCGTGTGTGTGTGCGTTTTTCTTTCGTTTTTAGCCATTTGGCTGTGTTATTTGACTAACTGCCTGACGTGTTTTCCTCACACTGGTGATAACATAAAATTTTACTATTATGCGTTTTAGCTGCTTTCCAGCATTTTAATACAATATTTGTTTTTTCCGTGCCACACAAGAAGCTGAGGGAAAGGAACTGCAAAGAATGGCTCGCGCACACACAACAGCAAAGGGCAAATAACGTACCTCCACCATCATCCCCCCTCTCTCACCCTTCGTTACCCAGACTCCTGCCACATTTGGCCATGCAAAAGACGGACAGGACGCGGCATTGGCTGAGAATTCATGGACATGCAACGCGTCTGAAATTTACATTCAAATGTGTTTCGCTTAGATGCGAAACGTATCCAGCTCCAAAACAAAAAAAAAAAAGAAGAGAGAGAAAGAGAAAAAAATAGTACCTCAGTGCAGCCAATTCCCTCGAGCAGCATATGTTCCATGCTGTGGGGGTTGGGCAATGGACTGCCTGACTGCCTGGCTGGCTGGCTGACTGACTTGGGGGCGCGTCTGTCAGAGGGCGCACAACGGATTTTTGATGAAATTTCAAAAATTTCCCACTTAGCGCACAAAATGACAGACATTAAATTGATTTGCAAGCGAACGACATGACGAACGGAATCGGGCCGGGCCGGGCCGGGCTGGGCTGGGCCGTCTTAGCGGTGGTTGTACTGTAGATTGGCAGTTGAAAATCAAAATTCCATGCACACTTGAGCATTTCATTTGGAGTCTAAACTGCATGGCCCAGTGCTGAGGTGTGGGCCGAGTGTTCCAAGTGGGCCAAGTGGGCTGAGCGGGTCGAATGGGTCTCTGGGAGTTGGCCAAATGGAATTCAGGTTTTTCTTCGAGTTTTTTCTTTCGTTTCATCTTAACAATGCCTCAGTGATGTGTGTGTGTGTGCGTGTGGCTCATTGGGCTCTGGGTAGTAATACAAATTTAAAGTTATGTTTGTATATTTGCTGAAGCACAAACATTCTCTCATTTATTCATCTCGTCAGCTTTGTGCCTTTGTTTGTGCTCTCCTTTTGCTCAGACGGGGTGGGGGGCTCGGTTTTTTATTATAAATTGTATTTTGCATTTCATGAAAATGAGAAATGAATAAAATAAAATTTTATTTTTTACGTGCAGCATGTGAAAAATTTCGTATGCTTCTGGCCAAGTTATTCTGCATTTGATATCGTTCACTCCTCTCTCCTCTCTGTTCTCTTCTCTGCGCTTTCTGTGCCATTAACTTTTACGCTTCATGTTTAGTCAAACTTTTCTGCCAAAAGCAAAAATTAGGGTCGACGTAGAGGTTTTTTGCATGTATTGTATTTTAATATTTATATAGAAAAGAATATATATACAATATGTGTTGGTGTGTGTCTCGGAAAATTAATTTAACAATTAATTTTATATTATTACAAAAGACGATATACTAAAAAAAAATATATATATATGTCGTGTCAGTGCGATATTACACTGTTGAAATTGCAATTAGATATCTGGATATCGTGTTAATCGATTGATTTAGTATTGTGGTGCAATTAAAGGATGCACTGTCACTAAGAGACAACAATAGCTGTTGCTGAACGTAGTCCCGGGTGTCGCTGGGTGAGAGCGAGACGGCTAGTCATGCCGTTCGCAGCAGGGCCGCTGTGCTTTCGATGAACAAGAATATGCGACCATGATTAGAACTTTCGAGAGTAGAAGAGAGGGCACTCTTGGAATGATTATGGAACGAGAAAGACCATTAAAAGAGTTTAGCGACACACCGGGAATTCGTTATTACGCGCAGCTATGAGGGAAAACCAGTATGAGAAACGCATCGCCCCGACATCAGAAGTGGGATCGGCACCACCTCCTACGTTCTCGGAGGAGCAGTGGCGTACGATTTTGGGCCTACAAAACCGAATTAGTCAATACGTTAAGTGAGCAGCAGAAACGTGACGTCATTCTACGAAAATTTAACGCTGACGTGGCAGACGTTGATGCTGAAAATTGATGTGCGACTGTAGCTGAAATACGTGTGGTAGATGAATCGAAGATAAGTATACCGATCCGAGGTGAGAGCTTTCCAATTATCTTTGATTCTGGTGTATTATTCCTTGGTGAAAGATAGCTTTGCACAAAAGGCTATATGAAACAAGTGAGGGTACTCGGGTCGAGACTGCTCGACTGGTAGATGCCCTTGGCTCCTTGGGCTGGTGTTCTGGTTATTCTGCGCATTTTTGTGTACGCATACGGTGGCGCATGCACGCGTTTGCTGGCTGCGCGGTGGGCGGCGGCTGCGCTGCGGTGAGGCCGGTGTTGTGAGAGTTTGTATGTTGGATGGTTTCTCTTGTGGTGGGACGTCTCTGTGGGACTTTCGGAGCGTGATCGTGGTGCTCAGATGTGTGTGTTCCGAGGCGCGGATCTCTAGTGTATTTTTGGTGGTAGAAGTTCTTATATTTGATAAAGTCGCTTAAAGATAATCGAATGTATAAGTATTGCCATGCAAATGTTCGAAAAATGACAAATGGTTCATGCAGATTTTCTGTCCCGAAATCCAGAAGTCAAAATTACAAAAAAAAAAAAAAAAAAAAAAAAAAAAAAAAAAAAAAAAAAAAAAAAAAAAAAGTAGAAGTTCATGTTGATTTAGCAGAAATTACAGATAATTGGCTATTGGCGGAGCAGCAACGCGATTCGGATATAATGGAAATAATGAACCAATTAAATGCTGAGGAAACTCGAAATGATGTTTTAAAAACATATGAAATTAGAGCTGGGTTGTTGTATCGCATTATTCAACGAAATGGCAAAACACATTGTCTTCATGTGATTCCCAATGCCTTTAGATGGTCCGTAATTAATCATGTGCATGAAGCAATAATGCACTTGGGTTGGCAGAAAACTCTAGACAAGGTTTTTGAGCAATACTGGTTTAAAAATATGACGAAATATGTAAGGAAATTCGTAGAAAATTGTATAACGTGCAAATTGGCTAAACCTTCATCCGGAAAAATACAAATGGATATGCATCCCATTCCTAAAGTTGAAATACCTTGGCATACTATACACATAGATATTAGCGGCAAGTTGAGTGACAAAAATGACGTAAAAGAATATGTCGTTGTTCAGGTAGATGCATTTACTAAGTTTCTCCATTTACATCACAAG
Organism: Drosophila arizonae; assembly: GCF_054131065.1. Classification (NCBI taxonomy): domain Eukaryota; kingdom Metazoa; phylum Arthropoda; class Insecta; order Diptera; family Drosophilidae; genus Drosophila; species Drosophila arizonae. The sequence goes on along the minus strand of NC_142923.1, from coordinate 16,379,114 downwards.
TTAAACCTAGACACAAATAATTGCATTGAAGCCGTAAAGTCGACTATAACACTTTTTGGAGCACCTTATCGTATTATTGCAGATCAGGGCAGAAGCTTTGCAAGTAGTGGCTATAAAGATTTTTGCTCAAGTAATAAAATAGATTTGCATTTGATAGCAACAAGCGCTAGTAGAGCTAATGGACAAGTGGAGCGCGTGATGAATACTATGAAAAGTACGTTGACAGCAGTAGAAACAAGTTCACGATTATGGCAAGAAGCTTTCAAAGAAGTACCGTTAGCCATGAATTGCACAACCAATAGTGTAACCAACTTTAATCCATTAGAGTTATTAATTAGTAGGGCAGCAAGGCCTCTGGGCATGCTACCTATCGGTGGAGAAACGAAAATTGATCGTAGTGAAGCGAGAGTTCTAGCTAAGGGAAATATGGTCAGGAATGCCGAGTATGACAAAAATGGAGTAGATAAAAATAAGGCAAAAATTAAGAAATACAAAATTTGTGATTACGTTTTGATAAAAAGTGAAGAGCGGCATCAGACAAAACTGGATCCCAAATTTAAGGGACCATTTGTAGTTACTGAATTGCTAAAAGGTGACCGTTACATGTTGAAATCATTAACAAACAAGAGAAAATATAACTATTCGCATGAGTTTTTATGAGCATTACCAGATAAGCAAATCGAAACAGAAATTTTTGACGACATTGACCACGGTGAAAAAGACGCTGGTTAAGAGGTTACCTCTGCCACCTAGAAGGTGTGGAGGACATCCTACACAGGGGCTAGGTTCAGTTGTCAATGGTCACGCTGGTGAAGGCTGACATTGTTCATGGCGGACACTTAATCTAGTGAAAGATCATGGTATATGTGGTATATATCGTGGCAGAGTGGCGGCAGGAGCCTGGTCAACTGTGGTATGATAAAATGGAAAGCCAAATGATCGGGTTTGTGCAGAAGAATACGAGCTACTGAATTTGAGCGATATACTGCCAAACTGACGTTCGATGAAGAGCCAAATGGGCGAGTGGTCGCGGAAAAGTACGTTGTACTTTGAGAATGTAGATGAGATATCCCGTAACACTGCTATTTGATGGTGTAACATGGGCGTGAGATAAAAGTGAAATCCAAATGGTTGAGTTTATTTGCATTAACCATAATTTGAAGACATTAGGAAATGTGTAACGAGATAAAGTAATGATTATGTGGGCAATGAACAGAAAGATTTATTTTGATACTATTAATGAGAGCAAATGTAAATGTTTAAATGGTGCGAATGTTATATTGGCTGATGAAAGTACGTAATCAAGTTAACTTATTTTGATTAAAAATGATATGAGTTTTTAACTGTGTACACGAGGACGTGTAATCGTCAGGAAGGCCGTGTTAGAGATTTATGTAATTAACATGAGAATTTAACATAACAGGAGTATGTTATGATAACAACATGAAAATGAAATGTTGATGATGTAGCAATGTATTGGTTCACTGTTGCGTCAGTCAGTCTGACACAATGTTGCGATGCTTCTTTGCGATGTTGTAAAACTTCATAGTGACGAGACTGTGTCGCTATATAGACAATGCAAGATGCAAAGCAGATGACAAAAGAGGAATAACGGTTAGATAATGAGTTATCCGTCATGTTCGACGATGAGTTACCCGTCTGAGAGAGACGATGAGTTATCCGTCTATGAGAGACGATGAGTTATCCGTCAAGTGTGACGATGAGTTATCCGTCAGGTGTGACGATGAGTTATCCGTCAGGTGTGACGATGAGCTATCCGTCTAAGAGAGACGACGAGTTATGCGTCTAAGAGAGACCATGTGGTATCCGTCAGGTGCGACGATGAGTTATCCGTCAGGTGCGACGAGGAGTATCCGTCCAAGAGAGACGATGAGTTATCCGTCAGGTGCGACGAGGAGTATCTGTCTAAGAGAGACGATGTGGTAGCCGTCAGGTGCGACGAGGAGTATCCGTCCAAGAGAGACGATGAGTTATCCGTCAGGTGCGACGAGGAGTATCTGTCTAAGAGAGACGATGTGGTAGCCGTCAGGTGCGACGAGGAGTATCCGTCCAAGTGAGACGATGAGTTATCCGTCAGGTGCGACGAGGAGTATCTGTCTAAGAGAGACGATGTGGTAGCCGTCAGATGTGACGATGAGTTAACCGTCTAAGAGAGACGATGTGCTATCCGTCAGGTGTGACGATGTGTTATCCGCCTAAGAGAGGCGATGTGCTATCCGTCAGTTAAGACGATGAGCTTGAAATATCAGCGAAAATGATATAATGGTGAAGACCAATGGTTGGTATGAATAAGGAATGATAGAAAGAATTGTGGTATCCGTTTTGACAGGACGAAGTTTGCAGAATCGAGAATAATAGAAGAGTAATGTTAATGATAATATTGATAGATACCGAAATCTAAGAAAATGCGAATGTAAAATCGAACTGTAATAACTATTAATAGTAAAGAATGAAAATAAAAATAAATAAATTAAATTAAAATAATAAAAATATCTTTAACTAAAATAAAAAAAAAAATAAAAAAAAATAAAATAATAATAATAATAACTCAATAAAATAAATAATAAATACAATAAAGAAATAAATAAACAAAACAAAATAAATAAATAAAATAAAATAAATAAATAAAATAAAATAAAATAAATAAATAAATAAAAATAATAAATGAATAAATAAAATAAAAGTAGCTATGAATAAATAAAATAGAATAAATAATAAAGCATAGAAGGTAATGTAGAATGATGCCCAATATAACACAGGGACGTGTAAGGGTCAGTATGGCCGTGTCGGAATGATATTATGATACAATAATTACACAGAGACGTGTAAGGGTCAGTATGGCCGTGTCGGAATGATACTATGAGAAATGAATTACACAGGGACGTGTAACTGTCAGTATGGCCGTGTCGTGTCAGTGCGATATTACACTGTTGAAATTGCAATTAGATATCTGGATATCGTGTTAATCGATTGATTTAGTATTGTGGTGCAATTAAAGGATGCACTGTCACTAAGAGACAACAATAGCTGTTGCTGAACGTAGTCCCGGGTGTCGCTGGGTGAGAGCGAGACGGCTAGTCATGCCGTTCGCAGCAGGGCCGCTGTGCTTTCGATGAACAAGAATATGCGACCATGATTAGAACTTTCGAGAGTAGAAGAGAGGGCACTCTTGGAATGATTATGGAACGAGAAAGACCATTAAAAGAGTTTAGCGACACACCGGGAATTCGTTATTACGCGCAGCTATGAGGGAAAACCAGTATGAGAAACGCATCGCCCCGACATATATATATATATATATACTAAATTAAAATAATTAAGTATAATGAATATTTACTATAAGAGAGTAAGCTATATTTATAGATATACATACAGACATATATCCAAGATTTTAATCCCACACTGGAAAGTGAAAAACATTTTTATAGAAATTTGTATTGATGAATTAAACCACATTTATATCTATCTTGTTCTACAAGAGAAAGAAAAATATACAGAGTATTTCTAGGTCAGCCACATTCAGACACCTTCAACTAGAACGCTCTCGTTTATGATATATAAATTAATCATTTTTCTTTTATTTTGTATTTCATAGATTTGTTAAATTGTTTGCTGATCTAGTTTTGTTATGCCGTTTACAGTTGGTTTGTCGTGAATGTCGAGTGTATTCTTATGACATATGTGCTTCAGAGTCGAGTTTCAATCAGTTAGATTAATGTTTCGGTATCAGTATACGAAATGGTGACGTGCGCTCCCACAACTATATATCAGGGCCTGGCTAAGCGAAATCGAAATCGAAATCGAAAACAAAAATAATGCGGCTAAGCAAATCGTCATCATTATACCCTATAGCTGAACAGATAGAGAGAATATTAAGATAAGGAGTATATACGTAAAAATATAGACATATTTTTAAATTGTAGACGGAAGATAGAGAGCTTTTTATGGTTCGCATTTTAATAAAAAAAAATATTTATCTATATTTTTAAAGAGCTTCCATATTTTCTATTAACAGAGCATTGCGCAGTCGGAAACTAGCGACTGTAACTAGTGTCTTACTTTATTTTATAAATGTATACACGTTTTTGTTAAACTGGCATTCAGCTATCAATCAAACAGTTGCCAACTCTTCATATCACTGCATTTATATAGATACATATATACATACGTATACATATATGTATTAATATCTGTGTGCGCTGTTCATTCTGATGGATGGCTGGCTGGTTGGCTGATTGATCGATCGATCGACCAGCTGACGTTGGCCAAATGTCAGAGCTGGAGCTGTTCATCTACAACTGATTAACCACTAAAGGTACGGCCATGCCCATGTGAGTGTTAGTGTGTGTGGGTCAGGTGGGCGGCAGGTGGGGCAGCAAGTGCTGGCTGCGTCATTAAGCGCGCACGCAACACATTCACTCAACCCAAAGTTCAGCCAGTCAGTTAGTCTGTCCGTCCATCAGTCAGCCAGTGAGACAGTCAGTCACTTAGTCATTTGGACATCCGCCAGCTTTTGATTGATGGATGACTGAGGGGACTGGCGCACAGATTAAGATACGAACGGCACTCAAAGTGGGTCGATTAAACCGCTCGCGGCCTCGACTCTTTATATTTCCGCTTCATTCAGTTTTATTAATGTAGTTAAAAGGTAAAAAGTGAAAAAGTGAAAAAAAACACAATTTACAATTGATATGGAAAACTGCAAGTGAGAGATCAGAGATCAATAATTGAACAGGAGAGACAATATAGTTTCTTAAAAGCTTTAAATAATTTAAAGTAGGAAATAATATAAGTAATTATAGATGAGGTAGATTCTGAATTCTCTCTCTGAGAGAGGGATAGAGATAGAGAGAGAGAGAGAGAGAGAGAGAGAGAGATCTAGAATGACAGTCGAAATGCATATAGAAAACTATGGGAATGACAGAGAAAGCATCGATCATATATTATTTGTAAATATAAAGGATAATGAAAAAGAAGTAAACAGTGATAGAGAGAGAAGAACAGTATGTGTATGAGAGAGCAATAAGGACGAAGGCATACGTTTTAGAGGGAGAGAGAAAATTAAATAAAGAAGATTGAGAGCAGGAAGACTGAGAGAGTTAAACAATAGATAAGTGACATTAGGGGTAAAGAGACTAAGGATAGGTAATCTAATTTTTATATGAAAAAGAAAACAGAAAAGAAACCAGCGAAAGGCAGACACACAGAGAAGGAAAGAGAGAAAAATATGGAGTGAGAAAGAGACATACTACTTGTATGAGCAAAGGGAGAAAATAAAGATCGTATAGTTTTTGCAAGTAATAGGAAAAGAGAAATGTTTTTCGTTAAAGTTTTTTCTCCCACACACAGACAGAGAGACATCAAATACATTTTTAGTTTGTAAGAAATGTTCATGAATAGCACAGATTGTATAAATTTGTAGATCTCATAATTTCGGCAAGTATAAAAAAAAGCAAAATCATGATTGAAAAATATTTTGAGTTAAATGTGGAATCGCCCATGGCAGCTCCATATCGAATCCGTTTTCACCCATTCAAAATTGATTTTTAAACATTAATTATAATTTTATTGAACTCTTGTTGCCTTGGGGCCATGCTCTGTGGCGTGCGGGTGGGTGGGGGTGGTGCGGTTGCCTGAGGCAGGGCGTTGCTTTGGGCGCTGCGTTGACGCATGCATCGTCTAATACCTGATAAATCTGTCAGTTAAATGTTTAAATTGAAATCTCTCACCACGGTGCCCGCCCTCGCCGAAGAGGCAGCGCGGCGGGTGAGGCGATGCGTACGGCACTCAGCGCTGCCCAATCGAGAGGCGTGGCGCGTGGTCGGGAGGGGGGAGCGCAGCATGACAAACAGACGGGCACTTGGGAAGACAACAAAAACCTCGGCCGACAGCCAAGAGGCAAACAAAACAAACAAACAAACAACATACAGAAGATGCATTTGCGCTCTGCAGATACAATTTAGATAATTTGTATCTCAGCGTTGTTGTCAGGACGCGAGCGCTGACTGACAGATGTTTTGATTTGTGGGCGAATCGGGGGGGTACAGCGAACACACACAGTTGTGGAATGTATCAAGATACTCTTGCACTCTATCTCCCTCTCTCTCTCACTCTCAGTGGAAAGTGGCAAGTGCTGTGCACATCGGGAATGAAAACAAATATTGGATGAATAAAACGCTTAATTCCAATTCGATAGCTGGCAAACAAATCGAGTGAAAGATTTATGAGCAATGCTCACGGTATTTATGGCCCACTCTTGAATTATTTAGCAGCCACGCTCGTCGCTCAGCTACGCCGCCCCACGGTCCACGCCCCACGCCCCATGGTCCATGGGTCGACTAGGCCATTAAAAGTGCATAAAACCTCAACTCAGCTAATCTTCGACTAACTAACAAAACGAAACGAAATCTTTGTGTTTATTTTTTTTCGCAATGATTTCCAACCAACTGAAAATAAATAAATACACAACAATATCTATACACACACACACACACAAATAAATGGAAACACCTGCCGATATCTGTGTGTGTATGTGTGTGTGTGCTTTGTGCAGAGATATATAATTTTTGGACCAATTAACGCCACTGAGAATGGGGAACACCCATTGCGATGGAAGTGGCTAGCAAGCTATGTATGTATGTATGTATGTATGTGTAGGCATCTCATTGACGGAGTTGAGTAAATATACATACTTATACTATACTATATAGATGCGCTAATATATACCCCGTAAAAGAGGCAGACATATGTATCTTCAGCTCAATTTACTAAACTTCATATTATGTATGCAAAATATTCAATAAATATTTAACAATATCACACTTTATGATTCATTTTTAATACACATGAAAGAATATTATTATTAAATTATAGCAATAATTAGATAAAAAAAATAAAAAAAAATACATTTTTATTGTTTTTTTTTTTTTTCATCTTATAACATTATTTTTTTTATTTATTATTACTATTTTAATGTAATTTCATGACACTATTACAAATATTAAATTAATATTATTATAATTATTAAAATTTATTTTTAAATGTTATTTATCATTATAATGTAATTTAAAAATTTATTAAACATTTAATATTATTATTTTCAATGTTTTTTTTTTAATTTTATGTAATTTAACCATTTTATTAAATATTAATATTTGATTGTTATAAGTTGTATATTGTGTATAAAATATAATAATAATTAAAAAATAAAAAAATAATAAATATATTATTTTAGTTATTTTTTATTTTATTCGACAATTTAATTCAATACTATAATTTTTATTTAATTTGTTGTCTTTATTCAACTTATTCAACTTTTATAAAATTTTATAAAATGCTAATTATTTATATTTTATGCTGCTTTTATTTTAACTTTGTAATTATTTTTATGCATTTTCGTATTTTCCTTTTTTTAAACTGTTAATTTATAGTAATGTTAAAACATATATATTAATAATTATGAATATTAATAACTAATATAAAATATATACCCATGTTATCAATCTGAGTTATCGATAACTCAAAACAAACTCCATCAGTTCGAAATCTACACCAAAGAGCTTGAGCTAACCATAGCATAAAATCAATATCTATTATAATTTTATATTTATTTTATAGTAACGCATTCTTTATGCATTGTTTCGTGTGTGTGGGTAAACATTTTATTTTAACACGATAACATTTTAATTTATTTGTTGTTTCTCATTTGTTATTTGTTGTTTGTTGTGTGTGCTACACGTATTGCAAATATTTTGCACCAATAATAACTCAGATTTTGTGGTTGTTAATTTTTGACAGCGACGTGAGTATGCCAACAGCCGCAGTCAACAACAGGCAACAACAGCAACAACAACAACAACTACAACAACAATGAGAACAACTGCGATTCGTGTTCAGAGGTTCAGTTTCGGGTTGTGGGTCATTGTTTATTTTTTGAATCAACGCGTAGCGCCGCCAATTATCGCCAGCCGATAAAAAATATGAAGTAGTGCGCGCCACAACAACAACAGCAGCAACAGCATAATTATGACGTCAACAGTTGTTGTTGTTGCTGTGGTTTTTGGCTGCAAATTGGTTGCGAGCGTAAAAAGGCCAGATGCAAATGCTGGCCAAAAGAGAAATGCGCGAATCTCACGGATTATACGGCAAATGTAACGGAACTAATGTCGCTGGCCGGCGCTGAGCGGTTGAGCGGGTGAGTAGGTGAGTGGGTGAGTGGTTAAGTGGGCGCCAGCGTCGGTCTGTCTCAAAGCTGGCGGCGCCCTTTGATCTTTGCCGTCGTTTTGACTGGCTCGACTGCCTAATTGCCCCAGTCGCTGCCTTTTGTAATTGATAAGTACACTAAGCACACACACACACGCACACGCACACGATCACAACAGAATTCCGCATTGTCTGACGCGTCCAGCTGGAGAGGCTTCAGCGCACATCCATCAAAGGCCTTTAGGCCCCCTAAAGTCAGTTAATTTGCTTGACCAGAGCTCTCCGGTTCGTATGGCAAAGCTCTCTGGCCGAGCTTCTGACCAACATTTCAGCTGCGTGTGTGTGTGTGTGTGTGCGTGTGTGTTTTGATCGATTGTGAATTTGGCAATCACAGAGCCGGCGCACAGTAGTTTCGTTTCGTCTTGACGGATTAATTCTCGATTCGGGCCTAAAACTGCATTATGATAGATGATAAATGATAGATGGATCACCGTCGATCGCTCTTCGATCATGCAAGGTCTCAGTTCCATTTTCAGTTTCAGTTTGAGTTTCATTTTTCAATTTCCATTTATTCATTTTGTGGCTTAAGTTTTCGCCTGGAAATTGATTGAGCAACTCGTGTCGTGGCTCAGGTATAACAGGTGGTATACATATATACACATTTTTTGTAGTAGTAGTAGTAGTAGTAGTAGTAGTAGTCGGGTGCGCCTTTGCCTTTTTGATTTATATGCGGCCCACTAAAAAGCGCCAATAATTCATTTACACAATTCTTTAAATTTCAACGTATTACGCATGCTCGCTCTGCCCCCAGCGTCCCCTCCCAGTCAGGCAGCCTTTCAATTCGTTTTCCACACTTGATTGATGCCAAACAGTTCACAAACAGAGCCCACAAGTGCCAGCCGCGAATGATATTCCATTAACAGCAAAACCAACACCAACACCACCAACAACACCAACAACAACAACAACAACGCCAACAAATACCCATTCCAAATTAAACAAATAAACTGTCTCGCTGTGACGCTGATGTATGAATGGATGAACGCCTCGTGGAATCTACTGTATTGTTTTAGTGTCTGCCAAAGAGGCACACACTCTGCTCGTCTATCGGCCGATATCTTCACTGACTTAGCGCCTGCCACCCACTTGATCAATGGAGCCGTCCCCAACTGTTTCTGGATGTGTCACCCCACCCAAACACACAATGCCAAGCGATCAGTCTTCAAAGTCCGTTGCTATTGCAAAATTCCCTATTCAACTGTTGAATAGCTTAAGGAAACAAAACATTTACTATTATTTACTTTTATTTCATTTAGCAATAATAATTGATGTAGGATATGATATATATTAAAAACAAAAAATTGTTATTACATCAAATAAAACTAAATTCTATAAATATTATATTTTTTAAATTATTTGATATAATATTAATAACTTAATATAATTTATTATTACACGAAATAAAATTATACAAGTAAATGCTTTATTTAAAAAAAAAATTGATAATTAATAATTAAATAACATAAATAACCTTTTTTTTTTTGTTTTTTGTTTTTTATTATAATAATAAAGCATTTTTTATTTTAGAACTGATATCTTAACTTTACATAACCATGATCATCTCTGTGGAACAGAAAAAAATTTTAATTGGAGAAAGCTAGAGAGAGGGAAAGAGAGCGATAGAGAGGGTTTTGTTTGTTTTTTTTTATATCAGATCGTAATAATTACAAAATCTGATATTTAGAACTTTTCTAGCTACAAATTAAGATATAGAAGTTCAAAACCCTATAAAAAAGTTTAATCTAATTCGAAGATATTTTTATTTCGTTAACTTTGATATAACTCAGCCTTAACGAGTTACAGTGTAAAAACCGTATAATACTTGAAAATTTATTTATTTGATGTGACAAGTGGAACTAGTTCCCGAGCAGAACATCAAGAAGGTGGAACAAACGCATAAAGTTTCGTTGATAATCGCACATAAAACTGAAACATGCTCGATGATTGTTCATAAAATCATTAAAGAACTTTAACGTTTGATCCAAAATAAACAAGCTCGTAAAGATGAGAATCGCTGTGGAGCGACCAGAGCGTGCGAGTACTCACAGCCATGGGCCATGGCTAATGGCGCTGGATAACAAGTTGAACATATCGAGGAGATTTTACGATTTTATGACTGGTTGAAACACGACTTTGTGCATAAAGGGAAATACTTTCTTAAGACTTTCACATAAATAACTCCAGTTCGAAGCTGGGATTCGTTTGAGCATTGTTCAAGAGACAGAGGCCTTCAGAGAGTGAGAGGGGGGAGGGGGGGGGGGGGGCGAGAGAGATCCATAAGAGTGACGAGCGATTGCCGCCTGCAAGTGTCAATATAAAGTAACAACTTTATTGATCCTTATTTATTCGAGGGCAAACCAATAAAATGGGCAACTTTATAATGATGCACATAAATAACGCGCCCTCTGCCTCTGCCCCTCCGCTCTCCTTGCCATCCCCTGCTTGGCAAACAAAGCAAACAGCGGATGACCAAGTCAAAGGCGCAGGCGCAACGATAACAAAAAAACCAAAAAGAAGCAGAAGAAGAAGCAGAAGAGACCATCTGAAAGATGAAGGCGACGAACATGTCAACGACGAATGGCATTGAGGATGTGAACTCAAGTTGAGACCTGCGCGAGATGGCTCGAGGGGCGGAACGAGAGTTTGAGTTGTTCGAGTGTCAAAGCAGAGAAGAAACCCAGAGGTGCCGAAACACTTAACAGCGAACATGTTTGCCAGGTGTTATAAGAGATGTTGGGGAAACAATGAACACGCTAGATTATTATGTATTGAATATAATGTTGATGAACTGAGGTTCGAAATTAGTTTATTGCATATAAAATGCACTTTAGTCCTGCAATATGATATAGATATATTAGCACCATAGAGGATCGGCGGTTATAAAGGAAAGAGAGAGAGAGGAGGTAGAGAGAGATTGAAATAGACATATACATAGAGAGTGAGAAAACAATGAGAGATAGAGAGGAAGAGAGAGAAATACATAGAAAAAGAGAGGGAGAGAGAGAGAGGAAGAGAGAAAGCAAGTAAAAAAATAGAGGGATAAAGACATAGAATTAGAGATATATAAGGGGAGAGACATACAAAGATATATAGAAAGAGAGAAAGAGAGCAAGAAGTACAGAGATTGAGAGGTAAAGAGATACACAGATTTAGAGTGAAAGAGAGATTTCGAATATCTATCAATCAGTCAATCAGCAATTCAATGAGTCATTCAATCAGTCAATTATTCAGTATGTCATTCAATCAATTACATCACAAAGTTTTTATATAACACAATATATTCAATGAATTCCTTGTTTGATTGCCGTAAATTATCATTTAAAATTATAAGATAAAAAGTACGTAATTTACGTTGCTTAAATAAAAAAAAAGATAAAAAAAAATCGCAACCGATTTCCGATTAATTTATATTTCCTGTCCTTAACAAATTGAAATTTTGATATTTAATCAGCTGATAAATCAGCGACATCTGCAAATGGAATTATGGAACCGGCTTTAGGTGCATCGCGCGCATCGTTTGCATTAAATTAAAATTGTTTATTATCATTGCTCGATTGTCTCGCATCGCTTGATAATCGAGTCCGTGGCTCATAAAATTCGGCGACTCTGCTTTAAGCCAAACTATAAAAAATCGTTAAACCAAAAAGAGAAAAAAAAAACAAGAAAACTGAAAAAATAATACAGATATCCTAAATCCCTTTGCGGCCCCAATCGAACGGCAACAACGGCAACGGCGCAATTTACCGTTGAATCGCACCAAATTGATCCCGCAGAGCTTAACAGTGCCTCTCATATTTTAACGACTCGGCTCGCGGTCAAAATGATTTTTACTATTTGAATATCCTCGACCCAGCGATGCGTCCATTTACAAGCTGTAACACGATTAAGTTGCAACAACTCCCAAACTTATAAACAATCCAATCATTAATTTCATGCCTGTTGTTGTTGCTCTTGTTGTTTGTCTGATTTGCAGTTGGAAAAACTTCAACGCGAGCTTCGTCATAAATTTCAGTTTTTGCATATTTATAAATTGTTTGCTGTTGTTGTTGTGGTTGTTATACTCGCTCAGCCCGTAGGGAAAGGGTATATGGGTTTTTCTGTGCAGACTTCGACCTTTTGTTGAATATTTTCATGCTGACTTGGCTCAATATTCATATGCCAATATTCATATTTCATTACAATTTAGGCTTTACTGGGCGGGCATTACGCAGTCAGCTATAGCCGCCTGCCACACTCGCATTCATTCATTTTGCTCACTTTTTTAGTCCCATCCCAACTCAACCACATGGCTTAATATCGCAATTAGTGATGCGATTTATGCAGAGATAGCCTTTTTTTTATTCTCTCTTGTCATTTAGCTAGGCGTTTACTTTACAGTGCAATCGTAAAGAGTATAACTAAAATTTGCTGTTCTTAACTCTTGAACTTCAGGCAAATAAAGAATTCTGAATCAGAATGAAATGGTAATTAGGAAGAGAGAGTGAAAATATAATACAATTCTGTAGGAGTATGGCGTAGTAGAACTATGGACAGTAGAACAATGGGTTAGAAGAACTATGAGTAGTAGAACTAGGGGGTAGCAGAACTGTGGGGTGGTAGAACTATGGTGGTAGAGCTATGGGGTCTTAACCTTTTATGGTTTGTTGGGATTAATAAGCTTCAACTCAAAGTTTCACGTTCACAGCAGTCCTAATGTAGCTGAAAACTAATATACTCTTTGCCACACTTGAGTAAGTATCAGAGAGGCAGAAGATTTGGACGAAGTCTTTTCGCCAAGTGTAGCAAATCGATTTGCTTTGATCGCAATCAATTTTACGACATTCGCGGATACAGATTTCTGATCCGCTCAATCGATGTGGCCCACATATAAACATATATATATATATATAAATACTATATTTAAATGCCGATGCTTAACTAATTACTATTTAATGACGGGCCATTTGAGAAACTCGAGCTGCTCGGTGTGCGTGACTCGCAGAGGTATTTCGATATCAAATTAATGTCTTACCATTTAAACCGAAACACTTTTGTGTCTTTTGTGCGGCCGTTAATTAATGCGACTGCCGAACTGCGAGGCGAGCCTCGGCGAGAGATCTTTGGCATCGACGTCGTCATAATGCCCGAATAAATGTTTTACGAGCCGCGTTTGAATTGTTTAGCTGCTGCTGCTGTTGCTGCTGTTGCTGTTGATTTGAGATTTGATTGAGATGAACTTGGACAAACAAATGAAACCAGATTTATAGAATACAAAACAGTAGAGAGATAGAGAGAGAGAGAGAGAGAGATATGGCAGAGGGTGGTGGGGGAGAGAAATGTTCCATGATCAATTGGTGGAATATTTTTTTAATATTTTGACCAACTTGAAATCGAGATCCGTCGACTTCGTCATCTACTTTTGGTGGCGCCATAAATTTCTAAATTATAATTATAAACTTTTGTTGTTGTTTTTTATATTTAATACATTTTTGTTGGCTTTTTTTTTTTTTTGGTATTTCTGATTTTTGTCGTCGCCTTTTTTTGTTGCCATTCAAAATCGAAAAGCGCTTCAAGTTTATTGCTTTTGTTAATTGTAATTTATTTGATTGATTTATCGAGCGAATAAATATTTATCAAGCGAGTTTTGCAATCAGCTCGATTTTTAGTTCAAAATAATAAACAAAAATATATACGTAATATATACATATGTATATTGTATATACAGCAGAAATATTTGTTCAGATATTAAAAAAAAAAATTAATAATAATAATAATAAAATTAAATTCAACACGTGGACTGCTTAGGGTTTTAATTGCTAAATTATAAAGCTGTATATGTATGTATGTATATAGAGAGTCTATACTATATCTATGCTCGTCCACGTCAAAGTCATAATTCAGCTTTAGATGACATTTGCGCGCTGTGGACTGTTTTCTTGGTCGGGAAGATTTACGTAGCGCTCGTAATTCAAAAATGGAAAGAGTTAAGCCCCGGGCCACATGAAAACGCCATTAAAAATAAATCCAAGGCAGTTCGACCGATCATAATAGCGCATATATGTATGTATGTGCGTACGTACATCTCGAGATCATCGGATCGTTTCACTTTGACAATTTACGTCGCGCCGAAAAGCCCGTGGGTGAGCCAATAGCACACACACACACACACACACATAGGTATATATAGTATCTGCTGCACCCGATCCATATTCATATACATATACGTTATTATACATCATATATGATCGCTGTCCGGAAGCGTTGACATTCGCCTCAGCTCTGACGATTTCTGAATTTCGTTTCTTTCTCTCTTTCTTTATTATTCAGCCAGATGTGTTTTTAATGCCTTTATGGGCCTCACGTCCATTAAAACTTACTATGTAAGGCTCAAAAGATTTGAATTCAAATTGCAACTTGCAATTTGCATGAGAATGTCTAAAGTCCTTCGCTATTTGGCATTTTATAACATCATTTTCTAGACGAATCGAAAGAAAGCTAAAGAAAGATTGGCAAAATTGATGACGAGTTTCGTTTGTATTCAATTCAAATTCAATCGGAGGTAATAAGAGTCGAAGAAGTTTATTTTACATATATTTGATTTATTGGTATTATCGTATTATGTAACACTTTGAATAAATTTGTATGTTTATTATTTTTAAATTTTAATAACACATTTAATTCGTGTCATATAATAATTTGATACTTTTAGCTTGCTTTAATTAAAAAGTCATTAATAATTAAACATATTTTAAATTTGCTTATTTAATATTTGATCAATTTATTTATTTTATGAATTTTTTTTTTACCATTATTATAATTTTTTTGATACCATTTTCTCCACAAAAACCATACTTTACGTTAGGTTTAAAGATCTAGAGATCATGAATTGATGATTATAAATTATATTTGCTGTTTAAAAATGTATACAAGCCATTTTTGTAAAAGACATTCTTTATTTTATTTATTATTTTTATTTTATACTCATTCATTTATTATTTTACTTTTAGTTTACCCATTTTCTTTTTTATTTATTTTCCTTCTTGAAAATACTTTAACTAAAAGAATTTTATTATGAGTTTGTTAAATTATTATTTGCTTTATTAAAATTTTTTAAGAATAAATGATAGAATAATTTTAATTTTTCTCCAATAATAATATTATTCATTCAATATATTCAATACATATTCATTCCATATCGTCTAGTCTTAGTTTACTTCTAATCTCTGTCAGTCCTGCTCGCTCATGCCATGCTTCACTGTACCCACAGTGAGCTCAACGTGACTTCAGCAATGTCGCTTGCTCTAAGTCCAACATTATCCGAGTTTAAGTCGCTAATTGTTGACGAATGCAGAGACATAAAAACCGAGAGAAGTAGAAGAAGCAGAGGAAGCAGAAGAAGCAGAAGAAAATAAGCAGCGACGACAGTTGAGTGAAAATGGAGAACGCTTTTTATTGATAACCAATGATGGCTGAGCCTCAATCTGCAGTCGGAGTCGGAGTCGTCGCACTTGTTGCTCCAATCGGGCCCACTTAATGCCCGGCACAGTGGGTCGTAAAAGTTTTTACGAGTCGACAATTAAACGATGATAATCAAATCACTTGGAAGCGCTGGCTCCACCTACCAATCCTTGCAGTGAGTCGGTGAGAGAGGGGGAGAGAGGGAGCGAGAGAGGAGGGCGAAGAGAGATTGAGCTCCTGTCGCCGCATAATTCTCTGACCAACTGTCGCCAGCGCCAATGCCGATTGACGTTCGTCTGGAGGCGAGCCGGACTCTGGGGTAATAAATACTTTTACGATTCTATAATTTGATTTGGGCATTTTTTCCTCTCACAATTTTTTTTTTATTTAATATTTTTCTTCTGGTTCGCCTCGCTCGGTCGCACATTAAGTTTTTTATGTGCTCGATCGTAAAATGCGTTTGATAAATTATTATTTGGGATTCGTAGCTGGAACCCATCTATGATGGGTTCGCTGCGGAATTCGCGCCCAGAGATCAAAACCCACAGAAATCTGCATACGAAATGCGAATCTAGTTTCAGTCCAGTTGGTTTCAGGTAAATTAAAGGTGGAAAAGGGAATTCTATATGCGGAATATGGATACGATATTTATATGAATGGATTTACAGGAATATGATTCGAATATCTGAGCAAATATGTGAAACTATTAAATATTTATCGTTCAGAAGAGAGTTTTGATACATATAGGAAATAGAATAATAATGCATACATAAAATCAGATCTTAATTAGGTACAAATTTACAGATCTTCAAACGATTTTATGAATTTGAAATGTATATTTTAATATTTTCTTTTTCCATATGATAAATCAAAAGTAAAGATAGGTTTTATATCTGGTAAGAAAGAATTAGTAAAGTATTTCCTATATAGTTAATAAACAGATCAAACACTGCTCTGTTTTACTATTCTATTTCTCTGTCCCTCATAATTTTCCATTTCTCAGTTTCTTAATCAAGATTTGCATGCAGATAAATATTCATTTAAATTATCTTAAAATATTTTATTTTCAACTTTTTATATTTTCAATACCATTCTTTACGTAATTTCTATTTAATTAGCGGAATGGCAACTCTTAAAACTTCCCCCACTTGCTTAAATATGCAAAAGCAAACAGAACATTAATTCATAACATAAAACCGGCTGTTAAATTCGGCATTAAACTTATGTTAAGCATCCGAAAACGATGAATGGAGGAAAGAAGGAAAGCTGTAAATTACAAATTTAGAAACTGAACAAAACTGCACAAACAAACATATGAGTTGTTTAATGAATGCATGCAGTCGCACACATGCACATGCATATAGTATATGTACATATGTATGTATGTATACTCGCAAACAGCCCTCACGAGCTGTCATCAAATTGACGAACAGTGAGCGAGGAATAGAGCTTCCAGCTCCGCTGCTATTTACATATTGCACATAGTACATATTTAGCTATATTACAATGTCATTGTGTGCACACATACACGCTTCCAAGCAAAAATATGTTGATGTGTGTGCGTGTGTAAAGTCACACAGACAGAACACCCGCACGTTGCAAAAAAACACATACACACACATACACTCAAAAAAAGTTCCAGACAGAGAGACAAAATGTCGAAAACGCGACAGCTGCAGCAGCGGCGCAGACGAAAGCAGCAACAGCAACAGCAGCAGCAGCAGAGGCAGCAGCAACAACAGCAACAAATTAGAACGAACCACCTTCTGAGCAACCAACACACTCATGCAAACACACACACAGAGTTACACTCATGCTCAGCCATTGGAGTGAGGGAGTGAGTGAGCCAGCGCATGCGAGTGAGAAAATTTGTTTTGAACTGTCATAAATCTTAATTGTGGCGGAGTGATGGAATTGGAATGTGCTGAAGCCACCGACCTACCAAAAGGGTGACACGCTGACGAAACGCTGCATGCAGCTAATTTGAGAGAGAGAGAGAGAGCCAACGGGAGAGCGACATCACCGACAGCAGCGAGCAACAGTCAGAGTGTGAGAGGCAGAATGAGCACAATTATTTCCCCTGCGCTGGCTGGCTGTTCCATTTCCACTTCGTATACACGACCCAAAACATAAACAAGATTTATGGCATTTCCAATTGGTGTGCAGGGGAAACGTGCCCGACGGCCATGCGCACAGGCGTCGCCCTCTCTCGTAAACGTCGCGCTCTCGTCGCGCCGGCCGCGCGCCACATTTTCAGTCAACAACAGACCGTTACAGCGAACGATCATGTTCGAAAAGCTCTGTGGCGCGCCAAGAACAACACGCACGTAAAACGTTAAAGGGTAAAAGAAAAAGCGCGTGGACAGATTCGCGCTGTCTGCGTCGTCCGTCGCCGTTGCCGTCGCAGCCGTTGTAATTAATTAGCACAGACGCCAGCGTCGCTGTCAGCGTGCGCGAGCGAGATAGCAGCACATTTAATCACAGCATTTGTGACAGCCAGCCGCTAGTATTGTTGGGGGAGGAGAAAAAACAAAACCAAAAAACACTCACAAAAAGCAGGGCAGCAAAGTAATCAACACGCTGCGCTGTCGACGTCGCCTTTTTGGTGGGGGCGCCAAATACTCGAACAACAACAGCAACAACAACAAGAACTGAGTGCGCACTGCGTTGCGCCGTCGCTTAACGCAATCGAATCAGAAATTGCCGTCGCCAAACGCGCGCTTCGTGTTAACGAACGTCGCCGTCGTCATCGTCAGCGTCGTTGTCAGCGTCGTGTTTCAAGTCCAACTCTCGTCAAAAGACAGCAAGCAGCAGCAACAATAACAACAACAAGAACAGCAACAGCAACAGCAACAGAGCCGCCAACGCAGCTTCCAGGGCGCCCAGCTCCAGAAAAGCAGACAAAACGAAACGAAACGAAACGTGCGCGTCGCTGCCACCGCGCTTTGAACTTCATTTTTTTGGTATCAATCAGCAGCGAACAGGCAGAGGAGCAGAACGACGAGCGCGAACGCATTGTTGTTGCTGTTGTTGTTGTTTGTGTCTGATTCTTGACTGAATCAGTTTGACAGCCGACGCAGCAGTCGCCGCAGCAGTAGCAGCAGCGCAGCAGCAGAAGAAGCGACCCGAGACTGAGAAGAAGCGGCAGCCAGCAGCAGCAGCAGCGCCGCAGCCAGTGACGACACGGCAACGCCGACACATTCATTCGCTGTTCGACTCTCAAACGAGTAACGACGGAATCCGGATGAACCGCACTAAGCACGAAAGGCAGAAAGAAACCAAAACATACGCACGCACACGTACATACACAAACAAACAAACAAGCACACATACACGTACACATTGACAAATAAGTGCGAGCGAATTGTGTGCGACGCGTGTTCGAAAAGCAACTAAAACAAATTCAATTATTTTAATCGGCGCGCCATTTATAAAAGAAAAAGTGTGATAAAAAATGAAAATGAAATGCATAATTTAATAAAAATTAATTTATTAACAAATTAGTTACAACAACAACAACAACAACAGCAACAACAACACACACATGCATCATATCTAGTCAAAATTCAAAAGCAAGAAGAGATTTACAATGAAATGCGCGTCAAATGTTTAATTAAGACTGATTACAACAACAAAAACAACAACAGCAGCAGCAACAACAAGTAAAACGAAAACAAATTACAACAAAACAAACAAACAACAAATGGTTCAACAAAAGTATACGTAAAAAAACAACAAAAACAAATTAAATATATTTATTAAAAAAAAAAAACTACGAAAAATAAATTACAAAATATATATACATATATTAAACAATATTTTGCTCACCAAAAAAAACAAAAACTTAAAATACAAATACAAAAATTTAAAAACAAATCAACAAATTTCAAACGAAGTATACGATTCAAATGCAATTATTAAATTAAACTAAAACAACATAAATTTTTCTGTCTGCCATATGAAAATATTATGAATAAATTAACAAATAAAATAAAATAATTTAAATAAATAAATATAGATATATATATATTACAATATTTAACACACAAGTTATACGTAGCTGAAAACGCTAAAAAATACCAAGTGCAAAATATAAATAAACAAAAACAAAATATTATTAACAACACATATTGCATATTGTGTCAAATTACCTAAATAAGTTAAAGAAATAAAACCCACAAGATTAAGTGAAATTTTTAATTAAAATTTAGAGCAAACACAAAATCCGTCAAAATTCAGCAAAATTTGAAAATGTTACACGAGGCGCTGATGCTCGAGATCTACAGACAGGCGCTAAATGCCGGGTAAGCTAGAGATCTAATATTAAATATTGTTAATTATTAAATAAGAAAAGATATTTATAGTTTAATGTTATGCAAAATGTTGATTATTATTGCATACAATTAAGTGTAAGGGAAATACAAATATAAAATAATAAAAATATAATAAAATATAATATATCTATATCTATATGTAATGTATAGACATCTATTAGCTATAATGTTAAAAAATAAAGAAATATCTATAAAGATAATAAATGAATAAATTATGTTATTATCAGTATTGAAGATTTAT
This sequence comes from Drosophila arizonae, assembly GCF_054131065.1. NCBI lineage: Eukaryota > Metazoa > Arthropoda > Insecta > Diptera > Drosophilidae > Drosophila > Drosophila arizonae. The sequence goes on along the minus strand of NC_142923.1, from coordinate 16,358,819 downwards.
AAACCATGTGCAACAATTGTGTAGATTGATTTAAGATTCTTTTTTGTTCGAAACTAGAATAAATTTATATATGGAAAAATACATATGCATGTACATATGTATGTATATACATATGTATGTATCACTAGCATCAAAAAACGACTAAGCTCTACTTGTTGAAGAGAATTAATAACAATATATGTTCATCTTAATTTGCGATTAAGCTTAATAAATTTAGTAAGAATAGAGAAATTTATATACAATTAATTTAATATATATCTAAGCATTCGCACTTCAAAATGCCGGCTTTTATATTTGTAGTTGAAAAAAAAAAAAAGAATCAAATTAATTAATTATATAATTTTAAATCAAATTATATAAAATATTCAATGTTTAATATAAAATATTTTTTTTACTAATTGAAAGTATGTGAAATAAGTGTAAATAAAATAGGTCATTGTGTAAGCTACGTTAATGAGGTATAATGAGATATTGATTGATTGAGATTGAGATATTGATTCAACTAATATTTGCATAGAACTTTAGTTAAATATACTTGAATTTTACCATCGAATTATAAATATATATACTTGTATATATAAAGATTTATGGTGCTTCGCAGAGCTTATCATGATTTGTGAGAAAAATTTGTTTAGCTAGTAAATATAAGAGAGTTGCTATTTGATTTGCTAATACGTATGACTATTTAATATAAAAGTATGTCAATAAGAGTAAAATATACTAGAGTAAGGATTATATATATATTGATTTACCTGCAAAGATAAATTGAAAGCAAATCATAATATTTTCAAAAATCCGCTTAAAACTAACAAGAGATAATTTATGTATTTATCTATTACTACAGTGGTTTCTACATATATATCTATTCAATGTAATTGAAATTCCTTAAATTAGCTCTATTAAAATTGAAAGCCAGATCGAAACTGTTTACAGAGACAGACTTAGAGACGTGTCAGAATCTTTATTAACTTCCAAACTGGTTTTCATTAAGGCAGCGCAAAATTAGAAGTCGACTAATTAGCTTTTAGTCCCAAAACTGGATCCATATAAATAATGAAATGAAATGTATTACCTAGGAATTAGAACTGAGAATTATTTTTGAGTGTGACGAATGTGCGAGACGTTTTGATGCTTTCTCGACGTCGTCGCCATCGTCGCAGCCAACACCTGTCGTTATAAATTGTCAACTCGCCCCGATATATAGGCCATATATCATGAGACACCCACCCAGACCATATGCCGACTATAAAGCAAGGCAGAGAAATTGATTTATAAACCGAATATCAGGCGTTATATATATATGTATATATACCAGAGACTATGTAGATAGTATAGAGTGAGTTGGGCCAACTTGCTCAATCGCTCAATCGGTCAATCGCTCAAATATCGCACGCAATTATCGCTGGCTAAACGTTTGCCATAGGCTTTGTGATTAAACTCGTTTTGAGATACAGTTTTTGAATAAATCGGAACGCGAAACGAGTTTCGCTTCAGCACAGAAGTCGACTTCAGCCGCAGCAGCAAATTGTGGCACGTTGTTGCTGTTGTGTTCCTCTCTTGTTCTTCGAATGATTTGGAAAATTGGAAAATGCGAAATGAATAAATCATGCAAAGAATATTCGACGAGCCAAAATAGTGGAAATTATACGTTTCATATGCTTATATGCGTGGGCGTCGCTGTATCTGTATCTGTATCTGTATCTTTAGCTTGTAGATGTATCTCCATCTCTCTCTGGCTGTATCTTTTTGCCAGTGTGTGTTTGAGTGCGCGCCTATTACTGCCAAGATTTATGCGCACAATTTGCAGCTAGCTTGGGGGCCGAGGGGGCCATTTAGTAATGTTTAGTTTCTGTATTAGTCATGCGTGCCTGGAAAAGTATCTAACAGATACAAAAGTATCTACAGCCAGCATTTAGCACAGATCAAACCCGTCAATCTGCCTGATTGTGCCTCTCTCTGTGTGTGTGTGTGTGTGTTTGATTATTAATGAGACAATTCCCGCTTGTAATTAACTGCATTTCAGTCGCTGCCTATAAATCATTTTGATTTAAGCTTCATCAAATAACAAGATTGCATATTATGATAGCTGCAGTCCGTGGAAAACTTGTAGCTGAGGTATTTCATTTTTTTTATGCATGCGACTCTCAATCTCACCTCGCCATCTGTAAATCCAATTAGCAATTTGCGCACAGCTAAACGTGGCTATGTGTATTAGGTATCCGAGCGAAAGCTGTTTCAGTTCGGAGAGAAACAAACTTCGATATTACATAAAAAGTAGCAGGAATGCCTCATTGCTAAATAGTATAGAGATATATAGTTGATGTCGGCACCGCTTGACATTGGGCAAAAGCCCATCAATATTATTGCACTTAGAGTTGCGAGTGAAGCAACAACAACAAGAATTTCTGGATTTATTGGTCGCTATCCATCAATGAGTTTTACCACAATCGATAGCTTGATAAAATGTTTATTGTGTTGGACAACTTAATGCTGGCAGAATTGAGTGATCGTTCCACCGCCAGCTAAAGAGCCATAAGTCAGTGAGTAGCAGAAAGACACCAAAAAATTCATAGAGAAAAGCTTACAAATTCTTGGTGACTTGGGCAGAATACGAGAATAATAGAAGGTTTAAATAGAAACTAACGAGTGATAAATAAATTTCGATTTTTACAAGTAAATATACTAGAATACTAAAATAATAGAAAGTTTGAAAAAAAAATTAAGAATGATAAATAAATTTGGATTTTAGGTTTAAGTTAACTAACTTAAATATTTTATTTTTTATTTATAGTGATTATTAGGCGGAAATTGATATATGTATTATGAGTAAAAAAGCATAAAAATTTTGATGAAATGTATAATTTAATATATATTTATATTGTATATTATATAATGATTTAATATTATAATATACATATAATTTAAAAATAATAAAAATGTATATATATATAGCACTTTTGGCAGCAAAACAACTAAAACTTCTGTTATAAGTATATGTGTAATTAACATATTGGTTTTTGTTTCTATTAGAGGATTTAAGATTACTATTTTTATATTTATGATTTCATATATCAATATTTGTATTTATTTATTTATTTTATTTTAATTTTTTTTTTATAATAATTATTTTATGATTTGTTTCTTATACAATTAGTCTCATAATTTTGCATTTCATATACAAATTTTTGTATATATTTAGACTATATATATATCTCTTTTTTTTTATATATGTGTTTTATACATATTTATATTTAATGTACAAGGTTTTTTTTTATTTTTATATTTTGATACATATTAAATATTAATCCTTTGAAAATACTAATTTATATAGAATATCTTTCAATCTGTAGCTCCTATCCCTATTTTAGTACTTTACTCGCAAGTCTTCGCATATCCATGGCTTACTTCGACCCCTTTTTGTGTTAAAACAGAGCTGCCAACTTGTTGCCGTTAGAGTGAATAGCTTATCTTAGTTATCTTATGCTACAGCTGCATAGTTAAGTGGCTGACATAATCAATAACTGATTCATATTTACTTATACATATTATAAATGCCACAAAGTGACTCAGTTATAATTTTATAATTTACCTGTCAATCAATAATTCCCATGAATCCAATTTACCCATTCGCTCATCAGTCAAGTCGAAAGCTTTGCCATTTCCGGCAAATTCAGCAACTTGGCAAGTCAGCAGCTCTAAGCGCCTAAGCCACGCCCACACACACACACACACACACACACACACTCACAAAGCGAACAACAAAATAATGTTCATAAAATTGCCATCAGCATTTTACAACTTTTGTGTTTAACATAAAAAAAAAATAATTTGAATATGTGTAAAAATTGAGGAAATCAAAACTAAAGCAAAATTTATAAACGAAAAAATAGATAAAAATATATAAATATGTACATATATCTAGATATATGTGTCTATGTATGTAGTTAAGCATGTGCCTTTTGCAGATTTATAAGTAGATGCAGGGCAATAAAACTTTGTTAGTTATTTATGCATATTAGGCGGAGCAGGAGGTGCTGGTGGAGATGAACGAGGAAGAGGTGGGAGGGGGGAGTTTAGTCAACTTAATTTATGCAAAATATGTGGAATGGCTTTTGTGGCTCGCTCTGTCGTCAATTTTATGGGCCGCCCTCTGCGGTTCGGCGAAATGAGTAGAAGATAAAACCGATCTTAGATGACGAAAGATCTCTTGATAATCGCGATGATGAGCTCCGATCATAATTCACGCTTTGGCTGTCTCGAATTAAACGCCATTGTTCCAAAATAAATTTAACCGATTTTTAACGATTTTTACGAGCAAAACTTGTCAGCAGCGCGGCGTCGCAAGGGGGATTGGCAGCCTGTTCGAGAGGGGGAGCGCGGCGGGCGTCAGTTGGAACAGCTGCGAACAGTTTCGTTTTGGTTTATGGATTTGAATAACAAACGAAATGTTGACATATGTTTCATATTGTTGCCATTGTTGTGCCACTAGATTTTTATAGCTAGCTGCCCCGACCTCTCGCCGCCCCGGCCCTGCCGCCACTCTGCGCGAGTATCAAATGCATTTGGATTTATATAACTCGCATATATAGATTGGGAGCAGTCAAGATCTCTCGAAAGCTGAACGATGATCGAATGACAAGCTTTCACTAATGATCTACGATCGAGTGGATCGACAGCAAGACAGAAAGATCGAGCGGGGAAGAGCGGAGAAGAGGCATTGTTAGCTTATGCGAATGGGAAAGCAAAGAGTGATTAATGTCATCTCTTTCTATCGCACACGCTAATGAGTCGATTATATAATTGAGGGCGGGGAAAGTTCTTCTGCCGCACTTTGACCAATTGCAGAGCGAGACAGAAACAGATAGAGAAACAGATACTCTCAAAATGGCATTCCCGGCCATTAAGAGTGAGTTGATCACTCGGCGAACTTGACTGCTGTATAACAAGTTGATCCCATGATCAGTGATCACTGATCGCTGATCACTAATCTCTGTTTGTCGATTATCGATTGTCGATCAGTGATCAATGAGCCTTCATTACGCTGCCTAATTTCTGAACATTTCGTATAATTAGCACAATTTATAGCTGTTGATTGATTGATGCCTTGTAGTGAGAGTGAGTGAGACAGAGAGCTAGAGAGAGAACAGAGTGATAGCGAGTGCGGAACGATGGAATTGATGACCATTTGCTTTAGCTGAGATCTCATTTGAATTATGATCAATTAATTTAATGCTCTCTTTATTCCACTCTCACTCTGACTCGCTGTCTCTCTCTATATATAAATATACATAAATATAAAACTATTATACATGTATACATACATACATTTTAATATATATTAATATTAATATATATTTGTCATATTTATACCTCATTAATTAGTGTCTTAACAAGAAACTTAAATTTAGGATTTCCCCAAGATCTGAGTAGAATATTCTTCTTGCTCTTGCTCTTACTCTAGTTCCTATACCTATAATACCCAACTACAATCAAATTGGGAGCAACTTCTTCAGACATCGCTTAATTTAATTAATTTAAATTAAATTAATTTCTTTTAAATTTCTTTAAGTAAGAATGAATTTAATATAAGAAACTTGAATTGCGTCTGACGGCAATTCAATTTCATTTCTATGGATTGCATTTCTAATGCCGCCATTCCATACGTGTTCGATTCCAATGTGCAATCCTTATTTCAATTTTCCCCCTCTCTATTCTCTCGTTGCAGCGCCCTGCCCACAGCACGTCCACGTTCCACGGAATCGGCGAATTCCAGCGAGCGCTGCCCTTCGCACGACTCCAATTCCTCGGACAACGGTGGCCAGCGGGACGCGGGGAACATGTCGGGTGGCGTGCTGCCGGTGGTGCCCACCACAATGCACTCAACATTCCCAGCGGTGCCGCAGTCGCTGCCCGCCCAGCCCTCCTCGATGGAGGCCTACCTGCACATGGTAGCTGCCGCCGCGCAGCAATACGGCTTCCCGCTGGCAGCGGCCGCTGCGGCCGGTCCGCGGCTGCCGCTGCCGCTGCCCAGCGAGGCGGCAGCGCCGTTCAAGCTGCCGCCACAAGCGTCACCCACCGCCTCGAGCAGCAACTCGGAGGCGCTGGACTTTCGCACCAATCTGTATGCGCGCGCCGAGTCCGCGGAGCCCGTGGCCTCCGAGGAGGAGGAGGAGTTCGACGACGGCGCCAACAATCCGCTCGACCTGTCGGTGGGCACGCGCAAGCGCAGCCACGACGCAGAGAGTCCCGTTGGCCAGATTCAGGTGAAGAAGATGTTCAAGTCGGATAGCCCGCCCGCCAATGCGTCGCCAGTAGCGGCCGCAGCTCCACTGATGCCCGGCGTCAATCCCTACCTGGCCGCGGTGGCGGCGGCCAACATATTCCGGGCGGGGCAGTTCCCGGACTGGAATGGCAAGAATGACCTGGTGGTGGATCCGCTGGAGAAGATGTCGGACATTGTCAAGGGCGGTGCAGGTGGTGGTGGCTCCTCGGGGCTGCACAAGGAGAAGCAGCAGAGCAAGGCGACGCCACCGGCAGCCGTTGCACCGCCGCCCAAGAGTCCTGCGAATCAAACGGGCTCCGGCAGCGGCAACGGCAGCGGCTCCTCCGGCTCGAATAACACAGCCGGCGAGGGCGGCGGCGGCGGTGGCAGTGGAGTGACCAAGGCGCGCCACAACATCTGGCAGTCGCACTGGCAGAACAAGGGCGTGGCCAGCTCGGTGTTCCGCTGCGTGTGGTGCAAGCAGAGCTTCCCCACACTCGAAGCGCTCACCACGCACATGAAGGACAGCAAGCACTGCGGCGTGAATGTGCCGCCCTTCGGCAATCTGCCCAGCAACCAGCCGCACCACCATTCCACTGGCTCGGGGCAGGCTGGCGGCCATCACCACCACCAACAGCAGCACCACCACCAGCAGCAGCAGCACCAGCAGCAGTCGCAGTCCCAGCAGCAGCAGCAGCAGCAGCGCAAGCAGTCCGGCAGTCAGGCGCCCTCGGCGAACGTGAAGAACGCGTTCCAGTATCGCGGCGATCCGCCCACGCCGCTGCCCCGCAAGCTGGTGCGCGGCCAGAACGTGTGGCTGGGCAAGGGCGTGGAGCAGGCGATGCAGATACTCAAGTGCATGCGCTGCGGCGAGAGCTTCCGCTCGCTGGGCGAGATGACCAAGCACATGCAGGAGACGCAGCACTACACGAACATACTCTCGCAGGAGCAGAGCATCTCCATCAAGTCGGGCAATGCGAGCAACGACCATGGCAAGGACAGCGGCCAGAACAGCCTCAGCTCGGAGGAGTCGCGCACCCTGTCCGCCGTGCTCACCTGCAAGGTGTGCGACAAGGCGTTCAGCTCGCTGGGCGACCTCAGCAATCACATGGCCAAGAACAATCACTACGCGGAGCCGCTGCTGCAGTCGGCGGGCGCTCGGAAGCGGCCGGCGCCCAAGAAGCGCGAGAAGTCGCTGCCGGTGCGTAAGCTGCTCGAGCTGAAGGCCAATCCCGAGGAGCAGCCACTGGAGAAGCCGAAGCCGGAGAAGTCCGAGGCGGCGCTCTTCGCGGAGCGCATGCGTCAGTATATAACGGGCGTGAAGTCGCCCGAGGAAATTGCCAAAGCCGCCCAGCTGCTGGCCAAGAACAAGTCGCCCGAGCTGGAGCAGAAGAATGGAGGAGCCAATGCCGGCAATGCGGGCTCTGGTGCCGGCACAGGCTCGGGCAAAGCCGGCTCCTCCTCGGTGCTGAGCGCCATCGAGCAAATGTTCACCACCAGCTTCGATACGCCGCCGCGGCACGCCAGTCTGCCGGCGAGCAGCCCCTCGAACTCGTCCACCAAGAACACCTCGCCGGTGGCCAGCAGCATCCTGAAGCGGCTGGGCATCGACGAGACGGTGGACTACAACAAGCCGCTGATCGACACCAGCGATCCCTACTATCAGCACTATCGCTACACGAGCAGCGAGCGCAGCGGCAGCGAGTGCAGCGCCGAGGCTAGGCCGCGCTTGGAGGCGCCAACGCCAGAGAAGCAGCAGCCGTCGCAGCAGCAGCAGCAGCAGTCGACGTCGACGTCGCAGTCGCAGTCGCAGTCGCAGTCGCAGTCAGTGGAAGTGCCCATCAAGCAGGAGCCAGAGTCGAGTCTTAAAATGGAAATCAAGTCTGAGCTGAGCGATGAGCCGCAGGATCTGGCCGCTGCTTCGCCCAAAATTGAAGCCGAGACGCCGTTGCTAAATGGCAACTACAACAACAACAACAATAACAGCAGCAGCAGCAACAACAACAATAACAACAATGGCAACTCACCCAAATCATCGTCCGCTGCCGGCAGTCCGCAGTCGTCGCGTCTGCCGCTGCCGCCGCGCAGCCCAGCGGACAGCCAACGCTCGGCCACGCCCAAATCGCCCGCCTCCAGTCACAAGTCGTACGACGGCAGCGACAGCAACGCCAAGAAATACCCCAGCGACTCGCTCAACGCCCTCTCCTCCATGTTCGATTCGCTCGGCAGCAGCGGCGCCGGCGGCGGCAGCGGCGCAGCCAATACGCGCGCCAAGCTGGCAGCGGCAGCGGCAGCGGCAGCAGCCGTCCAAGCCGGTGGCGATGCATCCGCGCCGGAGAATCTGAGCGCCAGCAACTCGCTGGCGGCGCTGCGCCAGTTCTGCGTGAAGAAAGAGAAGACCGCCTAAAGCGTGGGCACGCCAAGAATTTGCCACCGAAAATATTTTTTCGTTGTTTCGAACAAAATCAAGATTTTTTGTCAACCTTTTTGTTTGCCACGCTTGGCCAGCCGCGGCGCCTCCCCTAGTCGGAGGCGTGGCGCGGCGGCAAGGTCAAGCGAGACTCTTCTTTGTACGCACTCAGCGAAGACCACAAATCAAGCCACACACACATATATATATATATATTTATATATATATGTATGCATATATACAGTCTATCACACGTATATATATATTGCGAGATCGAAAGGACATTTCGACAAGTCGCAGCGCGTCGCGGCAGCGGCACAGACAGCCCCAGCCTGCCGCCCATCGAGCGCGCCACGCCCACGCAGCTTTGCCAAGCCACTGAGCCGACTTTTTCAAGGTAATTATCATTGACATTGGCAATTATCATTGCTATAAATCTTTTATTTATATGTATTTATATAAAATCTAATCTTTCTCTCTCTTTCGCTCTCTCTAATTGCAGAATCGTTTTCATCTGCGCCTCGTGACATCCTTGAAAGACTGCGGCATCTGTTTGCTGCTGTGGGTGTTTCTCTCTCTATTTCTTTAATTGGCCCCATTGCCCAACAATCAATTGAAATTTATGATGAAAATATTCAAAATGTAAGAAAACGTATAAGGAAAAGCCCTTGTCAGGGCTGCCAAATTCCTGGGCAAAGAGAATGAAATTGGAAAAAAAAGAAAACATGAATCATTGTGATCAAAATAAACCGACTTTTATTGAATTTATAAAAATGGAAATTTTGTATTTATTTAAGGGCGGCTTTGGGAATTTACAGTGAAACTAAATTTGAATAGGGTTGTGGTCTAAAAATTAGTAATGATCGACGAAAAAATTTAGCAGAAGATCAATTTAAGTTTAACTGATTAAATTGATCTTTGGAGATGTCAGAAATGTTAAAAAACGTATGTAGTATTTAATATTTTTTTTTAATATTGAAAGCAAACCTTTTAGGTGGGAAGTACTTATGATTGTTTATTGCTATTCGATTTATTTCTATTTGTGTTAAATTGAGTTTATTCCTCTTAGCATAAGCTGAACCCATAGAACTCTCAAAGGATTAAAGATTGGAGAAATTAATAGATTGCTCTGCTAGTAAATAAAGCATAAGGGACTTCGGAAGAAGAAAATTCTTATAATAGTTCTGAAAGAGTTAGAGAATACAAATAAAGGTTGAATATGTCTTATAGGATATATATATAATATAGGATATATATATAAATATATATCAGACTTTCTCTAGAAATTATAAAAGATATGATATGTATATATTGGACTACGAATGAATAATGTAATTCACATTGTAAATTGATATATTTCATCCATTTGCAGCAGCTCCACTGTAATTTCAGCAACCCCTAAATGTCTGACCTTTTCAGCAAAGAAAAGATGGCAGCGGTAAAAAAAGACATGGCAACTGAAATCTTGTTTATCATAAATCATTGATTCCATTTAAAAGAAACATAAGAAGCAATATACTATATTTCAATTCGCACTGCTTAACATTGAATTCCATATCCTTTATCCTTTTCAAATGAGGAAATTAACAGAAGCAAAGAAGAAGAATTTGTTCACGCTGGACTATTATTCACACAGCAAGAATTAATATAAGCTAACAAGCGAGAATCTTAGGTAAGGAACTCCATTTACAGTTGACAGCGATGCACTTAGCCCTAGTTGCGTTTTCGGCTGGAGCCCCCTCCGGTGGGCTTCTTCTCCTTCTCCACGGGTCGGTTGCCGGTTAGGAACGAGGTGATCATATCACTGAGATCGGGCACACCTGTGGGTATCTTGGGGAACTGAATGTTCTCGATCTCACGCTTGGTTTCCGGGTCGTTGATGAGTCGCGGCAGCAGCAGCATCAGGATGAGCGGCACCACCATCAGCAGCACCATTGGATTCAGCATGTAGTCCAATATGTTCCACTGCTCCCGGGTGCGGAAGTAACGGCGCGGCATGCCCGGCTTCAGCATCAGCGGATAGGGCAGCTTCACGACCTGCGACGGCCTCAGGTGGCTGAGCTTGCGTGCCCGAAACTTCCCATTGTGGGCAATATCGATGCGGATCGGCTGAAAGAATATGTCCGCATGATGGGCGTACAACACATAGCTGCCAGAGGGCACGCCGCTAATCCGGAAGCTGCCATCGGCCTGCACGAAGCCCAGATACTCGCCGCCGTTGAGCGCGAGGCTTACGTCGGCCGGCCAGCGCTCAGGGACGCGCACTGCTGGATCAAGCGGCAGGATGCTGCCCTCGATTGTGTAGAGAGCAGGGCCAGCAGCAGGAGCAGGAGCACGAGCAGCAGTGACTCGATTGCTGGCGAGTGTAGAGACCATCAGAATAATTACAAATTTGTTCAACATTTTCGACATGTTTTCTAAAACGAATTGTGTGAGTCAGAAGGGATGATCTGCCTACAACTAAACTTGGGATTTGTAAAAATATAAAAGGAAAAACTCGAAATTTTTAAATTTTTGACAGAAAGTTATATGGATGTTCTTGTCAAGCTCGAAATTTTTAAATTTTTGACAGAAAGTTATATGGATGTTCTTGTCAAGTTGGAGAAATGGCAACTAACAAAGGCCGATTAGATTTGAATCTTTGGCACTTTCACGACTCGGCGACTTTAATTGATTTATTTCAATGAACTTTGATATGTGGCACACTCTCAGCTGAACTCTGGCAAAATTGGTTAGCCATAAAAAAACTCTTGATATTTTTACGACTGAGTGACTGATGGACTCGCTCCGTGACTTACTGATAGGGCACAGCCTGAAATGAATCATAAATGAATGATAGAGTAAAAACACTTCGATTAGGGGGTCAAAGTTTGCATTAGCTTGGCTACATTTTAATATAAAAATTCGGTGAGTTTTTTATGGGGGGAAAAAAAAAAATAAAAAAATCTGACATGGCCAGAAAGACTTTGCTCTACCCTAGTCTATATATTCCATAAATTATATAAAAAAAAAAACAAAAATTTGTTTAACTTGTATTTATCTTTAAATATATATCAATGTTAAAAGTTTCATATAATAAATTTGGACTTCATTTGCATTCCTTTTCGCTTTCCACTTTAAAATTTGATTGTATGGCAGCTCCATCATGTTGCAACTCATTAATATGTATGCTCTGCTTGAGTCATTTGAATGACTGCCACGCCCACGCTCAATTAGAGCAGTCTCCTGCTAGCAGGCCGTCGCCTGTCCGACTCGATCGTGACCAATGTGACTTTTGTTTGCTGATCATCAGCACATGTGAGGCTGAGGCCGCAGCAGAGGCCGATCCTCTCCTCCACGGCGAGTGGCTGCCAGAGTAGCTGCCACAAGTTTGCACTCGACTGCAATGTTCTCTGCTGCATGCGACGCGCTGTCGCTTCTGTGCCGAGCAGCCACAAATCCAAACCGAAATTGCCTCAACGCGCGCTCTACACGATTATGCGATAATTTCGATTTGCCAGGTTGCAACATGTGCAATCAATTGCTGTATGGCCAGAATTCTGGGCATTATGATTTTCTGACTAAGAATGGCTGCTTATATTTTTACAATTTATTAATGTATATATACTGAAAGTTATCAAAAACATATTATATACAGAATTTTATGATTATTTTTAGAATGAAAGAAATCGTTCATTTAGTTAGTCTATTCAATTACAATGTATTAGCCGTAGTATAAGCTATCATATTAAATGTTTTTTTACGTGTTAGGGTTATTTATCTGGTGCCTGACGATTTGATTTCCCTCTCACTCAAAGAATAAGATCATCTTAAAGAGATTTGTTTTATTTATTTTTATTTATTTTTTTTTTTTTCATATAAATCTTAACATATGTAGAATTTTAATTATATTGATTAAATTTTAATTAATATTAATATTGATATATTTTTATTATTTTTTATTTATGTTTAAATTTTCCCTAAATTAACTTACACAAAATAATTAAATATGCATGAATTTCAATTAATAATAATATTATTATTTAATAAATTAAGTGCACACAAAATAATTATAAAATAAGTAAATCATATTTAAATTAAATTAAATCATCTTTCTCTATATATTATGAATGACCCACACATACCGTATATTTACTTTTCGGCTATGCAAGGATCTAACTTCTTTTTATACTGAACTTAAGCATATAGAACTGCCGAATTCGATGTATTTCCTCTCTGTAGAGTATTCAGTAGCCGACTCTCCCACAGGGAAATAAAAACGCGCTCTTCTTCCTTAGTTTCGGTTGGGCTGCAAGTAGCGCTGAGATTTCAACAAGTGCTCTTCGGCATTGCTCGACTCTTCAATAATGCTGCGCTGATTATTTCGGCTGCCGATGCGCCGAGAACGTAATCATCGTCGCGAGCATCATAATGGGCAACAGCGGGAGCATCATTACGATGATCGTCATCGCTGTGTCGTCATTATGGCAATTTCGTGGCCATCGTTTGATTTAGCGCCAGTTACGTTGGGCTGCAGTGGTTCGCGCTGTGGTTTGCGCTGTGGTTCGCTCTGTACTTTTTGTTGTTGTTGCTGCTGCTGCTGCTGCTCCTAGTTGTTTGTATTTAAATTTTTTGTTGTAGCTGGAGCTGCGCCTCACGGGCTGCTGCCATTAAACTGAGTCGTTGGCTGCGCACAATTGACAGCCGAAGCGCATGAAAATTTAAATTATGGCTCCTTCAAGCGCCTCAGCCATTTGCTGTATGTGCTACCCACTTTGCTGAATGGAACCCAGCTACGAATGAGTCTTGGCATTTGCACTCCATTCAGCCAACAGATTAAGTTGCTGCGATCTCAACAGAAGTCATCGCATCTTGATGGCTCGATGTTTCTTCTTTTGGCAATCTGTTTTGCCATTTATACCAAAAAGCAACACAAGGTTGGCCAATGAAATATTTAGCGCTAAGGCAATTGAAAGTTTAGAGATATATCGGTATATGATACTGCATTGTGCTCAAGTCAACTTAAAGACATCTGAGCTGCTCACTCAATAAGAGCGAGTCTGAGTCTGAAATGCAAATCTCATGCAAATTAATAGGGTATACCTGATATCTGATATCTGGTATTTGGCTTGTGGCATTTCCTGAGATTCGATCGAGGGATTCCTTCTTCTATGAAATGAGCTTTCAAGGGAATACCGAAATGTGTTAAGATATGCGCAGAAGCCGTCAGCACGATGCAATGCAAAATGGGGCTCAGCTTTGGCTGAGCAGTCGTTTGGGGCCAATAATTTCAAGAATTGACACAAACTTAATAAATCACTCAGAGGACCCGGGCAATGTTGCGAGGGACAAGGACAAGAGCCTTGGCGAACGAGTCATGCCATACTTGTTGGCTGTCAGGATCGGTAACGTTTTCGGTAAGTTACTCGGTGCCAGGGATTGGGGAACCCGAACACAATCTGGCCAGGCCACAGACGCTGGCTAAATGACCCATTGTTTTTTTCGGCATTTGCCTGGCTGAACAATCGAATGGCATTGAGGCCTGCCAAACAGAAAAAAATATATATATGGAAAAAAATACAAAGGACCTGGGCCAAGATCAGCGCCTACAACTCAGCAGACAATCGATCGTAGCCGCTGCAGATCTGTCGCTTCGACAAATATCGCGCATGAATATTTAAAAGTTTTTCACAAAAAAAAAAAAAAAAACTAAGTAAAAACAAAAGGTTTGAGCTTTGAGTTGAATATTTATGGCTGTCAGTTTGAATCTTTCATTGGAATTGTCATGCAAATCATCTCAGGAATAAATTATGATCAGGCCAAGAGCCACGCAAGAACAAAAACATTCATTAAATATTTGATCTGATATGTCTAATATATGAGCGAATCCAATATGAAGTCAAGAGAACAGCCAGTTGAGTGATAAGAGTGAGCAAAAGTATAAATCCCTGTGCTTATCGTTGTTAAATAGTTAAATCGTATTGCTTACAGTTCGTGGCACTCATACGGTATGATAGCGATAAGGATTAGTTGAGTCACGTGTAACGGGCCTCTTAGTCAATGCTGCCAATCATAATTCGGATTTACGATCGTTCGGCTGATATTATAAGACCTCTATTGTTTCGCTTGTAAATCCATCAGCGCAGCCTATCAATACATTTTGATTGATTTAAAGTGCTTTAATCAAGTCGCTGATCATATTTCTTGCTGGTTTATTTTCATGTGCAACAGATTAGATTAAAATTGTTTATGAAATCGCAATGCAGTAGAACTATATTTATTGCCACCTGCTTTTAGCCTCCCGCCCAGCTTGACTGATAACTGACAGAGTGTAATATATTAGAAGTGCTGTTGGAACAGGTTAGTTCTTTCACTTATTATACTTGTTCATTTCATTTCATATCATTTATTTGTGATTACATATACCTCTTATGTTTAAGCTTCGATAGTTAGATACAAATTTATACAAATTATTTTAATTATCAGATAAAATTTTTGATCTTAGCTTTTTATTTAGGCTTCTTACACAACAATAACATATTTTTAAATATTAAAATAATATTTGTTTTGAAAAATTTTTAATTGATTTTTGTTCAGTAAATATTAACGCTTAAAAATTAATCAGCAAAAAATGCAAGTAAAATGTACGTTGTTTTTTTTTATTGAATATTTAATATTAATTGCATATTTTTGTAATTCATTAATTATTAATAATTAAATTTTTGTTTAAATTTTTTTATGTTATAGTAAACAATTTTTCTTTACTTTTTGCATATTAAAAAATATTACAAGAAAAAAAAAATCAATTCCATATATTTGCGATTATTAAAAATTTCTTTAATATTAATTTTAAGACAAATAAAAAAAAAAAAAAATTAAATACATAGTTACGTACATAATAAGATTAATTCTTATATATAATTTAGTAAATATGAATAAACAAATGAATCTGTACACATTTTTAATTCGTGCTATGAGTCTAATAATTGAATTACGTAAATTATTCTTATATAAACCTCAAGTAACTAAATGTGAAATGCTAGAAGAATATATTTTCAGTCGAAAAACTCTCAAGCTTTGGTTCTCATGCCGGTTGCATGGTGGCCCGCTGATGCTGTCTGCACCTAATGCGCTTTAACCGAATTCTCCGTGTCGCAACATATTCTAATAAGCGCAAAATATCTTCTAATTAGAAGAAATTGTTGAACATGCCACGCGGATAGCTCAGCAATTTAGCAGCTCTGCTGTAGTTGTAGTTGTATTTGTTTTTATGTGTGGAGTGCAGCGAATGAATCAGCCCCGGACTCCAGATATGGCTGCCGCGTTGACGATCGCGACGACGGGAACATTGAGTACGACGAAGACGACGACGAGGACGACGACGATGATGATGAGGAGGAGGCACCAGCCACAAGATGGAGTGGAGTGGATGGGATGGGATGGAATGGGATGGTATGGGAGGCTGGGATGTGTGCGAGTGCGCGCGCATTTAAAACAAGTTCAAGATGCAAACAATGGATCATTATCCAGATACAGAAAGAGCAGAAGAAGAGCGAAACAGATACAATCGAGCGCAATCGCCAGCAGTCGCCAGGCAGCCAAATAGCCAGCCAGCCAGAGCATTCCCATAGGTTACACGAGATGCCTGTCTCAGGGAGTCCAGCGAGCAGGGCAACTGGGCAACTGTTCAGCTGGGCCGAGTTGAAGCCGGCTGAAGGGGGCATCGGATCGTAGCTTCGATGGCTCTTGTTGTTTATTGATTACACGCTTTTTGGGGAATGCGATGCATTGCCAATGCAATGGTGGGCAGGGACAGCAGCTGAGGCAAAGGCTCAGCCAGAGACGGCGACTGCGACTGCGACTGCGACTGGGGCTGGGGCTGGGGCATCGGGTACCCAGTTGCCATAATGGTGCGGATGCCAACGGCTTCAACATGCGCCTGTCATGCGATCGCCGCCAGAACATAACATCCATTACAGCGGATCGCAGCGCGAGAGACGACGACGATGGAGACGATGGCGAATGCGACGCTTACGATTGCCGATGCGATTGGGGACCGGCTTGGCTGCTGGAGCAGCGCGCAATATGAAATTCAATGCCACATTTGCAGCATGAACTAGAAAATAAGCGAACAAACTAACAAATCAAGCGATGGCGACGAAGGGAATGCCCTTACTACAGATTTTACACTTGCGAACAAGTATAGCTTCATAAATATATATAGAGATAATATCAAGAGAAATGTTTTTTATATAATTAAATGACATTATTTATTACATTATAGTAAATTATATTATAAAAGATTATATAAATTATAATAATATAATTTATATAATTTTTTATAATATAATTTTATAATTTATATAAACAAAGATTCTACATTGAGTTAAGTAAACTCTAATATTAAAGCGGTACTAGAACTAGAGATCTTAGAGATTGGAACATACATTTTTGTCTATAATGCCCTCTGATACAAAGACTTCTTCTCAGATAAAAAATCTGAAAATTTTACAACACTTAAATTACACATAGGCTACTCGTACCTACTACCTTCTCTAGTGACCGAATAGAAATGAGATATAGAATGTGCATCCAATAAATCCATATATTAAATGTTAAATAATATTATCTGGCTAAACTCTTTTGGAACCTGAAGAGCTAAAAGACATAATTGCTCATTTTTATAATAATATGAAACCACTCATTATATATTGGCAATAGCATATCCTATATCAGAAGCAATCGACTGTCAAACTGAATTTTATTTTTACAGAACAACAAGTCAGTTTCTGTAGTGGAAATACCCTAAGCTAGTCCAGCCTACCTATAGGGTATAGCTGCTGGTAATGTTGCATAAAGTTCTATGCTGCCTCCTGTGCATTTAAATACAAAATATCAAAATTAGCATTTGTAACAATGGCGAATTGGCCAGAAAATAATGGAACTGACCTGGCATAACCAGCAGACGATCTTGGCCATGGCATCGCATCGGCTACGGCCCAGGCTCGTAAATCAGACATGAAGAGTCAGCCCAAAGATCGCCAATGGGGCTGGGCGGGGCAGGGCAGGTGGGTGGTGCTGTGGTGCTGTGGTGCAGCGGTGCAGCGGGTGTTTTGGCTGCCACGACGATTGCACCAAATTCTATGCAAGCAATAGTCAATGTGTGATGCCGTCTGTGACGACAACGGCGACAACATTTACAACGGGAGCAGGCTACAGGTCGTACAACAACCAGGACAACAACAGCAACAACAACAAGTTGAAGAGGGGGGAAGAGGAAGAGAGCAACAAGCGCTTTGCGATTGGCACAAAAAGCGTTACTCAAAGGCCAATCGGCCGTGACTACAACGACAGCAACAACATCGTCAGCAACAACAACAACAACATCTATAACAACAACAACAACAACAACAACAACGCAGAACAACTATACGTATATCGCATTGCAATTTTTACGCTACTTCCACGCCATATTTGTATCTCAACTTTAGCGACCTGTCTCAACCTTGTTGTGATTGGCAAAAGTCAAGATCCCCATGTGTTATGGCCAGGTTTTCCTCTTACAATTTGGTTTCTCTATTTTTTTGTGGGTCTATGTCTGGTCTCTTTAGAGCGTTAGACTAAAGCAAGCAATCTGATATATTGACTTTAACTAAATAACTCTTTTTCTTTATTTATTTTATTGACTAGATTTTATGTTATCTGATTTGAAAGTTTCTTCTATAAATATAGGAAAATGTATTTGATATAGATTGAAAGAGATAAATTATTTACATTTTTAAGAATAAACATATATATGTAGTTGCAAGTGAAGTAATATAGATTAATTTGTTATAGTTATATTATGGATTATGGATTGATTATATTAGCTTACTGAAAACGTTCTCTCATGGATACTTTGCCATAGATTAGCCAAGTTAAAGACATAGGTCTATAAATAGTGAAAGTAAAATTCGATTTCGTATATCTATAAATTCGCAATTAAAGCAAAAAATTGACTATTAAGCTGTGAGAAAATACATCGGAGATCGTAAAAAAAATTAAATTAAAATAAATAAAATTTTTAGAAATCACTATATGAATAGAATTTAGAAGTGACAGACCGAGACTAAGGTTATTTATATATAGCTATGAAGAAACTTTGTATCAATGTATAATAGTTCGTTGATAAGAAAACTGCTTCATATTCTATCAAATATGTGATATATCTTAAAAATGAAAATGCTTGTAACAATATAAGCAGCAAACCGTTATGACAAGTGCACAGAATTGCAAGCGAATATTTTACAGTTAGTCAGTTATTGAATTGAGTCCTAAATGGAGCTGTGGTTCCGCTTGAGAGAAGCGAAAAGAGTCTCAGCTCTTTTTGTTCGCAAAACATTCGTGATGATGGCAATGGAAATGTGAAATGTGAATGTCTTTTCCTCGAGCGATATTCAGTGGAGCGTTGCAGCTTCCATGTTGTTAGGATCTTTGCTTGTTTTTGTATCTCTGAGCCACCTAGGACTAGGCATGAGACAATCGAACAACATCGCCGATTGCGGTATCGAGCTACAAGTATCTTGCGGCAACTAACAACGACATTGCAGAGCTTATCTAAATGGGATTGATAAGCGTAGGAATTTGCTGGAAATTAGCGAATTTTGTTTTCCGCTTTTCTCGGACAATGTTTTTTTTTTTTTTTTTTTTTTTTTTTTTTTTTTTTTTTTGTGGACAACTCGTGGCAATTGCCGTTGATTTGATAGAGCAACGAGTGAAGCGGAGAGCGAAAAATTAAGTAGCGCTAAGAAATTAACCCGCAGGTCCTTCGCCGCGAACGATAAAAACGATCTCATAAACAAAGCCAATTTGGAAGCGGGCAACGGCAGTGTCCATGCGCCTGCCCGGGGGCAATGAGCAGAGCTGCTGCTGCGGTCGTCCACACGGCACACACAGAAGCAGCTACTTTAAATGAACAATTTTATTTTTATCCCGCAAACAAATCTCGCAAACGAATGTTTTACAATTGGCCATCGAGGCCGTCCAGAGTGGAGAGTGGATAGTGGATAGTGGATAGTGGAGAGTCGAGAGTCGAGAGAGTCGCAGCCGGTGCAGGTTCAGGTCCGGCCTCGACTGCGGCCGTAGCGTATTTAAGCAACATTATTGCCAAATCGTGACCATAGTTCCATGAAACTGATATGGACCAGCCACGGCAGCCGCTGTGCCGCCCGCGCGCGCCCCCAAGCCGCCCACCAGCTGCACTGCAAGTCCCCCCAAATGCCACGCCCCCGTTGCGAAGCCAACGGCGCCCTCGACGGCTGCGGCGGCGGTGTCGGTGGCGGTGGCGCTCATATTTGCAACGAAATGAAATGTGCCCCGTTGTTTGCCGTACAAATTAAATTAAGTGCAAAATGTTGCCGACGTCGCCGCCGGCGCATCAAGCGCGCATCATAACGGTGCTCGTTGCACCATCTGACACATGCAACGCCACACCACAGCACAGCGCGGCACAGTGGAGCAGCTGCCCCAACCGCCTCCTGCTCCTCATGCAGCATAGTCGCCTTGGCAGCTCCATCTTCCAAGCAGCAGCCATTCCATTCGTTGCAGTGGCAGTGGCAGTTGCAGTTGCAGTTGCAGTTGCAGTCGGGCAGTCGCATATGCTTAACTTGAAATCGATCGATCGTAAATTGCGGACTTACGACCATTGCAACTGCATTTATAGATTTTTGTTTGCTTCCTTTTGGCCAGGCTAAGCCAGCGCGCTTTGGCTTCTGTTGCATTTGCAATTTTTCCATTTTCCTTTTGCGTTTTCCCTCTTCGAGTCTTTTGTTTGCCTAAGCGCAACTGGCGCTTCAAGCCGCAGCCGCAGTCGCAGCAGCAGCAGCAAAAAACTCGCTGAAAATCTTTACACAAACATTATCAAAGGTCTTGTGGCACGAATTTGTAAGCAGTGCAATATAATTGCATATAAAAGGGAAATAATGCGAAAGCTGAATGTTTCTATATCCGCTTAGAGTTAGACTGAATGGGCTGTAACTCTCATATGCTTCAATTTATATAGATTGAAAAGAGCTAAGAAATTGTTTATATAAATATGAAACGCATTTCTTCTAATATTAATTCTTATATTAATTAATAACATGGAAAATGTATATAGTAAAGGCAAAATAAACTTACTCTTCCTCAACTAAAAATTTCAAATATTTATTATGAAAATTTTATAAATAACCTACACACACATCTTTATATAATGCATCAAATCTATCACTTCATTGAAATATGATCAATAAAAAAAATAAATTTAGTTGCTTAATTTATTAGCTCACATATTAAGTACTAGGTTGGTCATAAAAAATAAACCAAAGCAGCAGCCGCCCGCATTTCCGCAAGAGCATACGGCCTCATGCTACACGGCTCGAACTGCGAAGCAAAAATCATTCAAGTGGTTTATAGGTAAGGACAGGCTGAAGGACAAATTGAAAAGAAAGCCACACGCTTCCTTTTCCTGCAGGCCATGCCGAAATCCAAGTCGATGCCAAATCCCAATCGAAACGCAATCCAATCCAAAATCCATGTGTGCGGTGGATTGTTACGCCTGGCAGCGGGAGGCAACAGACTACAGAACGGAACGGAACCGAGCTGAGCTGAACTGAAAAGAAATACCCGAATTTTTCGTCTATTTCGATGGCAATAATTCAAAAAATGAAGACGGCTCGATAGTCATAAATCTGTCAAAAATCCATTTCTTCCATTTACCAAACAGCTTGGCATGGCGTTTCCTTTCTTACACTCACTCACTCTCTCTCTCCCTCTCTCTCGCTCACTCTCTCTGTGTGTGTGTGTGTGTGTGCTTGCTAAGCGTATCTTTCAGATACATAAACTGGCACTTCAAACAAGACGCTGAAGAAGAAGAAGCAGCAGCAGCAGCAGCAGTGGAAAAATGAAATACTGTGGCAGGAGTCGGGCAGAGCAGGCGTCGCCATTCGCCGACGTCTTTAGACACATTTCAGTGGCTTTTGGGTTTTTCAGTCTCTCAGTTTTTCGGCATTTTTGGGCAATGTTTGTGGCACTGCTCGAGATGCACTCGATGCCATCGCATGGCAAACGGCAAACGGCAAACGGCAAATGCCGAAGCTGGCGACAACAGCAGCCTCATTGTTTGGCAGTTTTGTTGTCTGCTTTTCAATTCCCATTGAATGCAGCCAGCGTAACTGAAACGAAAGTGAAGCAAAAGTATCTGTAAGATACTTCAACTGTGCTCGCTCGCTGGCCCCTTGAACAGTTTCCCCCTTTCATATTTGAGTGCGTGCCTGTGTCTCTCTCTGTGTGTGTGTGTGTGTGTGCACACCCACTGTAACCCGCACAAAGTCCAAAACGTATATACATATATATGTGTATTTATATAAAAGAAGGAATACATATGATGGAAAGCAGCCATCGCACCATATTTCAGTCAATTAGAACTGTCATAATTCATTCTTCGGAGTTATTTAGTTGCCTCTCAGTTGCTGTTCCCCTCTCCCTCTCTCTCAGTCTCTCTTGTACTCCTGCCTCCATATAGAGGCCAGCGTATCGCTCGCTTTTTTTTCATATCTGATAATTTATGGTTTCGCTTATGATGAGTTCCAGAAAATTAAACAATTTTCTTCTTTCGTTTCATATTTTTCCAGTTTCAAACAAAAATATTTGTAAATAGCTAAATGTGTGCGTGTGCGTATATGTGTGTGGGTGTATTTCGAATGCATCGTAAAATTTGGTATTATTTAATTTGTTGCCTCAAAATATGGCCTCAAATATTTGTTACACATTTACAACATGCATTCAACAAATCTCTTCGATATTAAGCTCAAATTATGCTATAAACCATATCAGAAGAGGTCGTAATCTAAATATGAAGAATACATATGGATATAAAGATAAATTGTTTACTTTAAATATATGTATTTCAAGGTCAAGTTAAAATGTTTTTAATTTAAATACAGATACACAGTCAAATTAGTCTCATAAACTCATCGGAAGCAAAAACTAAAATATTAGGATTTTCCAATTAATATATTATTAAATTTTTATATATATTATATTATTCTTCTACGTTTTCATAGTTTCTTTGAGGCTAAATACAATTGCTTATTGAATTTAATTTCAGAAAATTATTACATATTATTATTTGATCAATTTAAAAAAAAAAAATTAATTTATGAAAAAAAAAAATTGTTTTCTTATTATTTTCATTACGCATTTTTTTTTTTTTTTTTTTTTTAATATTTAAAAATAACTTTTCTAATGTTAGTTTTCATAAACTTTTTTTCACAGCAATGACTCATATTTCTTAATTAAAATTTAGGCATATGTTTATTTTTCGCTTTAATTTTGAATCCCTGCTCAGCAATAATTTTTCATTAATGTTGTTTTATATTTATGTATTAATTCACTCAATTCTTAAGAGGCAACAATTTTCAAATTGTGATTTACGTAGATCAACTGTAAATAGTAATTCTGATATATAGTTTACGCTAAGATATATACATCAATCGACTATTCCAAAAGTCTTTTAATTCCAACCTTAAAACAAGGTCTATTTGTAACTTCTAGTCGAGCCTGTTTACATAGACTCTCTACAAACTGAGATTGAGCACTTTAATATTCTAGAAATAATATCCATGTGTAACCAGATGCGTCCACTCTTTGTGCTAATTGTGTTTTCGCATTTACAGTTAGCGCAAATGCGCGATTATCAGAGTGCGAAAGTGCAACTAATTGTGTTCAGTCATAAACCACGCCCACAGCTCGGCTAATTTCCAAACACACACAATCTTCACTTAAGTACACTTAACATAAATTAACTGGGAAATCATAAAATTTCTTTAAAAATATATATATGTAGGTATATAATTTCGAATTGCATTACAGCAGGCAAGCAGGCGAGTTGGGTGGGCGGGGACGGGTGCAGCTCGAGCGCAGCTTGGGGCCAGCAGGACATGCACAAGTGGTAATTGCCATTAACGCGAAATAATTTTTGAAATGGCAATAAGAACGACAATTTCCAACACGCATGCACGTCCAGGACACAAATTGCAGGACAATCATCAGGCGCGGGAGTCGACGGCGGCGTCAGCAGCGACGTCAGCGGCGACTGCAAGCACCAGGCTTCACCATTAGCGAAATGGACGCCGGACGCATAAAATGCACTGGGGAAAAAGGACTGAAAGGACTCTCGCCTGCAGTGGGTGGTGGGCGCCACTGAAATCCACTCAAATGAATTTGTATACGTATGGTTGTGTGTGTGTGTGCGTGTGTGTTGTATTTGTTTTTAGGAATAATTTTCGCACATCGAGGCAATCAAAATTGTTGACCAAATCGCGGCAATGCGGTGCCTGAGTGGGTGGTGCAGCGGGGCAATGGATTTTTATGTGGTAATCAACATTGGATTGTGTCGGATGTTTTGAGTGGTGATATGTGTGGTTGCAGTGTCGATATGGCGGTTACTCCAATGGCTCCAATGGGCCCAGGCACCCACTCGCACTCGCACTCCCACTCGCTCCCCTCCCGCCCGTTGCCAGCATTATCCAGGCTTTGGCCAATTTTAGCAAAAATTTAACGAAATGTTTTCGCAACGCCTCTTAATTGGCGGCATCAAATTTCCCAGAGAGACGCAGTGGGAGAGGAACTGAATGGCAGAGAGAGGGAGCAAGAGCGAGTGGGCTATCGGCCATATGGTTTTTGAGCTTATGACAAAGTTGTAATACGCTCTGGAATTGGCTTAATAGGGTTATTATAGTGCTGACATATTAAATAAATGCGTAAATAACTTCGCTCGCGTTTCAGCTGAGCTGTGCGACACTAATTTGCGAGTATTTATTGATGATTGAGAATGGATTTATATACCTTTTAACACTATTGTTGTAGAGGCTAACTAAGTGAAGAGAAATTTAATAGTCAAGCCATGACTCTATTCTACATCTAATTTAGTTCTTGAATGCAAATGGATATAGACACAAATGTTTACTATTACTGCATGACAAGGAAGGAATTTAAGGAATTTAAAACCTACAAGTCAATTATTTATAGCTTATAATAAAATGAGAAGTATTAGTTTATATCACTTTAAACTGAAGTTAACAAAAATATTTGGATTTATTATAAATGATATACAATATTTGATGTCCAAAAAATAGAAATATACTGAAATTAAAATGGATCTCATCTATACACTTTTCTAAGCTTAAGGAAAACGAATAAACTAATGCCAGCCATAGATTTGCCTCTATATCAGGATTTTTAGAAGAATATCATTTTCAAAATACATGTGTAAGAAATAGTTTATTCTTTTTAAATGTATGTAACTTTTTATAAATATCTTTCATATGTATAAAAAATGATATGATTAGTTTTATTTTACGCAAGCTTTATGTCATTCAAAAATGATTTTAAATACATATTTCCCACAAGTTGTGATGGTTGTTCATAGCGTCAAGAAGTTTTATCTCTATGTCGTCACAGACTCAAACGCTAAAAGGGAAAAGAAAGAAAGCAATGGAAGTGCTCATACAGATGCACATACCCAAGCATATGTATGTGCATATGTGTATCTTGTATATGTTTGCTTGAGTGAGGAAGGGAGGTTTATGATAGAATGAATGAAACATTTGGATTTTGGAGATTGGCTGAAACTGAAATGAAGTTTGAAGCTGGAAGTCAGACGCTTGAAAGCTCAGAGCCAGCGGCGGCGGCTGTTGGGATGCAATTGCAAAAAAAAAGGGGCGGGGTGGCATTTGGCAGACATTTGGTGAAGCAGTAGCAGCAGCAGCGGCAACAGCAACAATGGCAACAGCGATGAGAAAAATATCGAAATAGCAAACGATAACAACGAGCGACAGCAACAACAATTGAAAAGAAGGCAGCGACCAGCAAAAGCTCAAGTGGCAGCAGAGAAAGAAGAAGAAGAAGCAGCAGCAGCAACCAGCGAATCAACAGCAGCAGCAGCATCAGCAGGAACAATGAGAGACGACGATGACGTTGAGCAGGAGGAGTAGCATCAACAGCAACAGAAACAGCAGCAGAAGCAGCAGAAGACGAAAAAGTCAACGAAACGAGACAACGACAACAACTTCATGTGTATGGATTTTTTTTACCCAACTGCGTCTTCTTCTTTGTTCGTGCTCGTTGATGCTGCTGCTGTTGTTGCTGTGCACATTTTTTGATGGACAGAACAATGAGAAAAGGGGTGGAATCGGCAAACAACTCACAGCACTAATACCAACGCATACCATTTACTCCACGCCAGTGTTTGTGTGTGTGAGAACGTTCATATGAATGTAGGCGTGTGTGTGTGTGAGAGAGTCTGTGTGTCGATATGAATTTCGATTTGCATTTTACGAGCTTTGAGCAATACGGCAAGAGCAAAACAGAATCGACGAAAATGTCGACCGAGGGCAACATAAAAATTGATGGATTCTTCCTCAATGCGTCCACCACAATAATAACAACAACAAGGAGATGAAGAAGAAGGAGAAGAACAACTAGAGAAATAACAAGAACAGCAAAACGAGCATTGGGCCAGTCCGCCACTGAGGTAGAAGAGTGCAGCCCTTTTTTGCAATTCACTGAAGCAGTGTAGGCCATAATACTAGAAGCACTTCAGTTTAAGGTATGGAAGAACTATGATAATTGATAAATGCCTAAAGTTATTCGATATGCTAAACTAATTTATATTAATTGAAAATAATTATCATATGAAAAAAATCTTACAAATACTAAAATAATATGTTATATTATATTTATATTTATATATGAAAAGAAATACATTTGTATTGTCTTCTCTGTCGAGCGTTTCACGTAGGTGTACCTATTTAATTGACTCTAATTGTTTTGTGAGAAAGCTCCCTGGTTGCTGTTGCTTCTTCTTTTGCGTTTTTCAGCTTACTTTGTGCTTGTGCATTGGTGTACGTCGTTATTTGCCTGTGCGAATGTGTGTGCGTGTGTTTGTCAATGTGTAAGTGTATGACTCTGTATGTGTGCTGTGAGTTTTGTTCAAGCGCATTGAGCTGTCAACTTCATGTCTCAGCAACATTTCGTTTTCGTTGCTGTTGCTCTTGCTCTTGTTGTTGTTTTTGTTTTTGTTGTTCCCGCTGCTGCTGCTGCTGCTGCTGCTTTGCTTTGTTGGTGATGGAATCTGGCTATGCGATGCGGCAGACAGAGGAAGCCAACAGAGCGAATGCTGATGCTCGCGCTGGTAGTCAACTACCAATCAGGTCGGTTGCCGTTGCTGCTGCCCCTTGCCAAAGGATTTCACGTGCACTTCATACACACACACACAGAGAGATACTGACACATACAATCATGCACACAAAATGGCAGACGTCTTGCTCAAGTGCCCGTTCTGCAACCTGTATCTGTATATGCATTCGTAGCTCTATCGCCCTCTCTGTCTCTCACTCCCCATTACTCTCACACACACACAAACAAATTGAGCTGCTTAATTGAGTCACTTGAATATGCAATTTTTCAAATGCTGCACTTGGCCCGAGCAGCTATGCAGCTAATGAAAAATCGACCGCATCACAACATCGTTAAGAGCTGCAGCAATGGTGGCAGGGGTTGCAGGGGTTGCAGGCAGTGGTGCAACTGCCTAGCCGGGTCATGATATGATTTAATTAGGAGTTTCCACGCGCAATCAATCTTGAGCCTTTTTAGGCAGGCAGTTCGACTGCACCACTTGAGAAAGACACAAAGTTAAGGTTGCTGTGGCAGCAACGTGCACACGTGCAACCAAATCATGAAAAGTTAGTGGAGATCTTTAGAAGTGAAAGATTTCTTTAGAAGAAGGTGAAAACTCATGAAGAAGTTTTTTAAGAGTAAATATATACATATATATTTTCTTATTTTTGTTATAAATTTGTATTTGATAAATTGTGAAAAAATATGTAATAATACGTAATAAAATAATATGTATTTCCTTTGCACGTTTAGAAAATATATAAATATATATGCATATAAATATAGATGAGCATTAATGCATTTTAATAAATAAAAATAAAAAATTATTGTTTTTTATTATCTCCGAGAAATTATGGCTTGACAATCTGCTTCAAAAATATTAATTCGTATATTTATAATTATAATTACTAATTATCTTCTCTTCTACTTTAAGTCTATTAGAGTTGATTTGTCTAGACATATTTTTTTATTTAAGGAAATTATTTTTAAATTTTCTTCTTCTTGAACTTCCCATCACTCGTTTTTTTTTTTTTTTTTTTTTTTTTTTTTTTTTTTTTTTGTAGTTTTCTGACGCATGAACGCAATGTCTGAGAACGCCTACGCCTATGAAATTATACGGGTACCTGTTTCTGCTTCATTGAGTGGCACTTAACCAAAATCATTCTCCATCTCGCTCTCTCGCATGCTCGTCGTCTAGCTCTAACATCTTACATTTCAATTATTTGGAGGAGAAGAAAGACATAAACACATGTTGGACCTTGGCAGCGTCTGCTGCTGCCGCCGCTGGTGCTGCTGACTTGACGGAGATGCAGACGTTGTGAGATTAATGCGCCAATTGTTCCCTTCATCATTTCCAATTTCCATTTCCCCACTTCGCAGAGCGAGCGAGGAACTGAGAGAGCTAGCGAGAGCTCTCGACTGCCCGCCCGCCCGCGCCGCTGAATATCCGATAATAATGCAATTACTATTTGAAAAATTATGTCTGACAGTTTTGAATTTGTCATGGTATTTATCAAAGTCATCTCAGCCGCCATGTGCAGCCCTTGCAGCCCGTGCAGCCGGAGGAACCTCGCTCCATATGCTGCCTCGATGGCACTGTGCACTGGGCACTGCAATCCCTGGGAAATATAAAAAATTAACATGTCACTTTCATCGCAGGTAAATCAGTGGTGCTTCTTCTTCTTCCTCTCCGTCTTCTTTTCTTTGGCTGAAGGATTTACCTACGTCGCGCCGTGAGCGTCAAGGTTAGTTCGGGTCGGGTACTAACTTTTGATATCAACGCTACAAAAGACTTATTAATAGCTCTATTAATTCAGCGATAAGAGCAACATCTTTTTCAACTCTCGGCCCTGCCAGCTTCAATTCAGTTGTTTTGTTAAGCAAAAGGATTGGAGAAGAAGAAGACGACGAAGCGGGTCATTTGTAAAGCTACAGCAGATGATTTCTGTTTTTGCCTTGGCTTTGATATCTTAAGAACTGCAAGTGCTTTGGGTTGGCAGGAGTACCGATGGCGGGTTCCTATGATATATCATAATGGAGTGCAATTATTCATTTCGTAAAGAGTAAACTGAATATAAATAGTTTATTTAGATTTCTTATCTTCTTGATCTACTTAGAAACTCACAATTTATAATAGAATTATTTATAATATTTAATTTTGATTTAACAGATGCCATAAATTATGGATATATCATCCGAAAGCAAACCAAACTCCCTATTTTCAGTAATTTTAATAAGCATATAAGTTAAAGCACTCTTTATAGCGCTAATCCCGGGAATATATAAATAACGGTGCCCCATTAAGAACTCATGCAGTTAGAAGAAAAAATTAACCATATTTTCTAACCCTAACTCCCAGTTGAGCCATGCCGTTTCGAAAAACAAAAGCAAAAAATCTTAAATTTATTTACGCCATTTGAACGACGTGAAATATGAATACATTTGCAACAGCAACAGCAACAATGCCCCACAACATGCAACATCATCTAAAAACCTGTGACGCAATAAAATAGAATTAATAGAACCGGAATTATGCGACTGATGTGACCCGCTGCAAGTAGTCCATAGGGATGGGGTTGGTAGGGAGGGGTGAGGCAGGCGGGAGGTGGTATGACTAAGCCAGGCACACAGGAGTTGGCAATATCATTGTTTGTGTCTGCCGCTCCGCCTCTCAGTCTCGCTGGCTGGCTGTCTGTCTGTCTGTCGCATCTAATATTAATAAATATCTTCAATCTGCTGTCGGAGAGTGCAAAATAGTTATGGCGCGATATGCAATTAAAATATATCTAAAAGCCAAATGAGAAAAAAACGTCGCCAGGGCGGGTGGAGGTTGAGGGTGTGAGGAGTGCGCAAATACCCCTGACAGGTAATAAAAGTAATTTATGCGCGCTAAGGGTTGTAACTGCGACGCCAGGACGTTGGCAGGACAAATACCGACTGGCAGCTCGTTTATGCTGAATGACGTTGACACTGACTGTGGCAGCAGCCCAGTCGCAGTCGCAGTTACCGTCGCAGTCGCAGTCACACAGGCATTGCCACTGGCTCTGGCAGCACAGTTGGCAGCGCCATCGAAATACAAATGCACCTTCTATAATTCATATTCGCTATCAAAGATCACAAATCAAATTATTATGCCATGTGATGGTCTCACACACACACACATTCATATAGATATACTCAGTAATGAGAGAAAAGACAACAACCACCAGAAAATGGCTATCGACAGAAAAAATTGCATTGAACGTTATAGAAAAATGATTACCACGAAGTCCCATATACCCTAATCAAGTTTATGATGTGTAAAAAAATTACACTTTTACAAAAATTACTATGGAAATAATACAAAATTTATTCTGTCAATTAATTACAGCTTAGAAAAATATATTGTCTCTTATTCCACCGGTGGGATTCGAAATTTCTTCTAAAGCTTTTACTTCTACAGGATATTAATAATTTTGCATTTAAGTTCAATGAATTTATATTCATTCGATTCTTTAAGTTCAAAAATATTTCCCGAATTATTATTATTATATTGAAAAAGAAGAAAGATAAAAATTATACAAAATTTTAAATGTGCAGAGAGAATTTTTTTTACATATTTAAACAATAAAATTAATAATTTTTTTTTTTTTTTTTATTAATTTATTATTATTAAATATTAAAAAATATTTGGAGTATCATATTAAATGTGATGATTTGAATGCGTAATACATTGAGTATTTAATGATATATATGTATGTACATATGTGCATATATAGCATTTATAAAAAATATATTTTAGCAAAAATAAAAATAAAAGAAACTGAAAAGAGTCTCATCAATAAGTTTAAATATTAAATATAAATAAAAAATGAAATTCTTTAATTTTTTGCATGTAAATATAAACAAAATACATTTTAAATTTTATTAAGATATTTAGTTAATATATTTATTCCTGCTTATGAATAAATTACAAATTTTTTGTGCCGACTAGCAACAGTTATGAATATAAGTATATCGATCTAAAAGACTTTTAGTTAGGATTAACATATCATATTGTATGCAGGTATGATATTTGATATCTAGTATAAATAATCTGTAATATTGATTATAAATAAAATATTCAAGAATTTCCAATATGCAGAGTAATCAAGAAAAGAATGCTTAATAATTGCTTAAATAGCTTTCGCAGTTGTTGATGTGTTCTGTGTGTGTTGAGTGTGTGTGTGTCTTCATGCTTTTCCTCCACTCTCACTCTCTCTGTCTCTCTCACTTTCTCTGTCTACGTGTGTGTGTGTGTGTGCTCTAAATGCCAAATGCTGAATGCTCATTTACGCCCTGCGAAGGCTGTTGAGCTACAAAAAGCGGCGTAAATGAGGAGAGCGGGGATGAGGACGTGGACGAGAACGAGACGTAGCCGTGGCCCGGGCCAAAGACCCGTCAAGTTTAGTAGATGTCTGGCAGTGCGGCATAGGATGCGATGCAGTAAAGGATATTATTTTTATGATATCTGTGTCCAATCTCTTGATTTATTCGGCCGCACGAATCGGAATTATTTTATTCGTCGACTGCAGCGACTGCCATTTTGTTTTGGCCCATGTCCTTTGGCCTTTTGCCGCTCTGTGTGTGCGGCTCGTCCTTTTTTGCGTTTAATTTTATACAATTGAGTGATTTATTCGTGTCACAAAATAAAAAAGAATTATGACTCGAATTCTCAACTGAAATAAGGGTCGTTTTCTCGCTTTGCCTGTCACCCGTCGCCCGTCGCTTGCTGCCCGCTGCCCGCTGCCCGCTGCTCATTCGGTTCGTCCTTTTTCGGCGCTGCCTCCTGTCAAGAAAGCGCTTTGGATGGTGGTTGCAAAGGACTTGTTGTTGTTGCTGTTGCTGTCGCTGTTGCTTTTTTTGACTCGCCTCGACTTCGACCTCGGCTGATGCCCTGCCCCACGTTTCGCAGTTCGGGGCTCGAACTGCTCACTGCATTGGCTCGTCTTGACTGACTGACAGACTGTCAGGCAGTCGCTGTTTCTCGTGCGCTTCGTCGTTTTGCTGCTCGTCGTGAGCGTCGTTGTCGTCGGCCATGATGGAATGGAAATGTTGCTTTAGTATGTGTGTGTGTGTGGGGTTGTTGGGTTGCTGGCTGTCCAACTTGATGGCTTCTCTTTCCCACTTGTGCGATTTGAAAGAAAACTCTGCTAAGTGCTTGCCGTTTGCCTGCTTCTGTGTCTGCGTGTGCTGCGTGAGTGTGTGTAAGTGTGTGTGTGTGTGGGGGGGCAATTTTCCACGAGCTGATGCGGGTTTTTCATTAAAAAGTTTCTGCGTTAATTTTGACGAAAGAAAACGATTCTTGAACAATGCTCGCTGAAAGTGGTCAACGTGGGAGTTTCGATTATCAGCTCGAAACGAATCGTCGAAATGGGAGCATGGAAAATGTTTGAGCAACTGCGACTCAGACGTAATTTGTAAAGTTCTTTCATATTTTTGCTCATAAAAATGTTCTGTGAAGGAATTTAATATGAAAAATTTATTAAATATTTAATTTTTGGCGGTTAAAATTATTAAATTTAGTTTATTAATTGTTTTAAAAATATTGGGAAATTATACATTATAGATTTTGTGTTTAAAGATATGTAAAATATTGCTCTGATAATTATAAATTATATATTATAATTAAAGAGAAAATTTTAAATATCATTTATGTATTTCGGTTTAAATCTTGTTCATTTTTTGTAAGTTATGGTAAATCATTATTTAATGCACTTGAAAGTAATGCGATGTTCTTGATCAATTGAAAAATGTTGTTTAAAACTGTAATTAAACTAAGCAATAAATATGATCATTATGGTCTCTTTACTTTCTATTTAACATTTTTTTAACTAAGTACTTAAAATTAACTCAAGTTTTCAAGGTAAATTATAGAATATATAACAAAAATATTGTTAAGGATTGTTTGATAAGATTTGATAATTTTATATTAAACTTACTTTATGACTATGGCTATACATATTCATATATACAATTGTATGTATGTGAATTCATATAAAAATGTATTTCGATTATCTTTATCGTTTTGCCTAATCGAAAATTTTCCCTGACTGCTACACATTAAATTCCATTTTTAATTTTCTAAACGGTCCGATATGGCCGCCCCCGGGCAACTGATTAGAGGCATTTAATTAAAGGGGCCAGCCGGAGCTGTCAGCGGCCGGCGAGAAATACCTAAAATTATGACTAATAACTTAAAATTACAAGAGAAAATTAAATGGCAGATGCGACGAATTTATAAAACGAAAATTCTATGTATGTGGGAACGAGAGGAGCCATTAAAAAAAAAAAAGGCCGCCTAGGAAAAGTCTCATGGCCAGAGAGAAAACCATAAATTTGATAATTGACTTTCTACGTCGCAGCCAGAAGGAAAAACCATGGCTTACATAATCGAAGAAACGCATAAATCTCAGTGGCAGCCAGAAAGAAACCCAGTCACTCACTTCGAGAGAGGGCGAACGGCCAACGGCGAACGGCGAACGGTGAACAGCGGGCAGGAGTAGCGCTCAGCTCTGAGCGCTCGACGGGCAGCGGAAATGTGCGTCATAAAAATATTAAAAATTTTTGAGAGAGAAAAAAAAAAAAGAAAAGTATAAGAAAAGAAGATCAACATGCGTTTGTGAAGTGCGACGCTCAGATAAAAGGCGGCCCTCGTGCGAGTCCAAGTCCGAGCTGTTCGTTCCACTGCATTAGAGCTCGATGGCATTTCAATAGGCTGTCGAGGCCATAAATCTGATACGAGCTCTCTCTTTCTCGCTCTCTCTCTCTTTGTCGCTATCTCTCTCTCACTCTCGGTCTCGTCATCATCGCGTTCATAATTTTCATATTTCCACATGGCGCGCGGCTGCAGCTGCGCCTGCGCAAAAGTCACTGACGGATGCGATCCGTCGTTTCGTTCTGCCAAATTAGCCGAGCGAGAGTTTCTGTCGGTGGCATGATTTATGTTGTCCTTGTGTTAAACGGTGACAGTGCCGCTGACTTTCGCCCATGTCCTTTTCCATTCTTTCTCTCCGTTCTCCATTGTGCCATTGTTTTAGTATTTCGTAAATTTGCCTAATTTACTGCCAGCCGCTGACTGCAGGGGGCTCGGCTCGCACACAGAGACACTTTCTTGCTTATCTCTCGGCTTACGCACGAACAACATTTTCTACAATTTGAAACATAGGTATATATATATATATTGCTCAAAAATTATGAACTCCTTTCATGATGTTCTATTTTCATTGGAACTTCGAGCCATCCATCCGTTCGCTCGGCTCGGCTCGCTTGTAAATCACTCAATTTTTGACATTTTCCTGCTCTTTAAATTGCGTGACATTGTTTTATTTCCTGCATGTGCGAGCGTAAAAGAGAGCGAGAGAGTGGGAGAGAGAGAGAGAGTGGGAGAGAGTGTGATAGTTGATTTTGACTGCGATGCGGGGTGTGTGTTTTAGTTTTCGTCATGGAGGCCATTTCATTAGAGATCAGAGGCGAGCAGCGCCATGCTGTTTCGGCAATGCTTCGATAATATCAAGAACGAGATCCCGAATTCCCGTATCCCTAGCTCCCAAATGCATACGAACGCATGCATGCATATATGTGTATGTGTGTATGCCTTGCCACAGAACTACGCCGCTGGCACTTCGAGGTGGATTTCCACTGTCAAAACTTGATTAGTTGCTTTTGATTTTGTTTTCGTCCGCTCTTCCTACCCCGCCCCAGCGGCAGCTCATATACGATTCCGCCCATCATAAATCTAGCGAAGGGGTTGCTTTTGTCTGCCCGTATGCCTCATGCCACATACATATTTTATATTCTGTCATTGTAGCACTCCTCGAATTCACTCCAGGCCATCAGACTTACTTAGCTCAACTGCTTATCATCTGAAACTTTACCAACTGCCGCAGCCAAAAAGCTCCAACTTTTTGGACAAAAGGGAGTGATTGACATCAGCATTTTTGTTGTTCATGCTTTAAGCCAAGTTTAGTTGCTGGGTAGCTTATAAAGACTTATTTGTATGCATGTTATATAAAATAATATCAATTCAATTACGATCATCTGCATAAATTAATTGATAAAATTTTTTCATTAAACTAAAAGCCAATTCGAGACAGAATATAGTATTATTATACTTATTATTGTTATATTATTTTATTTTGATTTTAATTTGATTTATTTATATTTTTTTTTTGTAAACTTACATATTTTAAACTTCTTTTTATAGATAAAAAATAAATTTTAATTATGAAATATTTTGATAATTTTTCTAGCAAACTCAGCCAATTTTATAGAAGAAAAGAATATACTTTGAATCTATATAGAATCGATCTGACATTATCAAATTAGTATATCTCTTTCAGTCATTTACTAAACAATCCAAAATAATTTGTTGACGGAATTTAAAAAAAAAAAACGCTTTGTATTTGTTGAACAAATGATATGCAAATTGTATTGCTAAGCTCTGATGTTCTGAAAGAAAATTTTGTTTTGGGATGGGAAGGAACATTTATCGATAAACGCTAATCAGCAAAAGCCGAGCGAGCCGAGGCATCAGAATTAGGCAATTAACTTAGTCCAAGGAAGAAGTGAGAGCAGGCGAAAGTGTGGGCGTATAGAAACCACCCCAAGATAAATGGATGGCAGCTAGATATGCTTCTTCTTCTTCTTCTTTTGACTGGATGTCATTAAAATATAATTGCGACTATTTAATGCCATTAAAGTCAGTGCGGCGATTAATGACTAATGGAGTTTTGTACACTGACTGAGCCCAGCGCTGGGCGGAGGAGAGGGTGGGTGGTCAGAGGGTTGGCAACAGACGGTCAGCTGTGGG
The DNA here is from genome assembly GCF_054131065.1 of Drosophila arizonae. Taxonomy (NCBI): domain Eukaryota; kingdom Metazoa; phylum Arthropoda; class Insecta; order Diptera; family Drosophilidae; genus Drosophila; species Drosophila arizonae. Next base: position 16,323,143 of record NC_142923.1, on the reverse strand, counting down.
CCGAGCTCGTGGCTGGGATTGATAGAATGATTTAATGTCGCCAATAAATGGTGGACAAAAACGAAACGTGCGACTCATTCGAAATGCACGACCCGCATGGATGCCAATGTGACGACCAATACACACACACAAACACAAACACACACAGATATGGCAAGATGGCCGCCCATTTGGCTTGTTCATCGCATGCTCAAATGACATTTAATGTGTCAAATAAGGGTTACTCCCACCCTCGGTAGAGCAGCCCAGAGCCCAGCTCCGTTAGCTCTGGTAGCTCTGCGGCTCTAGCTCTGGCTGTCATCATCATCCACTTTCTCGGCTGGGCTGGCAGCGTTTTATGTGAAATTGATATCCGTTCGAAAGCAGACATCATGAAATGTATCTGAAAGGGACACGCATACGCACACGCACACACACACTCGCACATACGTATATCTCATGGTATGCGTGTGCGTACATAAATCTGTCAGTTTGCTTTCTTTTTGTCACTGCGCCTGTCAATTCACACAAAAATTATGATCCTGAAAAGTAGATTATCCTTGATTTATCGCCGCATCATTCGAAAGTTGAAAGCGAGCAATGAAATTGCACACACACACACACACGCCGGCACACACACGCACACGCACACTCACTTATGTATCTTTGTATCTTTTGTTGCCAGCATGTGTCGTCATTTGGCTCTGTAGCTGTCCCAGAGGCCAACAGTGCCTTCCATCTACGCACACACTTTATTTGTTGACATTTCTCTCGTTCGTCTCTTTGCCTGTTCTACGTTTCTGGTTTTTCTTCTTTCGGCCCTTTCTCCTGCTTCAATTTGGTTTATTTATGTCTGTCGCCTACCCTCAGGCGAGTCCTGGGCCCGCTTTTAGAAGGCGCTGATAACGCTGAGCACGTCAAGTCTTTGTCCGCGTTTGAGTGAAAGTGTCTGACGGATATCTCTCTGCATCCGCACATGTGCAAGTGCTCATCATCTGTGCTCTTTCCAAAGGATAACACACACACACACGCACACGCACGCACACATTCGATAATAAATAAAATTAAATGTGCTTTTGTTTGAGCCAATTGAATTATGTGCGTGTGAATGCCTCGTTTTCATTCCCTTTCCCATTCCCATTCCCATTCCTTTTCACATTCCCCTTCCCCTGACCAATTTCATTTTCCAGTTCTTTTCTCTTTTCTTTCTCGCACTTTAAGGCTTCGACTCGTTCCCAACTGTTTGGCCAGTTCACATTTATCGCTTTACAAATTTCAACTGAACTTTAATGGCGTCTGTCTCATCTTCAAGAGTTATGACTGTAGCATGTTGTCTGACAATTTTTTGATGGAATCACTTTGTGGTGGGTTTGCACAATAGAGCGAGATGCCATAGAGGCTATGCTCAGCAGAGGAGAGTATCAAAAGGTTAGACTTTTTTACAAGGCATCTGCATAAATTTGTATGTGGCATGTTTTCTATTTTTTTTTTTTTTTTATTGAATAAATTTATTCCAAATGCAATCTTAGGCTTGAACATTTTTATTGAAAATATATAAAGGAGCATTTTAATTGTTAAAATATATAGAAAAGCTAGATTTTTAGATATTTATTTATACACAATATATTTTGTAATATTTTGTACAGTTGAGATATTCATAAGAGTTAATCTATTATTATTAATAGATTTAAAATTATTGTTCATGACTTCACCAGGCAATAAAGAACAAATAAATATTATTTAAATTAAAATTTAATAAATATTATATATTAAAAATGTATTACACTTAAATACAAATATATGAAAATTAAGAATACTTTTCGAGCACCTTCTTAAATAGGAATGAAATCATTTAAATTAATTTTCTAAGCTTGATTTCTGTTATTTATTTATTTTTTTTTACTTCTAAACGTTAGTCCCTTTGCATGAATAAAGCAGACAATTATGTATATTCTTTATCTGGTCTATCGATCTGCTATAAAAAGTAGATGTACGCAATTAATATTCAGATCATAGTAATTAACATTATATATGTATGTATAAGAAGAGAAAATAAAAATTTAAAAATGTATATACATAATACAACAATTTTGAAGAATTATTGCTTTGAGATTTTTTGTATTCATTTATAAAAATCAAGCACTATAAGCAACTATATATAAACATAAAAATATTTTTTTTGTTCAATTAAATTTGTAAATTTCCATAGTCTATGCTCCTTCCCTTCCCTTCTTTTTCGTTCTCTATTCTCTTTGTAGTTCTTTGGCATTCGACTGACTGATAGTCGTATATGGAATGCTACGCCTTTAACCCTTAACGACAATGTGGCATTAAATTATAGCATTTAATAGCTTCCGGTTTTGAGACACTCGCAATTTTCAATCAGCAACCTATTGAGCTGCTCAGGCTGCAGCTCCAGCTCATGCGCCATGCAGTCCGAGGAGCAGTACGAGTAGGAGAAGGCAAAGCAAGGAAAAATATATGTATTCGCTTTTTGTAATAAATACGCTGTCAAGCCCGCATCGATTATGGACACTCACGGATGCACTCACACTCGCACTCGCACTCGCACTCACACTCACATTGGCAGTGTGGTATTCATATTCAGGGACGGCTTGTGGCAGTGGCAGCAGCAGCTCCAATAATATGAGTCAATAAATCGCCAATCAAGCAATCATACACAATTTATTTCCCGTCATAATTATCGACCGATGTCTGTATGAATCTGTGTGTGCGTGTGTGTGTGTGTGCGTGTGTGCGTGTGTGCGTACTAGGAGCTGTGAGCAGTTGCCAGCGCGCTGCAGCGTGTGATTATGACGCTGTACGTTGGACGCCCTGCAGCGGACTGAGTGACTGCAAGCTCCCAGTCCAAGACGAAGTCCCACTCCGAGTCCAAGTGCAGGTCCAAGATTCATTTGCAAGCCCAGACACGCAGACATGGAGGACGGGCGCAAGGCTCCATTTGGGCGTCTAGAGAGTCGGCAATCTTCAGCCGTTGCTGGCATTTGATTTGTGGCATAGACGGGCGACGCTGCTGCGCTGCCGCTGCCGCTGCCACTGCCTCTGCCTCTGCTGCTGCTGCTGTTGACTGAGTGACCGACTCGCCGGCTCGCACTAAAGCCGAGAATTATTCGATTTCGATTTTGGTTTTTTATCATTTTTATTGCCGGCATTCCTTTGGGTCGCGTCCTCCATTTTGTTTAGCCGCGTGTTGTGTTCCATTTGACATTCCGTTGCGCTCTCCCACCTCTCCACGGCTCCATTATTTTTAATCGATTTTCAGTCAACAACAACACCCGCCTAATCCCTGCTGCTTCCAGCCAAGGCTCTTAATGCTTCTTGGGTTTTATTTTCTCTTAATTTGACTTTTTGCCTCGAAGTCTCTTTGGCATTGTTTGCTTTCGATTTTCGCCTAGCTCCCTCATCCCCTGCTCCGTCAGCATCCGCAGCAGCAGCGGCAGAGATGATCACTCCGCGGCATTTGTCATTGGTCAATAAATTCGATTGATTTATGCAGTTCGCCGCAATTTAAATCCCAGACGCTTCGATCTTTCAGCTCTGACTGAAATTCGTTTCGTTCTCAAATTGAATTCTTACATTTTTATTTATTCCAATTTTCGAATCGAAACTTGAAATTTGTTTTTTGTTTCGTCGGCCTCAAACTGAGCCGCCTGTAGAGGCGATTCTCGGGTGATTGTTGTTGTTTTTGTTGTTATTGCTCTTAAGTTTCTTGATGCGGTTCACGGCTGGACGTCACGAGTTCAAGAGTTCAACGTCTTTATGAAAGCATTTTCCATATTTATGGATTTGTTTTGTTTGTTCCTCAAAAATATTAGATTCAAGCGCAATATTGTTTATTTTATGAGATGCTCGAAACTGTTTTTATCTTGATTAAAATCAGTTTCTCTTCGTTAGACTCCTACCTAATATTAATGTAAATATAAAGTGTAATATTTATTTATATTTTTATAATTAAAATTTGTTGATTAAAAAAAGTTTCTCTTCGTTGGACTCATAGTTAATATTAATATAATATAATGTGTAAAATTTATTTATATTTTGTTTCTATATTTTAATATTTAAAATATGCAGGCAAAATTTAAATTTAATTTTGAAATATTTTGATATTACATATTTAGGAATTATAATACAGATTATAGTTCTTATGACTTCACATGAATATTGGGGAGTGAAACCTTTTGATAAATGGATTACTGTGTGGATATCTAAGATAGTTGTGTGAGTGCTTAAGTGAATTAATATAATATCCTTATCCCTTGGAACATTATAGATTTTTATATACAGCCTAGCAATGAGCTGTTTATAAAACTATTTTTTAATGATATAACTGTACGAAATATCACGAAATGAAGGCAAAATTGTCCAATTAGGAATAAAAAGATTCTCAGAAAAACGGCTTACTTTCAACACAATTAATATGCGCCTTATGGATGTCTTTCGTTTGGTCAATTGAGTTGCCACTTGGTGGTTGGCTGGGTTTTGCTTTCGAAAATGAGATTCGAATGTGATGGCAAAATACATGGAGAGCTGCCAAAGAAGCCTTCACGACTTCATTAATTGCTGTAATTTTTCACAGTGCTGCAAAAAAGCAAAACGAAATCCAGCCACTGGGAGAGAAATGAAGGCTCTGCAGAGGCAGAGTCAGGCGAATCGAAAAGCCAAACATTTTCTCCATTAAGAAGCGCACAATAAAAATAAATCAATCAATAACACGAAATTAAACATAAAAAATTCAAAATAAACAAGTTCGCGCTGAGCCACTGGCCACGGGGAGCTGCTCACATGTAGCGGCGAGTTATTGGTCGAATCAGGGAAAGAGAAGGCTAGCCAGGGCTAGAGCGAGACAGCAGGGCGGGCAGCGTGAGTGAGAGGCGTGAGTGAGAGGGGGAGACGCTGAGGCTGAGAGAGAGAGAGAGAGTGAGAGAGACAGACGATTGGGCAGGCGAAGGAGTGGGAATGATGAGGCATAACAGCGGGCTGCTGCAACGTCAGCTCATTGGATCCTAATTCCGAATAACGAATTTAACCAATTTACTCAAATGCTAATTTATGGCCGATTGATGCGCAGGTAGTCGACTGCATCTTCAACTCCAGCTCCACTCCAGCTTGGGACACGGACACGCAATCAAAATGTGCCAGCATTCGACATGTGTGTGTTCGTGTGTGTGTGTGTGTTGCAGGGGCAGCTACGCTCAGCGGCAACACATCATTATCATCTGCGGGCAAGTCCACATCTTCGTCGTCGTCTTCGTTTTTGTTTTCGTCTTCGTCTTCGTCGTCTCCATCTCCATCTCCATCTGCAACGTCAAAGTCAGTGGCAGCCATAAACATGGAAGCTGCACGCACACACATCAGCTAACAGCTACAGATACATTTCGAGATGCAGGCCACTTGTTGTGCTCGGACGACGTGACGTGGTTTGCTTCGCATGAATTACGACGAATCAACGCGCAGCAGCAGCAGCAGCAGCAACAACAACAGCAACAACAACAACTTGACAGTTGAGCAACTGCTGCCATCATTGCCACCTTCGCCGTTGCACCGGGCCACGCAGCAAGAAGCGCCAAAGGTGCACAGTGGGAGGCAGCGCATCTCGTCCCAGTCCCAGTCCCAGTTCCAGTCTTAGAGTACCAGTCGTAGTCCCTGGTCTAGTCCCTGCGCCAGTCGCCAAGCTCTGGCTGGGCTTCCATGCGGCGTTTGCCATCGCGCACATAAATTTACAGTCTGTGGCATCATCTCGTGCTTCGACTGCTGCCCTGATTGCCGCTGATGATGCACTTGAAGTCGCCTCGCGCTGTTCCACCTGACAGCTACAAGGCAATCAAATTCTTTAGGCTCCACAGCACAGAATATCTCCTCGAACCTCATTTAAGCTCTTTCAAATTATCAATTAAAATCCATTAAGCATGTATTTACACAGTCTAACAAAATTGATCGTGGAATAAATATTCAAATATATATTTAGCATGTAGATTCAGACCTCAGTTTTACTTTGTTCAATGCGAATTAAATATATCAATTTTAATTATTTCAAGCCATGAAAACTGTAATGCGATCTATAAAACTGCAAATTTATATTTTAGTTAATTTAGCATCAGGAAAAATATTATGAACTCGAAATTGATTTAAACAAATAAAACAATAATAAAACAATTGAATAGAAAAAGTTTAAATAATATTGAATTTTTTTATACCAGAAGAAAAGTACATTTAAAAATTCGAAAATATTAATATATATAAAACTAATCTAAAATAAAAAATATGAAAAATAAAATAAAAACATAAATATATGAAAATACAAAAAAAAAAAAAAATAAATAAAATAAAATAAATAAATAAAATTAAAAAAATAAAATAATAATAATAATAAAATAATAAATATATAAATAAATATTAAGAAAAAAGCTTTACATTGTAATTATATATTCGAGTCAAGCCTACTCTTATCTTAAACACAATATTATACTAATTAATGTGCGATGTAAAGCTAAAGATATTAAGCAGAGACACCTAGAGGAAGGAAATGCCAACCGAGCACGCGAGCTGCAGCTACGAAATGTTGCTGCAAGTGCAGAAATTGCAGTGCAGAAGGAGGCGTGGCAGTGCAACTGCAACGCGTCATTTGGGCATTCATTCATTTATGCATTCGCCGCGCTGCAGCTGTTGAGGCTGTCAATTTATTATGGGTGCTGCCACAAAGAGCCGAGTCCCAGCCCAGTTAGTGGCCGCGCAAAGTTGGCCAGCAGCCGGGCACAATGGCTATCGCGAAGCTGTCGAAGCTGCCCCTGATCCATGTGCACTTGAAGCGGAAGGCACAGCCGCAGCCGGAACGGCCCAGGGCAGGGCATTTCATTGTGACAGAGGGACATGGAGAGCAGGGAGCAGGGACGGGCACGGGCATGGTGAGGCAGAGACTGGCTAAAAAGGCAGCCGCGGCGAGTGTCAAAAACGGCGACGACAACAACAACGACGAAAAAGTGGCACAGCCAAAGAGCAGAGCCAAAACCTACAATGCAATTTTTGAAGTCGACTGCAACTGCAACGTGCAGCTTGTGCAACGTGAAACATGTAACCTGCAATGTGCAACAAGTTCCAGTTCCAGTTCCTGTGGCCGCTGCGCATTAATTGACAGCAACAAACATCGCGCGGAGGCAATGCCACCCACCCACACACATACCCACACACATACACACACAGACATACTCACACACACAGTCTCCAGATTATTTCAGTGCGTTTCCCACAATTGATTCGGACAATGCGACCACAGCCTCAACTCTGGAATGAGAATTCGAATTGGAATGGGAGCTGGGACTGTGAATAGGCTTGGGATTCGTATTGAGATGGGGTTGACTCTGCAGCCACAGACTGGGGCTTCGTGGCCAGCTCTGGCAAGGCTAAAGTGCAAATGATTCTTGCTCTGCTCAAGCAGCGCTATATATGTTATAATTGTATATGTGTGTGTTTGTGTGTGTGCTGACAGCTGACAAAAATGTCACGAACGATGTTTAAAAAGAGTCTGTTGCCAAATGAAGACTGAAATGAAGACATGACAAAATAAAACATACATAAAATTAAAATACTATTTTAATAATATTTTTAATGTAATTTATAATAGATCTTAGGTCTAAAATAATTTGAAAAATTTCTAAAATGTCTATATTAATAAATTATTTAAGAAAATTATAAAATTGAAAGAATAGAAAAAAAATGTATGAAAAATAAACTGATTAAAAAATAAACTGATAATAATTAAATTGTAAAATTAAAATAAAATTAATTCGCGAAATCCATGGTATCAAATCAATATTCCAAGTTTAAAGAAAATAATAATAATAATAGTCAAAAATATAATTGCCTTGATCTTAATTTTAAAGCACATCTGCATATATAATAAAAAATAATAACTAATATAAGAATAATAATAATAATTCATATTTCACGTTCTTCTTTAAAGTTCGCTATCGACAATTTTGTCGCCTGGCTTTCATCTACATAATGAAATGCATTTTAAAGATATTTTTTTTTTGCTTGTGTGCGTTTTATGCAACAGGTTGCCTTTGAGGCCGTTGTGGCTGTTGTTTTTTTAGTCGTTGGTTTTTTTTTTCGGCTCATTTTCGTGCTGTTGTTGCTGGTGCATTTAAAATGCGCTACCTCTGGTGTGCCCTGTACAGGCCCCTCCTTTGGTTGGCCGCCTTCTTGGGGGCTTTGATTTTATGGCATTCGTTTGTCGTTGGAGGCAGTTTGATGCATGTAACTTGTCGTGCTGGAGATTTTTGAACATATTTAGCATTGGACGTGCAACATAATTTCCCAAAGTCATAAAATAAACAATATCAACAACAATAACAACAACACCGACTTGGCCAATGGACTAGGCTGGGCGTTGTTTAGGGGAGTGGCCATCAGTTATATATATATGTATCTGGAAATGTTATTAGTAATTGTGCTTAAGATTTGGGCTATGCAAATCCGACCAAGCCCAAACGTTGTTGCTCATAATTCGATTGATCCGAAAAGTCAAGAAAGAATTTTGTGGGAAAACTGTGGGAAATTGTGTAAAAATGTCGGCTACGCGTAATCAGCAGGCGATTAGCCAACACTTTGTCGAGTCGGGATTCCATGTTAGACTAAACAACAACAGTGACAATTGGAGCTCAAGTCTCATCTCTCAAGTCTCAAGTGGCTCAAGTGCAGAGCATTTGAATTTAGAACTGAATTCGAATTGCTTTCGATTGGTTTGTCGCCGGCTGGCCTTTGATCTCGCCGAGAGTTACGAGGCCCCGAAAGGGAGTCAACGGAAACTAAGCAGATCTGTGGCCGTGCGATGATTACTTATGAGCTGAGGCAGGTGCGCTGCGTGCGCGTTATATGCAATAGATATTAATTGTCAAAGGAATTGAGGAAATGCGCAGCAATTCTTTTGAACTCAAGAGTTAATAAATTTCGTTATTTGTTTGTGAAATTCTTTTTTCGGTGGGGGCTGACTACACCACCACCAGCAGCAGCAGCAGCAGCAGCTAGAGCAAACAGTTTACCTGGGCCTGGCCTGGCCTGGCATTTATCTACCGGATACATTTTTATCTTCAGCACGAACGCAATTATTGTTTGTCTGTGGCGGCGGCTGAACAATTAAGAAATGAACTATCGCTATCGCCTCGACGGCGACGGCAACGGCGACGGCAACGGCAATGGCAACGGTACACAGAGACCAGGTGGATTGGCTCTCGATCGGCGAATGGGGGCTCCAATTAGGCAGAGCTGATATTTGCCCAAGATCCGTGATGTGTGTAACCCGAGACTGGCTGCCTCCCCCTTGGCTGGGGGTTGCTGTGGGGTTTCGCAAGATCTTGCTTGATTTTCATTTTGGACATTTAATTAACACAGCAAAATGTACGCGTCTGTTTATATTGCGGGTGATTACGTTTTATGACCGCCATCCGCTAGCAATATTTACAGTGAGTTTTAGAAAATCATAAGGCTTTCATAATTACCCATTTTATTGGGCGACTGGCCGCGGCTGCCACATGTGCCACTTTATCGGGGCCATTCACGTCCAGATAGCCATCCAAATATTTGCACATTGATCCCACAGCGCACAACAAACACCGCCCAAACACTATGCAACATGAGCTCCACTCAAATAAAGTTGTTTAATTGAACGCAGCTAAAGTATCACCAAAGTCCTGCTGATATACAATATTTGCAATTGGATCAAACTAATTTCTGCTCGAATTAATAACAATTGTGGAGTCAACAATAGATGTGGCTCTTATTTGCCTGATAGCTGAAAGATGAAGACACTGACGTGGCGTAGCAAAAATATATAGAAAATAGGTAATTAATTATATTTCTAAATTGTTGATAAAAGCTTAAAGTTTATGATTAGAGAAATTAAATGTTAAATTGACTTTCAATTAGTTCTAAGCGAAACAATAAATATATTTAATGTATTGTAAATAGTTGGCTTAATTTGATTTTGAATTGAATTTTAATATTAATATTAGAAGAGAAAAAAATTAATAATTTTATATGTATATTTAATGTCTGGCTTGAATATAATATTTGTTAAGGAATAATGTGAATTAAAAAGATTGCCTTGCAAAAAGGGATCGTCCAAGAGAATGTCTCAAACAAAAAATTAGGATGACTGATAAATGATATTTGAGTCAATCTTATCAGAGATTATGAATTTTTATAAGCGAGCGTGCACTCTTAACACTTTGCAGGCTCTCCATTTATATCACAAATGAACAGAATAAGAACACTTTGAAAATGAAACCAGAGAAGATCGTTCGTCTTTTACTTCGGCTGCCAGAGAGAGGAGGACGAAACTCCAATATAAGTACAAGCAATGCAAGACTTGCTTGGAAAATATAATTTACATATTTTTTTCTTTTTTTGTATGTATTAATTATTTATCAATAATATTTTTCAACTTCAATCAAACGTACTTAATACAAATAAACTATTTATTTTGGTCGAACAACTAGATTTCTCGTTTAATACTAATTAATCATAATCAAATAATATTCAAGAATCGATATTGATTTGAATAAACTCAGCTCAACTAATCTAGAATAAATAGTCATTTGTTCATGATTTCAATTAAAAGTGCATGCGGTAAATAAAATTAAATTCAAATAAAAAATGTAATTTTTAGTCAACGCCCAATTTTAATGCGCTTTTTACGCTTTTGCCTGAAAAATGCACAACAATTAATTTCCAATAAAAAAAAAATTGCCGGAACAGCAACAACGCGACTATTTGCATATGTGGCATGTGTTTATATACATATATATTTTTATATGTATTTTTATATAGAGTTCAACAAATCAAATCGAATGAAAAACGATAAAAATCGCACAACTGTCGGAGGTTGCCGGAGGCCGAATGCAAATGCAAATGCAACGATTTGAAATGTTGCAACAATAATTGTCACAAATTGAACTCATGTCATGAATTGCTGGCCGAACGGGCAACGGACATCGAATATGGAGTACTCAATACTATTGTCGGGGCCCATGATGGATATATGCATGTACACATATATAAATAGTGGACTAGGCACAGACACAGGCGGAGGGGTTCGGCTGCAGCCGGCACAATTGTGATTGCATGACAGGTGCAATTTAGTCGAGGTCTAGACTCGAGAGCATAAAAAAATAGACGGATTTTAATGCGAACAACTATCGACAGCCGGTGCAATGCAACGTGATGAATGATCCAAAAACAAGCATGAAGTGAGGTTTTTATATAGAACTTATAAATGCATATAAATACTGTTATTGAGAAAATATCTAATGCAATATTGGCTATAAAACATTAAGTGTAAAATATAAAATATAAAATGTAAAATATAAAATATAAAGTATAAAATATAAAATATAAAATATAAAATATAAAATATAAAATATAAAATATAAAATATAAAATATAAAATATAAAATATAAAATATAAAATATAAAATATAAAATATAAAATATAAAACATAAAATGTAAACTAAAATGTAAAATATAAAATATAAAATATAAAACATAAAATGTAAACTAAAATGTAAAATAATCTACGTATGTACATATATAGGTGTGTCTAAAAAATACTTTTAATCAATCATAGCCAAACTCAAGTTAATATATATACTCTGATTGCTACAAATTGCAGCTCTCTGCAGTTCCCTATTTGAACAGTCTGTGTGAACTGTTTACGTCTTAGTCGGATTTGCTGGGGATCTGTGTCGCACCTGTTTGCCAATTTGAAATGAGGTTATGAACCCAAGTGTAGTTTCTCAACCGCAACAGCTACAACAATAAAAGCAACTACAACAGCAACAGCAGCAGCAGCAACAACAACAACAACATCAGCAACGCATTTGGCCACCTTTTAGCCGGTTTTCCATCATTGCCCCGTCCTCTGCAGCGCGCTGCGTCGCTTTTCCTTTTGTGGCCACCAAAGAACTCGTTGCACACCCAAAAGCCAAAACAGCCAAGCGACCAAATGGTTGCCGTTGCCATGTGGCCATGTGGCCAGCCGCCGGCCAGCCATGTGGCTGTAGCTCTAGTCGGAGCTAGAGCTGTAGTTGGAGCTGTAGCTGTAGCTGTAGCTGTAGCTGGAGCTGGAGATTGATGTTCGCTGCCTCTGACATTTGTTTCGCGCTTGCGCTCAGCATTCGCCATTCCGCTCGCACTTGCCACTTGGCCAGCGCAACCGGTTTGCTTGTCCACATTTTTTTGCAGTGTGATTTAAACGATTTTTCGCATTCAAATGGACGCCCCGAGTCAGCGATGCAGAGACACACACAGAGAGAGAGAGAGAGAGAGGGAGAGACTCCTCAGTCCCAGACATCTCCAACTGCAACTGCAACGGCAGCAGCGACGGCAGCGCGAATATTCAACTTCAACTTCAACTTCGTTGGCAACGGCTAGTGGATTTTCCACTGCAGATGAAAAATGGCACCGTTCGATCATGTAAACAAATTCATTAGCCCGCACAAATATTTTAATTATTTAACAAACATGTGCGCAAAATATTGAAAAAGCCGCTAAGCGCATTGCTCAGTCGAGTGTGTGAAGTGAATGCTTCTGGTATTGCCCAAAGATGACATCTATGAAATATTTCTATGCATTACTCATCCCAACAAACGAGCTCTAATGAATGCTTAACGGTTAGATTCACCTCGCTATAAATCAATAATTTTTCTTTTCCGATATTAATTTAAATTTTATTTTAGCTAACTATGTGCATTGAGCTGTTAATATATGAAAGGAGTAGACAATAAAAAAAGAGGAAAATATTTCATTGAGTTTAGATTAAAATCTGATGCTTAATTAATAATTTTGGTTAGTTTGTGTAGTTATTAAAAATTAAAAAAAAAAAAGAAAATAAATAAAAATAAAAATGTAAATGCTGTAGCACAATGTGTATATATATGTATATGTATAGAAAATTTGTATATATAGTAAATAAAACAAGGGAGACTTCAATTTTCTGGTCAACATGTATTTGTCATTATATTTTATAATTCATTAATAAATTCGATTTAATATACAAAAATATTTAAACAATTTTATATTAATTTAAGTTAAAGCAACGGTTTATTCATTCTAGGCTTAAATTTAACATTTAATATTCTTAAATTTGCGTAACTCACTTTTGTATATATGGCTAAAGCTTTGCTTTTGTTTAAATTGGAACAGTTGCAGCTGTTTCCTTTTTGCACACATACACTTTCACACACGCACACACACACACTCCCATGTACTCAATACAATTATAATGGCCATAAGGCAATGCGATGGCCTCTTGCTACGACCTGGCCACGGACCCAGACTGTGCCAGACCAAAACTAATGCAACAGGTTAATTCTCGCGCGTTTTGGCCAGGAAGAGAGAGAGAGAGGGAGTGTGAGAAGCCAAGGCGGGGGCGAAGGCAGTTGGCAACGTCGCCGCGTTGGCAGTGCTGTCCGGCGTTGGTGGGCGCAATGAGGCAAAAGTGTCGGCCTTAAAAGGCAGCAGCGAAAAAGTTTTTAGAAAAACATGCAACTTCGCACGTGGATGAGATGAAAGGGATGCTGGCGGAGGCTGGCGGGGAGGGGACAGGTAGGTGGCAGTGGAGGCGGAGGTGGTGGAAGCATTGAAATGTCCAGTGAAACAATGAGCGGCCGTTGCCAAGCGACCAAATTGGCAACATTTTGAGGCTGGCCAGCAACTGCTGACCAGTTATGAGAGGGCGGTGCGGGAAGAGGAAGACGGAGGAAGAGAGAGGAACAGGCAGGCTGGCAGGCTGGCAGTGCACATGAAGGTGTCATTTGTTGGGAACATGCATTTTCCGACTTGGCTACAAATCGCAGCGACAGCGACGGCAACTGCAACTGCAACATGCAACTGGCTGGGTTGACGTCAAACGAGACGCTGCTTGCTATCTAATGGCAGTGCACAGTGGCCTGAAGCTAATTTGTAATGATTAAGAATGAATTTATAATTTTATTTTATTTTATCTAATAAAGACACATATATGTAAATTGAATTTAAATGCAATTTATTCATCTTGATTTTCGCTAGCTCATTTCGAATTTTTGCACCAGTGTGCCTGGGTGGGAACATGGATTGTAGGCCAGTTACTGGGTTACCTGGTACGTACTGTTGCATTGGGCCACTGAGCTCGGTCCAGGCGAACATGTGTCTTGCAAATTAAACGCACATGTCGCTCTCTCGTCGCCGCGTCGGCCTCTTGGCCGCCACACTGGGTCGGCTAGGGCGGCGCAAGGAGGGGAGAGGGAGATGCCAGTGTGTGTGTGGCAGGTATTGGGGCACCATTTTCCAAACACGTTTCGCTTTTGTATGGCAATTGTTTTGATTTTGCTCTGCCCTTTCCTGTTGCCAGTTGCCTGTTGCCTGTTGCCTGTTGCCTGTTGGCTGTCGCTGTTCACTGTCCGCTTTGTTGGCCACATTTTGCTGTCAGGCTAGCTTCTCGCTGTCGTTGTCTTATTTTCTGTTGTTTTTTTTTTTTTTTTTTTTTTTTGTTGCTCGTTTTTGTCGCTTTTGTGCTGCGTTTTGTTCCACTCTGACACATTTAAACAATTTATGAGGCGAGCTCACCCCCACGCAGCCCACTGCCAACAGGCCGCACTTGCTGCAGCGCAGCTTTGACAACTAAATTCACAGCAATTCATACATCACCTGCTGGCCCAGCCCAGCCTTGCCACCTGCCTCCCCGTGCCACATAACTTTCGGCGCACCTGTTTGGAAAGTGCGTGTGTCAAAGTGCGTGCCTAGCCGGTTGACATTTGCAGCTGCAACTACAGAAACTAACTGTGCCTGTGTGTGCCTGTATATGAGTGTGAGCGTGTGTGCGTGTGGTTGATTCAACGGTATCCGTGCGCCATGTTCGCGTTCCTGTTCGTGTCTTTTCCTCTGGCAGTTGTCAGTTGGGCTTTGATAATTTCATTTTGGCCCACTCGAAGCAGCCGCAATTGAATTGAGCCGCAACTGGCAGCGGCTTTTATTTCCTACCTCAACGGCTCAATTCTTGAGGCAGGTTGTTTAATGACATCCCCCCCTCCCCCCTGGGGTATTTCCTATGAAATAGAGCTTTTATGTATATCTCGCATGACAATCAAAAAGTCAATTATTGAGCCCTAAAATATTTATGAATATATATTTTAGACTATTGAACATATTTATGTTTTTTTAAGAAATAAAATTAATATAAATAATAAATAATATTATTACAAAATTGTTTTCATATGAAAATTTTATTAGAACCCTAATATTAATACAACATTTTTTTCATATGAAAATTTTATTAGAACCCTAATATTAATACAACATTTTTTTCATATGAAAATTGTATTAGAACTTTCTTTTTGAATATTCCAAAAGTCGAGTCACAAAATTATGTGAAATAGTTAAATTGATTAATTCGGCTGCGGCTTTTACCAATCGCAGCCTTAATTCGGCTCGTAAAGCTCTTTGGAAATTCCAACTCTCTCGCTCGGCGACTAATCAGCGGCATTTCATCAAGATTGTGGCTCTGCAAAGCCACAAAACCTAAATTCAATGTGCATAAATATAATAAATAAACACAAAATCGAAACAGACGAAGACGCGGACGCAGAAGAAGAAGAAACAAACAAAACATTTTTGTAGATAACTCAAGCAGTCGTAAATTCATAATTCGTTGCGCTCGAACGATCGATTCGAGCGCTTTGAGTGACTTCCTTGTTCAGAGCGTAATTTACATAAATCGAAAGATGGCTAGATGAAGATGAAACGAATCCGAGAAAGCGCTGACCAGGCTGACTGGCCAGCTCAATCGTCAACTGGACTCGAAGATCGCCGTCAACACGACGACCGAGTGGAATCAATTTGAAATTATTCGCCGCCATCGCCATGGGTCAGTTAAGAGTCTCGAATCTCTCGCATCTCGGCGGCTATTGGAAATAGCAGACGCAGCAACTGTCATCGCACAAATGATTTGTATTTTTGTTTTGGTTATTTATGTTTCATAAATTATCGGATATATCTAGACGATATAGACTCTAGCATCTGAGTGCCTGTGTGTGTGTGTGTGTGTGTGTGTGTGTGTGTGTGAGCAGTCAACGGATGCCGCCGTTGGTTGCCGATCAAGATTTTATTTAAATGGAACTCATCAACGCTCATTTGGGTCTCCATCTCCAGCTCTGTTTGTCTCCCCCCTCCTCTCTCTCTCTCACTGTCTCTCCGAGCTTCTGCTTGGACAGGCGATGATGAAGCTCTGCTGTTGCTTGCCTTTTTGTACTTGTCTAAAATGCAGACAGGGTATATTTGTTATGTCGAATCTTTGCTATATAATCTGTTAGCTATGTAGTCTATGTATATATATAGCTTCTCTAAGATTGTATTAGACTGAAGTCAGTATACAAGGCTTATGATATGCTTGACTATTATCAATGTAAAGCCTCTATTATTTTTTTATCAAACTTGTTGCACCCTGAGCGAGTATTGGTCACTCGAGCATGCTCGACTGCTCTGTTTTCTGTCGCCGCTCGTCGTCGGCGTCGGCCTGCAACGCCTTTTGTCTTAGGTTCAGAGCTTTAATTATAGAGGTCGCCTCGAACACGACTTCTGCCCCGGACTCCAGCTCTCTTCTTGATGATGCCTTAATGTCAACTTTGTCGGAGTCGTCTTCGCTGCTGCTGCTGCGGCGGCGTCGGCTGCTGTTGTCTCTGCTTTCCACACGTTTCGTCTTTAATTAATGGATTTTGTCGTATTAAACTCATTAGTTTGCTTTCGGGGCATAATTTTAATTAATCACTCAAAATCCACGCACAGTAAAACACCGAGAGGGCCCCTTTCGGATTTGATTGGGTACGTTTTAGCCGACCTTATTAGCTGGCCGTGCATATTAAACGAGCTACCAAGTAGCTACTTTAAATAAATATACAACAAATACTGGGATACGTTGTCTGTGTACATATTTGGAGGCAACCGAAAAAAAAACGAATTAAAAAATGCGTCGAGCTCGCTGAGATCGACAGTTCGTTCGTTACTCAATTGGTTTTTAATTTCAAAATGAAATAAATCAAAATTAAGAAAACCGAAAATGAGAAAAAAATCAAGAAACCACCTCAATAAGCAACAAAAAATACAAATCCAATATTAAAAGCTTCGCTTCGCAAATTAACATTCGCCATTCGATTTGATATATTAAACTCAAAATGTATATTTCATCATTAAAAGCAGCGGGGAAAAAAATAACAAAAAAATCTATATATATTTATATATATATATATACAAAAAAAAAAAAACGAGAAGAGAACGATCGAACAACAACAGCAGCAACCGCTCAAAATGGAAACTAGTTTTACAGGTAAAACAGCGAGCGGCCCAAGCAGTCAGTCGATGGAGCTGAGCTCTGCTCAGATCCGATACGATCCGATGAGATGCGAACAGATTCGCCGTCATCGTCAGCGGCGTCATCGTAATTGCCGGCCCGTTCTCACTTGGCTTACAGTTCGCTCTACCTCTCGCTCTCCCTCTCCCTCACTATTTGAGCTCTGTCTCTGTCTGTCGCTCGTTCGTATGATAAATAACAAATCAAACGCTAAAATGTCGGTAATGTATGTGGCATGTCAGAGGCTCCGCTTATTTATGGCCTGGATCAATAAGAATAACGCCCCAATCAGAGACTATAAATTAACGCAAAGACAAAAAAACAAAAACTGAGAAAAAAAAAAAATGTCGACGACTGAGAATGTTTCTCATTTGTTGTTATTTCGTGTTGTTTATTTATTTCACTTCTCAACTCAAACTGAAAAGTTTGAAAATGCTTTTTGGAAATGTCGTTGACTGCGCTCATAACGTGGTTCTTCAGTTCGAATGAAAACTGAAGCACGAAATTTGAATAACTGAAGCGGCAAGTGGGCATCGAGGAACAATCTTGGCCATAAAATGCATTATGGCTAATGTGTTCCCTCAATAGCCGCGAAACCACTTAAGAACGTATCAATAAAAGACAATGAGTAAGCTCTGCAGCAGTTCAGGCCAAAGAGGCGGGCCATAAACAAAACCTAGCAATAGTGGCTCAAAATTCAGTATTTCCTGTAAATATGATATTCAAATTTATTAAAAACATTTATAGTTCCGTTTATTTATGGCCTAAACTATGAATTGTTGTGCTTGACTAGAGAGATGAGGGCAATGTTGAATTAAATGAAGGAAACAAATTAGTACACAAAACAAATGAAAATTATATAATATTTATAATATATATATATATATATATATATATATATATATATATATATATATATATATATATATATATATATATATATATATATATATATATATATATATATATATATATATATATATATATATATAATATATATATAATTCTAATTTATTAAATAAAAATTCAATATGAAGCTGATCATGAGCAGGCTGAAAACAGCGACTCAGTCTGTGATAAAAGTAAGGCTTAAATAGCCACAAGTCTAAGTTGAGAAGATCGTTTGCTGCTGATTTAAGTAAATAATTTATGACAAAATATTTTGCATATATTATTAAATAAAAAATTAAAGCACATGTGACATTAATCAATGAACTAAACTTAAATTTATATCATAGGCTGTATTTATTTGTGTTAAATTTTTCATTGATATTAACATGTTTTTTTTTTTTTTTTTTTTTTTTTTTTTTTTTTTTTTTTTTTTGAATTACTAATAAACATCTATACTGACTCTGAAATGTTGCGATCTGTTACTTTACTGTTTAAGAGATCATAAATTAATGTTGCCTAAAATATAGTGTAAATATAAATAATCAGAAATTTAATATAATTTGAAATAATATAATACAATATGAAAACAAATAGTATAAAAAATAGCACAAAAATATAAATAATAATTAAAACATTCTTTTCATTACTTTATACTATATAATTTATGAGAATTTTTACTTAATATTATATTAATATTATTTCTTACTCTAAATGTTTACGCTAATATATTATATATTTACAAGTATGTACTAATAAAAATATGTATAATGAGTACAACGAATATATACCTTTTTTATATTTATTTCTCTAATTTAAATACTCCAGATGAATCCCTAATTGAATGCTCCGCCCCTCTGTGAGCATTTCGAATGCAGTGTTAATTTGAGTACATTTTCGAGCTCATCAGTCTGCTTAGTTGGGCTTCCGTCCACATGGACTTGCCGGCGACTCTCAGTGCTGCTCTGCTCGGCTGCTAGCTCACGGCGCACACATCCGATGCCGCCTTCGACTGACCGCCGTTTCGCTTGGCTCGGCCCACAAATCAAGTGTGAAATATATTCAAATCGCACCAGGAGCGATAACAAAAAAAAAAAGAATAGAGAAGCTAAAGAGGAGCAATTGTAGCGGCAAGCCGCAAGCCAAAATGGAAACTAGTAAAACTACAAAAATGAAGATGTAAATTATAGCAAATGTGAAGCATTGACCGGTCACAACAACTGCAACAACAATAACAACAGCAGCAGCAATAAATAGCGAGAGGGAGGAGATATGGCAACATGGAAGTCGAGGCGAGTTAGCTAGAAAGAGCCATTTCTGAATACCAGAGGCAGGTAATGCTATCAATCTACAAGCTGAATCAAACAGCTGCGGCTAGAAAGGGAGAGACAGAGAGAGGGAGGCAGCTCTAGAGCGCGAGCGAGAGGGCAAGTGCATGGCAGTCGTTTCGGAAACACCCTCCGCTCGCAATGATTGATTGCTCATCATTTCTCATTCTTAATGAAAATGCACCCCGCTGGCAAGCGCTGGTTTCGCTTTGGCCTGGTTCGCCGTTCGCCGTTCGCTGTTCGCTGTTCGCTATTCGCTGGTTGGCTGGCTTGAACATTGAGAGAAAATGTCTGTACAGTCTGGCTGTCAGACTGTATGTCTGTCTGTCTGACTGTCTATATGGCTGTGGCACACACCTGAGCCTGAGCCTGAGCCTGAGCCAGCGCACTGCCTGACAGGTAGAAGGTGCAGAAGTTGCGATTATCGCGCATCTGACGGCGGCGAGGGGGCCAAAGCGGTGCTGGCCATGCAAAAACTTGGCCAAATTCCACCTTGGCCGCCAGCGGGCATAAAAATGGCTGCCAGCTGCGAGTCGCTGGGGCGATGGCGTTCATATCCATGGCCAGCTGCCTACCTTCCAGTCAGCCTACCTTCCAGCCAGCCAGCTAGGCTGCCAGTCAACTGTCAACTGTTCCGTGCCTGTGTCATGCTATGCATCATCTTCTGGCAGTTATTAACCTTTGTCTCTCTACCCATCGCTCGCTCTTTCCCTCTCGCTCACACACACTCTCTCTATGGCTAGCTCTAGCTGTGTGTGAGTGTATCTGCCAGATACTTGCACCTTGGCTTGGGCCAGCCCCGCTACTTTTAGCTGATTTAGTAGCTTGGCGTGGCGCAATCGCTGAAATTAAACAAACTCCTTACAGTCCCAGCCACTGTTCAGTGCCAGCCTTGCGCACCCAGCAAATTAGTCGAAAACGTTATGCTTAATGAGCGAGCGATCGCTGTTATTGATCGATTTTTGTTAGTTGCTTGAATTATTGACATGATGTGTAGTATAAATATTAAAGAAATTTTCTGTTATATGGTATAGAACGAATAGGAAATAATTAGATCTAGATGCCAGGGGATGACGGTCATAGGCAGAGTTTGCTATAGTTTGTTACAGAAAAGCTCTTCAAGTATGAATCGAAAAATATATTTATCATGTTTCTATACTCTGTCTACAGCGATCATAATTTCTGGAACATATTCTTTAGCTCTAACATATCTTAAGTTCCTATATACATATATTAAACTTCATGTGCAATTTGTTAAAGTTTCTATATAATTCTAAGTTAAAACACAATCCAAATTCCTTATGGTTTCTATCAAATCCTTATATAATACTATCCTTGCAGGGTATTTAAAATTCAGGTACTTGCTTACTTAAGACTTTAGCCTTGTTTTTATTTATATTTCGAGTTGTTAAATTGTTCTCTCACGTGTGTGTGTGTGTGTGTGTGTTGAGTGCTATGTGCAGTAACCAACTTCTTGATGTATTTCTGTATTTTTCGACGCTGCGCAAATTACAAGCATTTCGCTGAGCCTTGACGCTGACGTCGACGTTGGCTGCGGCAGCGACTGTGGTGCAGAGGTCAACGTTGACGCCTGCGTGGCGGCCATTGCTGTTGTTGTTGTTGCTGCTGATGTTGCTGTTGGTGTTGCTGCTGTTGCTGTTGCTGTTGCTGCTGCCAACGCGCATCATCATTAATCATTTTTATTTGCACGCCGCCGCATTTGTTGGCATTTTCTGTTTGAAATGCGCCCTGTCAAGCCGGGCAGATGGGGTGGCTGAACTGGGTGGTGCTGGCTGGTGGGTAGGTGGCGCCTGAGAGCCACCCTTGTCAACGACAAGCCGAAAATTCCAGCAAGTTTGTCACATGCCTGACCAGCAAGCAGGCAAGCGAGCAAGGCCACCCACTCAACCACCCAGCCACCCAGCCGCCCAAACACCCAGCCACCCGCAAGGACACAGGCAGCCTGAATGCCATCCAGGCAGCCATCATCATCATCAGAGTAAACAACAAAACATGGACAGTAAATTGTAAGCGTCATAATGTAGCGAGCAGCAACACCAACAACAACAGCAACAACAACAACAGCAACAACAATATGAGGCGAAATGTCGACAGCAACTGTATAAATTATTACATTGTGTACTCTTAGCGCACATAAAAATACATTAATAAATATTATTTATGTATATTCTGTATTCAGTATACCGAATAGTCGTACATCGCCGCGACCCACTAGATGCTCGCCTGCCTCTTCTTCTTGTTCCAACAACTGCCATATAGAAGCGACATGAGTTGTTTAATACACTGAGCGACAGAGTGCTCAAAATGCACGCAGGAGTGAGTTATTAAAAGACCTTCGCTCGATCTTATATGGATTGTTGCAATATTTATATATATGTATACTTTATAGTGGCATAAAAGGAGTATAAGTAAATATGTATGTGTATATATGTATATGTACATTCTAAATATTTAATTGGCAATTTTATTATAAGAATTATTTCTTTTTCCTAGTTATTATCAATATAAATATTTTTAAATGAATTATTTGCATTTACTAATGCATTTGCTAAAATATTTATTTCTCTTAACTTCCTTAAGGTTGACAGCTGAAGGATTGTTAGAAGTAGTATACTTACAATATAAAAGATAACGAATTTTATATCAAATCATTTCCCATTGATACATTTTATTAAATCGTGTACGATTGTATTTTCGCTCCCCTTTAAACTCATACATAGAGAATATCCAATTATTAAATATTAGGTTAGTCAATAGATCCTCAGTACAGATTTTATACATGAAATTCATTGTAAGCACTTTTTTATCGTTTTAGTATCGTTTTTGATCTGCAACAATATTATATAGATTTTTCCTTTTTTCTCAATAATGAAAAGTTATAATACTTACATTAGTATCTAAGTGATCTGATTAGATTTCCGAGAAGTTTAAGTTTTAAGTTATAAAATAAAATAAATAAATTTAAGTTATAAAATATTAAATAAATTTTCAATTATCCTATGAAAACTGTAATATTTTACTTAAATTTTTTGCTAAGCATAAACTAGAAAAAATGTAATATGATTTGTTTGATTTCTTTCAGTGTACTTCATTGAAAAGTTGTACATAAAGCCTCATCTTCATTTCATATTTTTGACATTTGTTAAATCAAAAAAATGTATTTGGAATCTTTCCTTTTGCTGTTGTTGTTGTTGTTGCTTTTGCTTTTGTTTATGTGTCGTTTGTGCCGTTTGAATTTATTTGTTTGTTTGCCATTTTGCGCGAATGCAAATTTGGTAATTGTCTTTCTCTCTCGCTGTGTGTGTATGTGTGTGTGTGAGTGTTTTATTTATTTTAGCGAAAGGAATTTATTTTATGGCAAATGAAGCTTGAATCGCTAAGGCTCGGCCTTGAGTTATATCAATGAATAATGAACATTTCCTCTGCTTATGGGCTCGCATCAGATTTCAAATTACAAATTATACAGTCTGTATAGAATCGACTTGAGTTATTGGTTTATTTTTAAAGCATTCCCAAATTTGATTGCTAATTAGTTAATTGGATTTATTCGTATTACTCAATCGACTGACTAAGAGCAATACAAAAGTTCCGTTGCATAAATCTCAAAAGCTTCTGATATGATCCCTGACAGTCTTTCTGGGCTCTGTCCGTCTGTCCCTCAATCTGTTGGTCTTTCTGTTTGTCCAATGGCTTCTTCGGGGCATTCAATCGCGGACCGTGCGGAAAGGCAATGGGGCCATTAACTTGATATATGCGAGCTGGTCGCCTAATGATTGCCGAATTTCTAATTATACGCATAAGAAATTATATCTGTCAATAAATTTGCCACTGTGGTGCGCCCAGCAGAAGGGCGTTCCAAAAAAAAAGGACGAAAAAGAAATCAGCAATGGCCATAACTCACTCACAGGACACACACACACACACATACAGACACACAGATACACAGACATAGATAGACACACAGGACTAGCGTAAATCCTTCCACAACTGACAGCGGAATGGCGCTCAGTGCTTATAAATGATGAGTCCAAGTCCGAGGCAGGCGCATAATGACCTAGGCTAGCAATCTGGGCGGTTCGGATGGGGGCGGGGCAGTGAGCTGCAAGCAGGAAATATTTGGTCGAATGACGCATAAAACAAATCCAAGCCGAAGGAGCCCAAGCTAAGGCTAAGAGCTAAGGCTAACAGCTACAGGGGTTGTTGGCCCGAAAACTTGACGAACCTCGCTTGATGAGCGCAACGTGGGAGGCGGAGACTTTGACTTTGCTTTTGCTGTTGGCTTGTACTATCATCATCATCGTCATCATCATCATTGTAGTCGTCATCATCATCATCATCGTCAACATGAGGGGTCGGAGCTTAGACATACGATGTTGAAGTTTTATGAAACCCTCAAGTTGAAGACACTTTTTGGTCAGTGCAGAGAGAGAGAGAGAGAGAGAGAGAGAGAGAGAGAGAGAGAGAGAGGGGGAGAGAGCTACCCCAGCCACTGTTTGGTCTTTTAGTGGGAGGTTGGGATATTGTAGTGCGGGCCTGGTGGCTCATATATTTTCGCTCGTCTGACATTAACGGCTGCTATCGCCCGCACGACGAGCCGGGCTCAACTGGGCAAACGCCTTGGCAAGCAGAACGGCCAACCTCCACAGCCGGCTCGGATGGAGCGGCATCATTACTGGCAGTCCACGATTTATTGACAAACGGAGCACCGAGACCAGAATCGCCCAAAATTTAGAATCGACAAACGTCTTGGCTGCCAAAAAGGATTGCTCAACGACGACGACGACTACTATTCCGACTATGTCTGCTTGCCCCGGCACCCCAATCTGGTTTGGGTGTGGCATCCACAGAGCAAACGCCATTTGTTTCTATGGCCCATTTCGTTGACGCTTTCGGTTAGCAGTCAAAGGCAAAATTGACGCTTGCTTCACTCAGCATTGGAATGCGTCAGCATTAAGTTGCCCTTGGAGCAGGAGTGGGGCTAGTGGGAGTTATAGTCATAGGAGAAATACTATAATTGCTTATAGGAAGTGTTTAATTGGAATATGTAGTTAACTACTATGACTATAGGTACAATGTGTACCTATATATTTATTACAATTTTAATTTGAAACAAAGGTTTGCAGAAAGGCAGACTATTTTCTTTATAATTATTTATATATTAATTTTAATATTAATATTTTTTTATGAATATATTTTTATAAATACTTCTATAGTTGTATTTTTATTTATTTTATTTTATTTTTCAGAATACTGCAACACTTAAAATTAACATTTGATGTATTTTTTGCTCATTATTATTGAGATTTATGAAACATATTTTTCTTGAGGCAGTACAGATACATGATTACTCAAAAAATATTAGAATTAACATCACTTTTCTTTGACTATGTCTATAAGCGTAAATAATCTTCTTTTAAAATAAATTTCTGTATAATTGTATAATACTTTCTTCTATGACTCAATCTCTACAATTGTGGATTATATTAAATAAATTAAAATTAATATTCATATTAAACTCTTCCTTTATCATTTTATATCACATTGAACATAAACTTTTCGTTATTCCTAAGAGAAAGTTATGCATGGATTCATTTCTGAAAATCTCTCTCTAGAAGAGATCACAAGTTCAGTTTGTTCATTTTCATCTATTCGTATGCTCCAGAAATCCCCACCTAGTTACATTGTTCATTGATTAATCAACAAGGAATATGCCCAAATTTGTGAGAGCCCACTTGATGACCCAAATAGAAAGCATTCAGTGCTCTGGCACAGGCGAACAAAACAATTGGCCAAGAGCTCACCAAGTTGTTTAAAACAATAAATAAATAACAGTCGACGTAGTTTCCTTGCAATTTGTGTGATATGTGGGCTTTAGCCCTGGTGTGGGTGAGTGGCGGCCGGTGGTGCTGCTGCGGTGGTGGTGCCAATGCCACATCCAGTGGCTGCTTCAGTTTGGCTAATGTGACTACCGCAAACTCAGGCAATTTCGTCTCCGTCGTGTGCGCCTCCTGCCACCGTTGAGCCGATGATTCATATGCCGTTCGCCGTCTAAGCTGCCTCTAATGTCAGGCATTGCTGGCAAGCAACAGACCGAGTTGGATGGGCCCAGCATCCATTCATTTGGCTGAGAGCGCCTTCGGCATATTTTTAATTGCCTAATTTTGCGACTTGAGTGATGGGCAATGCCTGTGCCGAGGGTTGCTTCTGCTTCTGCTGCTGTTCCTGCTCCTGTTCTTTCTCCTGCTGCTGCTGCTGCTGCTGCTGCTACTCTTGGTTCCTTCAAATGTCGTCGTTCGTCGTGATAAACGCGCCGCCCGTTTGGCATTTTAAAATTGTCGCCAAAAAACAGGCAAAGCAGGCAGCAATCCCCACAGCCCCCGACCCGCCCGCACCGCTGTCAGCCCGCCCCGTATCCTGGCAAGTGGCTTCATTTGCTGCCGCTGAAATATTTCAGTGAAGGGCGGGCGCTTGGGTTGTCACCAGCGCTCGCGGCAAATTATGGGACAATATTTTAGGCTAATGTTAATGTTTTCCCAAAAATTTTCTCATTGTGCCAGGAACTGAGCTGAGGAGCTCTCCCCCGCACACCATCAGGCCCTCAGGCCAAATCCGTTAAATTATTGAGCTGAAGGTACTTTTCAATGCGGTTCGCTTGGCTTGGGTCGCTACCAACTGCCGGCGTCTCGGGTTGGGGTTAAATGAGCAGCGACACTTGCAAGCTACTATTGTTGTTGCTGTTTCCATTGTTGCTGCTGCTGCTGTTGTTGTTGTTGTTGTTGTTGTTGTTGCAGCTCTCCAAGTTCGCCGGCTTTTGGTATTCTTTATTTGTTGCCAGCGCAATTTCCAGTCGCTCAGGTTCTGTTAAATGTTTCGGAAAGGCAAATGAATGAGCGCGAAAAAGGCTTCGCGAATGAATTAATTTTTGAGTTTGAGTTGAGCAGAGCAAAGAGAGCGAGAGAGAGAGAGAGAGAGAGGGAGACAGAGTGAGAGAGTGAATTGAGCGTGAAAGAGCAACGAGCGGGTATATGACTGCAACTTCAGTAGGTAAATTGCAGGGAAAAGACCCCGAGGAAGACTATATTGTTTTGAGACGTGTTGTAGGCAGGAGGCGAAATTGCTTAATAGACATTAAAAATTGTAACAATTAACTAATACTGATTTTAAAAATAATATAAACATTAATATAGCTCAGTTAACAGAAACGATATTTAAATAAATCAAAAATATTGCTGCTTTTAATAACAGTTTCTTCATGAAGTTCTCAACAAATCTTTCAACTTATAGTTTTTAATGAAAAATTATTTTCTTTTCTTACATAAATAAAATTTCAAATTTTAATAAGCATTCTAAGGATTATCCATATGATCAACCTAAACCTACTTCTTAATAAAATATATAAATTTAATATACATGAATGCTGAAAAAATAAATCTATAAATAACTTCTTTATAAAAATTTTAAAATTTAAAAAATATATATTTAAAATAATTTAATTATAAATCAAATAACAATTATATTTACAATAAATATTTACAATAATATTTACATATTTATTCAGACAGAATATCAAGATCTAATTCCAGACTGATTAATTAATACTAATAAATTTCTGATATTTAAATATATTATCAAATTAGCTATGCTTTTCTTGATAGCAAATTTATTTTTTATGTATTTTATAAATATGTTTTTAGACAAATGGAATCCTATATAATGTTCTCTTTTAAATCACAAAATTCAAATACTTTCACACTCAAATCCCCGAATGCTATTTGAAAGAAGTGCAGAAAACTTAGTTCTTGAGAATGGTTAAAGGCGTTGCATTGAAATAATTGCAGGGCTTGCGAGGACGCAGCCATCAGTCTTGGCGCTGTGTAGCACACGTCGCTGGCAGATAAAGTTCCGCTGAAGGAAAACACCACAAAAACCTGAGACCCGAAAAGCCCTAAATCTTGCAGCTACCTACTAGTACTCCAGCTCGTCCAGTTCGTCCAGCCGTCCAGTCGTTCAGCCCTGTTGCCATTATTCTCACTGGCTGCGCGCTTGTCTCGACTACCATAAAACACTTTAATAGTTCTCCGTGCCACACACAGCCCCCGCTAGGAGTTTGCCGGGGAGGGGCCGGAGCCCTAACCCAACTCTCACTCTGACTGACGTTCTGCCAATGTTGGCTTCGATGCTTTCTTTTGCTCTGCGTCGACTTTTGCTGCGGGCTCGCGTTTTTCGGCGCGTTTTAAAATTATGGCAACGCTGTCACTTCAATGGCGCACAAACAACGCCCACACCACCCAAAGGAGCCACCCAAATCCAGCCCAGCTGGGCTACCCACCTGCTGCCCGAGGCCGTTTTCCTCGAATGTTTTTGTTTTTTGCGCTTCTTCATCTTCTTCAAAGTTTTTTGGGCTCGTTTTTGGCGCTGCCTTCGCTTAATTTAGGGCCAGACACTTGCTCAACTTTTTTAATGATTTCTGCATAAGCCTTTGGGGACTAATTCATTGGAAGGCGCCATGCATATGCCTCGAGACGCAACAAATTAACCCCTTTCACCTGCAGGAAGCCGCATCAACCCTTAACCCCAACACCCACACCCACACCCACATCCAACCCAACCCACTCTTTTTCTCTCTCCCGAGCGCATTAAGTCAAGTGCTTAACCGCTTCAACACTTTGATTTGATTTCGCGGGCTCTGCTATCGCTTTCCTGCTCTGCGTCGAGCTTTATCAATTGGCCCACTCCCATTCCCCTGCCGGCTGTTGAGACCTGCGCGATGTTTGAGCATCAGCAGCAGCCCCAATCCCGCCTCAGCCTCAGCCTCAGCCTCATCGACCTTGTCACATGACACCTGCAACCTTTTGCGCGTCGATTTCCGTTTCCGCCGCCAGTTTTTTGGCTTTTGCTCTTTTTGCTCGCACAACAATTTTTGATGCCTTTTGATCTTCGGCTGCGGCGGTTGGACTTGGCGTGTTTTTAAATTAAATCCTGAACAACGCCCGCCCCTGCTCGTCCTGTCGTCCCGGCTCAGCGCCGACCGCTGCCGTTGTCAGCATAGTACGACAAAAAATTCCACGCTATGTTTGATGTTTAACTTTATTAAAGGATTTCCCTGTGCTTGTTGTTAGAATCCAATTAAAATTAACCGCCGGCATTGTTTGTCAAAAATACACACAAGACATCCACCAGCCACGCCATAAAACAAGAGCAAAAATATGCAGCCACAGAGAAAAGTATATTTAATATACTTTTAATACAGATGTTATTATAAAAATTGAATTACTAATAATTCTAGTTCTTTGTTTTCAATCGACAGAGTTTCCCAAGGTAGTCCCTGAAGGGATATTGCATAAGGGAACCAACTCTCTCCACAGTAGCCGAGCTGAATGAGAACCGTGACGGGATCATTGTTTGCGCCGAGATTGCAACTTGAGTGATTTACGAGGGAAAGTCAAAGAGATCCTTGTTCGTAAGGATGTCAGCTGCATAACTGTGCTAGCTCATCCCTTTGAATCAACTGGCAAGCCAAAAGTGAAAGTGAACATCAAATGCAGGCCCGTTCTGGTGCCGTCAATTGTTTTCGGCCGTTGCAGAATGCAGAATGCAGAATGCAAATGTGCAACTGTTGTGCCAACACACGTTTCACATGCCCATTTCCATTTCCACGGGCCACTCGACGCCGCAGGAGCTGAGCCGGGAAAATGTTGTGACACTGATGCAGTTGCCGGGAAAATCGCATTTGCCAACATTGCGTCGCCGTCTCTGACGGATTAGTGGGGATTACTCGACGACAACGAGCGCAGCGTACTCGGACCGTACACAATGACCGGAGCGAACCGGAGCGGACCCGACCAGACCGGACCTGGTGAAAGTTGTGGCAGGTAGTTGGGCAAATCTTTTGTTGGCTGCCTTTTGCGATTCTCGTGCCGTGACGCACGCAGCGGGCTGGACAATTAATTTGTGCTGCCTTTGGCCAAGTGCTGCCAAGGGGCGTTTTGTTTTGTTTTCGTGCTTGTCAAAGATTTCTTGGCCAAGATTCTGGGCTGCCTTACGTGGAAAAGTGAAAGTGCCAAAGAAATATGCACAAGGTCAGCAGAAGTTGAAAGGCATTGGAATAGAATCAATAGCTCATTAGCTCAGCTAGGTAAGAGCAGTCCACTTACCTGAATATGTAATTTCAGGTGACTGTAAATATCTCTGAATGTAAATCAAAGCTAATCTTAGTATTTCTCCTCTTTTCTTACCCTATCTCTACTCTTTCTCCATCTAAACACTCTACATACATCTAGTTAAAAGTTGGTAACAAATGATCTTGAAATTGGATTACTTCTAGTTCATATCTGAAGTGGCAGACGGAAATCTCTAGCCAAGCCGAATTATATTTAATTGATTAAACAAGAAACTGTCAGTTTGCCTTGCCTTGCATCGAGTGCACTCGACTTTGATCTGTTGTAAGAGGCGAACATCATAGGATGCCAGAAATGCGATGCTCAGTCAATTATCAAATTAATTAGCTAAGCTTATCTGGAAGCAATGGTTAATTGCAATTGCGAATCAGGTGCATCTGGTGAGATTCGATATCGCTGTTGAGGCTCCATCAAACTGACAGCCAGACGAGACGAGCGACTAGCTTTGCCTTACAATCTATAAACAGGCTTGATGGAGAGAAACTTCAGGCTTCAGTTTCTAGGGGAGAAGTCTGACAACTTGATCTGCTAATGAATGATTGATGTGTGCATCTGACTGTGCATGTGTGTGTGTGAGTATGTGTGTGCGTGTGCGTGTGCGATGCTCGCGAAGAGGATTGGCAATTTGCTGACCTTGCAATTTGCATTAATCATCATTGATTGATCACTGGAGCCACTAAGTACACTCGGCTCGGCTGTGGAGTCAAGATCGCGCCACTGATCGACGAGAGGCTGCTCCGGTGGTGGTAGCTGAATGTGGCACCAGCAACAGCTAAATGAGAATTTGATAGCACATGACTGACTGACTGGCTGACGGACTGACTGGCTGACGGACTGACTGGCTGACTGTCTGACTGGCTGAGTGACTAATTAGCGCGACGATCGCTGGAGCCACGTTGGGGCATCCGCATCCGCCTGATTGATGGCACCGCGAAATTTAAGAAGGATGCCAGCCAGCTGTCAAGTCATTGCGAAAAGGATTAGCAGCAATGGGGCGATCAAATGGTGCCGCCACAAACGCAGCTTCCAGAGAGCTGTGGCCGTTGCCGTAGCTGTTGCTGTGGCTGTGGCCACATTATAATAAAGTTGACACTGCCGACTTGCCGGCACGATGATGGATCAGAGTGTATCGTGGTTGCCTCGCGCATCTCAGGCAGCCCCCAGTCGCAGTCTGTGTGCGCTGGCCTCTGCCAAAATCAACGCCGACCCAACTCCAGCATATTCCATCAGCTGTCACAAAATATGTCACTGTCAGCCGGAGATGAGATTTGCGCAAAGAGTTCTTTGGAGCTCATCTGCTGCTGCTTCTTCTACTTCTTCGGCTCAAAAGAGTTCGCTGGCTGCGCTGCACTTCTCTCCTTTTTTTCGGGCGCGTTTTCGTTCAGATTGACAAGGGAACGCTGCTAATCCAATTTAATTTGAATGTCAGTTCGTCTGGAAGACAAGAGAAACAACAGCAACAGCAACAGCAACAGCAGCAACAACAACGACAACAACCACTAACATAAGTACAACAACCAGCAGTCGGCATTTGGAGCTGTGCTCGTGGATCTTCGGATGGAATTAAGAACTTCTGATTTGCCTCTTTCACTCTTTCGACTATTTTTCTGTCGGCGTTTCAAATTTGTCGGCAAACGCGATTCCGGCTTCAGTTTCCCTCACTACCTCACACTCCCCCTCTCTTTCTCTCCCTCTCTCACACATAGCTTTTCGACTTAATTTGGTTCAGTGCATTTTTGCGTAATTTTGTTTTCGGCGAGCCTTGAATCCAAAACAAATCATTTGATATACCCAAACTGGGAAAAAAAAAACACTCGAGCAGTCAACAGAAGCTAAATGCAAATTCACCAAACTAAATTGTATGAAATTCGATATTATTTGACCAAAAATATATCGCCGAATCGATCGCTCCAGCAGCCACAGCAGCAGAGCCATAGAGCCAGCACAGTAGTTGGCTTGGATCCTCAAAGCAAGATTTGAGCTGCGCGATTTCAGTAGCCAATGCACAAAGTTTAACGGAATCAAATTCGAATTATGATTTACGCCCACAGCAAAATTACTTTTGAGCTAATTTCGGAGAGAATTTCGAAACGCGAGAGCTGAATAGAAAAGTTTCTATATCAATTTTATAAATTTTTGAATTTATTTTATAGATTTGGAATTTAGCTATTCAATTTTAAATGAAATTGTTTCTGTATGAAAATAAAAAAATGTAAAAATAAAGAGTCTCTGGACCGAGCAATTTGATATTTAATTTCAGTAAATATAAACCATTTTAAATATATGTATATTTAATATTAATATATATATTTATTATACTATTGCTTGCAATATTAATATAATAAGCATATAACCAAAAATAAATATTTATATATTAATTAACTTCCATGCAAGCTTGTCGATCCATCCCGTCCTTAGGCTACCTTTCAGCTAATCACATTGTCACATGGCCGCTGGCCAAGCTTCAGCAGCCTCGATGGCTGTGAAACGAACTCATTACGCGAAACGGAGAGCTCCAAGACTCTCAGGCACTCCTGAAAAGTGTCGCGATCGTTATCAGCGCTTCCACCAAACTTTGAGGCTGATAAAATATTTAAAAGAAAGAAGAAAAAATAAGCAAACAGAAACCTGGATCTACACTCTACTTCACGGTTGCTGCTTCTGCTGCTGACAGGCAAAGCCAGCTGCAGAGGAGTCAGTCTTGGGAGAGCAAAAAAGAATAAAGTTGATTTTGCTGGCGACGCGTTTATTTAAAAATCGATTGCATCAGAACGAGCAAAACGAAGGCAGCCGGAGCTGCCGAAGCAACAGCGAGATGGAGGTTGAGTTTCAGGTACCACAACAATGGGGCCAGCCAGCAGAAGCTGCTGCAGCGTGGCCAATGGAGCCGAGTGATAGACAGACACAAAACACAAGCCCAAATTCCAGAGCACAGGCTCCAATAAATTTCGTTAAATGCGCACGCGTGCGAGAAACAATCCCAGTGGATGACGCTGGAGCTGAGGCTGAAGCTGAGGCTGAGGCTGGAACGAGCCGAGGACCGAACGTAGCCAAGGCAAAACTGGAGAAGCTGCTGCAGCAAGCTACTAACTCAGTTAGCGGCAGACAATTGCGATGGACATCTCTCTCGCTGGGTCTCAATCGATGCCCCCAATCGGCACCGGCCCCGCTCTGGCGACTCCAAACAAGCTGATGAGACATGAACGCGCGCGCTTACCAAATTCCAAGATGTCAACGCAAAATCACATTGTGCGCCATTATTTCCTCCATACACTGCAGGCATCTGGAGCAGGCCTCTGGCTCTGGTTAAGGCTCAGACTGCAGACTGGAGGCTGAAGCTGGAGGCTGGATGCTCTCGGTTCTGGTAGTAGCTGCAGCTAATGCTATGCAGTGTCGTCGTGTCTCATATGCCATAAACATAAATAAAGGCACCTACTCCGGTCTCCTTCAGACTGGCCCAAGAAATGCCTCGCCAAAAATGTCACATCGACAACAACAACAACAACAACAATCAGGATGCAGCATCGTTCAATATTATGGCTGATGAACAATGATGGAACAATACGCTCAAAGTTGGAGCTGCCAATGCTGAGGCACATGAATTGAAAGGAATTGATATATAGGTAAATCTGAGTGAGAGTCCTATGAGCTGAAGTCAGTTGGGTTGTAGATATATAAATAAATATTTAGAGAGTATTACAATTTTTATAGACACTTCTAATTGATGGCAAAGTTTTGGTGTGGATAAATAAAAAATAAAAAAAGGGAAAAATATGAATTAAAACAATTTTATATTTAACTCATGAGTGGAATATTCCTCTATAGAATTTATATTTGAGGAATTGGTAATACTGTTAATCTAATCCGGTTTGCTGGCAGTCTACGACTCCTGCAACTCATCCGGCTCTGAGCTAACGGGCATATCCACAGCAAATGTTAGGATCTGATCGCCCGGCACCATGACGTTCCCAAAGGCAATTGGCTCCTGATTGGGATGCATAAACGTATCACATTTCGCTATGATGAGGTTCTTGTCGTGGTCCGTGCAGCTGAAGATGCCCACCAGCACCAGCTTGTTCCTCAGAGTGATGCGCACCATGCGGCCGAGCCATTTCTTCAACTTTTCCCGGCCGGCCGACAGAACTCGATCATCCGGCTCAGGGGGGGCATTAGTGAAAATAATTGGCGTAAATTTCGATCTGTTTTCTGGTGCTGTGGACGATTCTTCGACTTCCTTCGCAGACATTTTTTGTATGTGAATTATTTAAAATATTTTTATTATTTTTCGATAAATTATCTTCAGTTGGCAAAACTAAATTTTGTTCAAGGCTAACTTGATAGGAGAACGAAACTGTGTATTTTGTATTTGACAGTGACAGTAAACTTCTATAGGGGCAATGATAATGATAATGCCAATGCAATGCCAAATGCTATGGATAATGCTAATCATTATGAAAAATAATAAAATAATAAAATAATATACAATTAAAATTATACTACCTGCAATCAATGCTAATATTAATAATAATAATGATAATATTAATAATCATAATAATAATAATAATAAATAATAATATTAATTGTAATAGTTACATGTAAATGTTAATAATAATTTGGTTAGATTTAAAAACTAAATATAATAATAATGAAACGGTTAATGCTAATAATTATAATTATAATAATATTATTATTCGTCTTCATGAGTGGCACCTCTGGCCATTGGTTAGTTGGGATCTGCCTATATGCTAATTCCTTGGCAGGGTAAGATCCCTGGTCTGGCCGGGTCTGGCCTGCTGGCGGATCGAGGGTATCGCAGGCGTGGATATCAGGGTCCGCCAATCTTCGCATTTGCCCAAAAGCTGCACACAATGCGAGGGGCGCAAAAAAAGTGTCGCCATCCTTTTGGGCTTGTAAAAGTCGCTCGATCGGCACATGCAACTGTTGCAGTTGCAGCTATGCAACGTTCACGTCTTCGACAGCCCAAACAGCAACAACAACAACAACAACAACACGAATGCTTATACACGTTGTTAGCGTGTCCGTCCGCTTCTGTCCGTCCTTTGATGACCACAACAAACTGAAAGCCGGCACAAGTTTGCAGTCGTCTGCGCAACAGTTCAAAGTTTTGAGGGCCCGCTGCCAATGCCAATCGGATCGCTGCGAATAAGGTAGCCAGAGCTACAGCCACAGCCACAGTCAGAGTCAGAGCCACAGCCAGAGCCACAGCCAAGTAGCCAAGTGAGTGGAACTTGGCCAGTTGCAATTGCTGCTGCCAGCGACGACGGCAACAGCAGCATCCCAGATCTGTGATCTCGAAAAAGTTGCCAGCTCGGCAGCAGCGGCTGCCACATCGAACAAAAGCATTCGGCACAGATCAAATTGGATTTGCATTGCCGATTGCCCCGGGTGGCTGCCACGACTAACATATACAGTTTGTAACGCCTCTGTATACCTATCTCTTTCTCCCTCTCTCTCTCTCTCTCTCTCTCTATCTTTTAGCATGAGTGTTGCCTGTCTCAAGGAAAAGCTAGGCAAGGTAAGCTGAAATTACTTTTTGTTTAAGGGAATAGAACTTCAGCTCATTTTTGTTCTCATATTTCCCTAAACTTCGTTCTACATTTCAGTTTTGAGTTGCTCAAAAGTAATCTTGACTTTCAGCTATTGATCTCATATTTTAAAGGGTATTTCGGCGTCTGCTTCAAATCAATTTCACGTTTCAATTTCGCGCTGCTGCTGCTGTTGAATAAAAATGAAAACACAACAACAGCTCCCGACATTGGCGATCGATCGCATTTGATATATTTGCTCCTCGAGCTCTGTCTGTGGCTCTGGTGGCGATGGCGATGGCGTCGTCTGAGGCTCAGGCCTCAGCATGCACTTTTTCTCCAGTTGCTTTGTTGTCCATCCGCCGTCGTTCGCTGCTGTTGTTGGTAGCTGCTGCAGTTGCAATTGCCGTTGTTGTTGTTGTTGCTGTTGCTTTTGGTGCAGTTGCTACACCTTCGCTGCTGCTGCTGCTGGCGATGCCAATCCTTGGGCTTTGGCTGTGGCTGGACGTAGTGTTTATGTCGTTTATGTGAAATATCAGCTGCTCATGTTGAGAATGTTTGCTGCCTTGTTGCGTCTGCCACATTTTGTTGCTGTTGCTGTTGCAGTTGTTGTTGCGATGTTGCTGCCGTGGCTGTCGTTGGCGTTTGCTGCTTTGGCCTGCAGCACCAGCGATCGTTTTGTTTATGGCACTGGCAGCCATTGGTCAACGTGGCTGCTGCTTGAATTTCAAATCACATGCCGCATGTTTGTTACCCACACGCCAGTTGCCACTCGTTGCGCGGCAATAAAGTAAATTATTGCAAAACGCTGGCGTTTATTTCTATGCATAGATTTGCACCACATTTCGGGCTTTTGCACTCAATAAAACTTTAAATAAATATCGAAGCAGCGCGCCTATCCGATCACCCAACGAATTGATTGTGCTCCTTGTTAGGGTCAAGCGTTTGCATCGTCTATGTGGGCAACGCATGTTGGAGCAACATCACACACACACACACACGAACACAAACACATACATACAAACAACATGATCTGCAGCAGAAGACGATTTCTATGATAGGAATAACAAAATAGTAATATGATAGGGAAGACAATTTCTAAAGAGAATGGCATTTAGGAAACCTAAAGATATTAAAGTCTTACAGGGTATAAAGAAAGCCTTATTATATACTCTTGTAATTAATATTATTCTCTCAGGCAAACAGAAATGAGCAGCAGAGTGAAAAATGCTAGTTAACAGTGAGTTAACACAATTCCCGCTTACATACCAATATATACAAAGCATGTTTGGGGAACGACCAGAGCGAAACACTGCAAGCCGATTGCAAACGAAATCATTGACGAACCGACCCAGTTGGTTGCTCTCTGAGTTTTTTCCCAGAGTTTCAGTTTGCAGACTTGAGCAACGATCATTAGTTATTATCGAGCTTTGCTCTTTTCAGAAGTACCAGGCGAACGGAAATGAGCAGCAGAGTGAAAAATCACACTTAACAGTGAGTTAATATACTTTAAGCTCACTGTTAGCTAACATAATAATAATGTAAAATAACAGTAAAATAAATGTAAATGTAAATTAACAGTACATTAACACTTATTTTTCTGTTAACTATAATTCTTCGCCCTACTACCATATAGAATGCACGCATGTGCTCTTGCTCCAAAGTCCTCATATATTTCATCAGCCCGAAACATGAATCTACATGTATGTATGTACATATATACGTTATTTTTTGTATATTTGATGAATTCTTTTGCCGATTCTATTTTATAACAATTTCGTCTCGATTTATGAGTTGTTTTAATACGAACACAAATTGTGTCGTCGCATTTATTTTTGGCGATTATTTATGAGTGAGCGGTCCAGTCTGTCGGCTGTCCCACGGCGGCAATCGGATCCATTTAACGATGCTCAACGATGACGGCAATATCTGAGAGAGGCATGGCTGCCTATTGCCGAGTGCGAGCTGCAGTCGCTGTTGGTCTAGCTAATTGTCTTGGGCATTTCGTTTGCTAGGAACTAGCCTGGTCTAGCATGGCCTGCTATGGCCTGGCCTGCCCTGGCCTGGCCTTTTGTTCTAATTTTGTAAAGCGTCGCATAATGAAATGTTTTTCGCTCAATTTGAAAATGTTGCTCGCTATGAAACAAATATATGACAGGCACTGGCCATAAATATGTTTAGTTTCAGTATTCCATTTGCTCGGCCCAAAGAGCTGATTCAATGATGAAATTGTCGCCGGGCGACAAAACGTCGCGACCGACTGGCAGCCACAAAAAAAGAGCCCAAATAAAATATAGATATAGAGATATGTGTATAAATAGTGGGTGTTTCTATTGTATTTCTTCGATTGGCTTGATTGTGATTTACAGCAATTTTTATATTTATTCAAATTTCTTTATAGATATGTGTTTATATAAACACACACACACGCACGAACACACGCTCTGGATATGCTGTCCCAAAGTGCTCAGCATTTTGGGGGCAGATGTGTTTATATTCGTTTTATTATGTAAAATGCCTTTCACGGCCCATCAGCCCAACTCATCAGCATTAAATTATGCAGCAATCAAACACCGTCCACGAAGAGCAGAAAAAAGCGACGAGGCGACGAGACGAGCACCCAAATTCAAGCAGCTCTCTCTCTCTCTTATCTGCAGTGACTACTGATAGATCTAACTCAATCAGAGTTCATCTCCTGCAGAGTTTGCTTCCCTCTCTCTCTCTCTCTCTCTCTGTCTCGCCTCTCGCGCTAATAAAGACATTTCGTATAATTTTATGTGTATTTATTCTTTTCTTGACTATTGCAAGCAGCAATAATTGCATTTCAGAGAAAAGGCAGAGTTATGCGTTAACACTTGCACAGTGGTATGAAATTCATAGTTATTGAATGACAACAAAATTTATTATAGGTAAATGAGAAAGTGATTTTGAAATTTGTTGTATTTATTAAATTTTAGTTTTGAATATTTTTATTTTATTCATTATAATCCAAGGAAATAAAAATAATATATAAATATACCAAATGCAAATGAATATTGTTTTATATATGAATGAGGAACGGATGTAAACCATACTGGAAAAATACAAAAAAATAAAATTAAAAAAAAAGATAAGAGACAAACAGTAATATTACTATATATGTCTTAACTCACTTTTCAATAGCACTCATTCCACTTTGATCTATCGCTCAACAAGCATTGAACTTGGATGGATGTGACGTAGCAGCGACTTTTAGCACAGTTCAACAAGGCAACAGCTTGTTCTCATTTGTCTGAGAGAGAGAGAGAGAGAGAGAGAGAGAGAGGGAGGGTGACAGCGAGATTGGGGAGATCGATGGGGCGTGGAGCAGTGGCATGTATTTGGGGCAGAGATACATGCAAATGCAGCCATCCGTCAGCTTTTAATATTTTCCATTTGTTTTTCACTTGTTATTTATTGGTTGGCTTTGCCTCAGTCCCTGCCGCTGCCGCTGCCCCTGCCCCTGCCCCTGCTGCTGTCACTGTCTCTGCCTCTGGCTCAGGCAAAGTGTCAACTGGGCGACGGCGACAGTTCCTTCGGCCGCTGCCTCTAGCTGACATCCACTTGTCATTGACTGCGGCAATTTGCATGTGTTGCAGTTGCGGCAGTGGCTGGCAATGATGATGTTGCTGGCGATGATGATGTTGTTGATAATGATGTTGCTGATGGCTCCGCCTGCAACTTTATTTGCTGTGAATGCAAATTTTACGCAAAAATTTGTCGCTTGAATGCAATTAATAAAAAGTTGGCGCTGCTACCCCTCCCCCTCCCACTTCCACACCCCCTTCACTCGTCTACTGCTGCTGTTGCATCCTCCTCTCATGTTGTTAATATTTCGTAAATTAATGCTCGATGCAAGAATGCGGACGTGCAGCACACAGGGGCAGCATGTTGCCCCTCTCTGGCAGGGCCAGCAGTTTTTATTGAAGTATAACATTAAATTTGGCATCTCCTCTTGCGCCTAGCGCCCCCCCGCTTCACTCATAAAATATTCATATTTTATTTCCCTACTCGTTTGAGCGTAGTACTTGCGGCTCCTCTCAATTTTATTCCTTGCCCGGCGTCGTCTGCTCACTTCTGTCTGCCGCCTCTGACTGAACAAATCAGAGTCAATTACACGAGCAGAACAAACATGAAGACAGCCCAGGCGTAATTTTTGACAGACGCCCATAAAAGTTTCTTTTATTTGGCTAAGAAAATATACCATTTCAATAAAAACTGCGACAATAGTAAACTAGGGACTGTTTTAAGTAATTGAAGCTAATAAAAATTTAGTATTTCCTTTTACTTAGGTTTGCTGTTAGAAGGGAAACGTAAGATTTTACTGTTTACTAAGTATTATAATAAATAAATCAATTTGTAAGCTTTAGTTATTTTAAATTATAGCTAATTTAGTTTTCTTATATCTTATTTTAAGGAAGGAATCAGATATTGTTTCAGTAAATATTTTAATTGATTTAATAATCATAATTTTAATTAATTTTTTATACATATATAATTTTAAATTAATTTTTTAATAACAAATTATTGACTTAAATATTTATCGAATATAATACATTCATATTAGCAGCAGAAAAACATAAAAATAATTTTTGTTAGTGTTAAAAGTTAATCTAAATCATTTATCTAATGTCATCTAAAAATATGAAACAATAAATATTTGAGTATCTCATGCAGTCAAAAGTTTATTTATTAACAAAACAAAAGTTAAACAGTTTAAAATTCAACTTGTGATCTATTATTAAGTTGTTCAAACACAGTGCTCGAGTGTTAATCCTGCGCGGATCAGTTCTTATTTTCGCAAGAGATCCGCCGAAGACTCGAGATCTCGAGTGTGCGCCACAATGGCATGTGTCTATCGCCAGTGAAGCACATGTAAACTATGAGGCTGAATGACAGAGAACATGCCGAGCATTTTCCACA
Organism: Drosophila arizonae; assembly: GCF_054131065.1. Classification (NCBI taxonomy): domain Eukaryota; kingdom Metazoa; phylum Arthropoda; class Insecta; order Diptera; family Drosophilidae; genus Drosophila; species Drosophila arizonae. The sequence goes on along the minus strand of NC_142923.1, from coordinate 16,282,866 downwards.
TACACATGTTCGCATTCTATTTTCATTTAGAGGCAAATGCGAGGCTCTATATACACGTACAGTAAATACTCGTATTGTGCCAATTTAACATAATGATTTATTGGTTTATTTATTTTGTCAAATATTTTCTATTTGCTTAGCAAGCCAAAGAAGATCTTTCACAACGCGATCACGATCAGAGCGATGATGATGATGCTGATGGGGACGATGATGATGATCAAGATCAAGATGATTCTCAGTGAGCCACCCACGCGACACAGCAAATCCGCTGTGTCAACAGCGAAATGTCTCCGAACTGTTCGATGGGGTCGTGGAGCCACTGACTGCTGCTGCTGCTGCTGCTGCTGCACATTTGCCCAATTTACGCGTGCGAGGACAGAGTTATTGATGAGCTCAGAGGGGGGCGCGAGGGGCCGGAGAACGAGCTAAGTGCATTTCTTGTCGCCTGACCAAAATGCGGAAATTCAAATGCGTGGGCCGACAGCAGCAGCAGCAACGACGACGACGACGACGAGGACGGACGGATCTGGGAATTGGTCAAAAAGATTGGCCAAGGGACGCGGGCAGCTGCGCAGATGCGTTGAGAGTTATGTTAATTGTTGGCACGTCAATTTGAATCACGACTTACACTTGTCTGGCCGGCACTCGCATGCGGCGATTATTTACGATTCGCCGGGTGAAAATCGCAATTATCATTTTTTATTATGATTTAATGTGAGCGAAACAAAATGAAAAGAACAAAACCCGAAACTCGAATATGAAAGAGTCCCAAAAATGATGCGAAATGCCAGCCACTCATATATAGATATATATTATCTATATATATGTACGTATAATTCTTTTCATGATATACATATTTAATTTTTATTAATTTTCACGTATCATCGGCAAATATTTTATGATGATGGAAGCGTTCTTTTCACTCTTGGTAATTGTTGTCGCTAAGAACAACAAGTTAATTAATTTGGCTAAATGATTTCTCTTAATGGCTACAACATGTTAAATGGGATTTTCGGCGCTTTTGTCAAAGACGAACAGCTCTCATTGAACAAACACACACACACACACACACAGCCTCGATAAATGACTAACAGAACGTGGTCTTTTGTTAAGAGAGAGCGGCAGAGGGGAAGAGACCCTCACCAAGAGTGGGCCATATAACTCATATAGAATGTATTTATTATATTAAATGGAATACATTTTCTTTCAGAATGCAGACTCTGCTTGCTTAAGGTGTAAAGCAGTTCAAGAGGCCTATTAAGTTGGCTGCGATAATCAATTTGCAGTTTGTTAAGTTGGCTGCGCCTGTCAGCAGAACTTGACATTGGGATAGTTTCCTGTGTGAATGCTTAATTTTAAAAGAGCATATATATAAATCGGAAATAATTATGTATATAAATATAAATCTTTTTCTTTTTCTTAAATAAACAATGTTAATTTATAAATTATTTCAATTAAATTATTTTTAATTTTCCAAATTAAGAATTCGTTGTATCAAATCATTATATATATTTTCTTTGCTTTAATAAATATTAAATTATTTTTATACAAGTATGTTATATATCAAATATATGAATATTGTGATCTAAATATCGCCACAATAATTTCAGATTTTCCAAATGCAGAACTAGCCGACATCAACTCTTGACACTTAATCGACTGTCCTTTATATAGATATGATATAATTTGAAGTCTGATAATGTAGATTGTCAAAGGTCTCTCACACTGCTCGAATCTCAAGTCTAGCCATAAAACATATGTCCACAACACAAACTGTCATATGCGAGTGGGCTTATTCAAAATGGCAAGGGTAGTCCCTGGTCGCTGTTGTCTATCTCCCTCTCTCGCTCTCTCTTTCTCTCTCTGTCTCTGTGATTCTACTCCTGTCTCTCTCACTCTCTCACTCTGTAGTCATAGCTCGTTTTTAGCAATTTTGCGCAAAACTGTCAAAATGACAACTGTCAAATATTTTCAGCTGCGAGCAAATGTTGAAACTCATTAAACAAAAACGGCCAAAACGACTAAACAACAACAACAACAACAGTGACAAAAGTTGGCTCTAATTAGAAATAAATCGAAAATGTTTTGCAGTCCGTTTATGTCAATGGCCACAATTCAGAAAGAGCTTTTCCTTTTCCATTTCCAAGCGAATTTCGTTTTCGTTTTCGTTTTCGATTTTGGCTTTTTCCATTTTTCGCTCAACAATTTTCAAAATATCAACTGTCAAATTTTTACAGCTAACGTAACTCATATTTCTGTGACATGTGTGTGTGTGTGTGTAAGTGTGTGGGTTGGGTGTGTGTGTGGGCTGTGGGTCTGTGTTTAACAATTTAGATTCAAATTTGCCGCAAAGCACATCGTGCTGACAATTTTTTGACACAGCTGAAAAATTTGCACAAATTTCGTCTCTTTTCTTTTCGTGCTGTGGTTGTTGTTGCTGTCCTTTGTTTTGAAAATAGCTGCAATTCGGGTTTGTCAACTGTTTGTCTACGGGCAAATCTCTGTGTGCATGTGTGTGCGAGTGGGCGTGGCAGTTGTACATAATTATAGCTGGCACTTCATTCAGCCCATCCAAGGCTACTTATGCCGTTCATGTGAGGGTTCGCCTGCCCGCTGACATGGCAAAAAAAAAAAAAAAAATACAACAGACAAACAAACAAAAGACAATTTAGAGCACATGAGCTTGCAGGATTCTCCCACACTCAGTCAGTTTGCTGGCAGCCGGGGAGTGTTGACAGCTCTGACATTTCATCTGTATTCAAAAATGTGTAAGCTTCGCTCCAAAAAGTGTCCCACGGTATATTAAAATGTAAATAAATGTGGAGCGGGTGTCCAAGTTGTTTGTGTATATCATTAGACATATATGCTTAAATTTTTATGCCGAGTCTGCACAGAGAGATTTCGTTATTTTGGAGATCTATAACTTTAAATTTGGTATATAATTACTTTAGTTTATTTACTGTTAAATGGATTCCCATCTACAACTGATTTGATAGGACGTGTATTGAACACACGCGAATCAAAGTGTCAATGCCCCAAAGTTGCATTTCGGATGCGATTCGTAAGCAAAAGTCATAAAAATGAATTCTTAATGCCCTGACGGGACAGCACACACAGAAAGAGAGAGAGGGAGAGAGATAGCAGCCACGATAGATAGATGGAATCGTGTGGGCAGCCAGGTCGACACGGAGATGGAGCTGGAGCTGGTTGGATGGACCAAACATCATTTCAAAATATCGTATCGTAAATTTTCAAGTTAACATCAAAATTGTGAAAATTATGTACAATTCCCTACAACAGCAGCAACGAGGGCACAGCCGAACATTCATAACCAAATTTATTGCAAATAAGAAAAATGTCCGCCACCCAGGACGGACACAGTCAACCCAGAAGACACAGAGAGAGAGAGAGAGGGAGCGTATGAGTGAGAGTGAGAGATAGACGGGACAACAAATGGTGGCAAGGATAAGGCACAGCGCACAGGACATTGGCGAGCTAAGGACGTGGACATGGCGACTGGAAGCAGTCAGAGTCGCAGTCAAAGCGGAGTCATGTGTTCCACAACGGCAACAACAACAACAGCAGCAACAAGGATGAGTATTTTGTGGCTTCTGCTTTGCCTCTGCTTCTGCTTCGTGGTCAGCAAAATTGTTTGGAAAAATAGATGAAAAGCAGAGCATAAAAAACATAAATTGGAGCAAAAAAAATATAAAAAAAAAAGACTAACAACAACAGCCGGAGGAAAGCTGACTAAAAAAATAAAAAGCGAATGATGAAAGACAAACATGCGCCACAAGGATATTGGACAAGTGGACGGACACGGGACACAGGGCGAGCTCCATTTTGTGGGTGTCGTCGACGCAAACTTTAACACAACTAGCAACTAGCCAGAGCGAGAGCCAGAGATAGAGAGAGGGAGAGAGGGAGAAAGAGAGACGGGACAGTTGATTTCCATCAAAACAAACAACGCAACCAACACTTGACATACGAAACGAAGGGACGAGAGGAAAGGAAAGGAGAAGTTTGGAGAGGAGACTAGTGTGGATGAGAGGAGCGGAGCGCAACTACCCAGGCAAATGATATTCTGGTTGGCTGTCCCAAGCTCTGAATGTGTGGTGAGAAAATTTCGTAACCCAAAAAAAAAAAAAAAAAAAAAAAAAAAAAAAAAAAATAAACAAATACTAAACTAAAGGGGTGTGACCAAGCGAAATCGTGCATTATATAAAAAGGAGGCTGAGAGTCTCTTATGGAAATGTCACAGCTGATTCTAAAAACAAATTGATCAAAATTTAATACAAATTTGATTGACATTTCAGGAATATAGTTTAGTTTAGAGTATATAGTATCTATGTAAAAGAAATTATTCTACAAAACATAAAAATTTACAACATTAAAAAATATATATACATATCTAAAACTTGTTGTTCTATAAAAATATCAAAACTTTGGCTAAAAGAATACTCAATTAATAACTACAAACTAATTCAATATAAATTGTTGCTATATTAAAAATTACAAAAAAAAAATAAAATAAAAAAAAAAAACATTTTAATGCAATACAGATATTTCTTTAAATATTAAAAAATATTTATTTAATAATACTCAATATATTTTGCAAAAGGTTGATGCTCGTTTTGATAATATAAAAGAAATATTTTGGGCAAATTATATTTTTATACCCTAGTCTGAATTAAATAATTAACATGTTAAATCTAAGAAAAATCTCATTACAGAAATTTAAAATATGGCCCATAGAATTGATTTAATATTTAGTTAGTTGGATGGTTGGCAAATAGATTAACTTAATCTAATCTATTCTTAACAACCCGTTACATTCTCTTGTGATTCAGTATTTACTTACGATATATAAAAAATATTTTTAGATTAAATTAATATTTATAATTTTTTGTTTTTTTTTTTTTATTTTTGTCTTTTAAATAATTTATTTAAATAGTGTACAATACCCCATTACATTCGATTATATTTATTAAAACGAACTTCCAATAAAAGTCTAGTCTAGTAAAAATTTGACTCAATCTCAGAGTCAAGGTCATTTGAGAACTAATTTAACTAGCTGAAAGCCTTTGCCGCCATTAAAGCCTTCCTTTTGGCTTTACTGGAATCTTGGATTACTTTCCGCATGGGTCAAATCTAACAAGCTCTGAATAGATCTAAACATGTTTGCCTTCTTATTTATGTAATGCCGGCGAAATTGACGAAATGACCTTGTTTTTTATGTTTTGTTGTAGTTGATGTTGTTACAGTTGTAGTAGTAGCTGTAGTAGTAGTTGTTGTTGTTGTTGTATTGGCTGCAGTCAATTTTCTTTGTGTTTTCATTTTTGGCTCTTCTGTAATTTGTGTTATTTGGCCATAAAGTTGATGGCTGGCTCGTTTGTTTGACATTCCGCAGGACATGGCTTGAACCCAAATGGACAGGATATACAAGGACGCAGACGAAGCAGAAAACGATGATGTAGAAGAAGAAGAAGCAGTGGAGCAGCAGCAGAAGCAGCAGCAGCGGCTGTGGCATATTTTATTTTTCCTAATGATAGCGCACAAAATGTCTCCAAGGGCCAAAGCGCAGGAATAGCCAAAAGCAGAGGATGGCCGGGGGAGGGACGGGTGGAAAAGGCAACAGAAGTGGAAGCCAAAGTGGAAAAGCGCACATAAAATGTCAAATTTATGTTTGGCTTTCCTTTGTTTTTACTCAAATCGTACATAGATTATACAGAATTATGACGAGCGCGTGTCTATCCATCGAGCAGGACAATGGCCAGGATACGCATCGTAGGGTTGGACTCGCCGCCTGCCGTCGTCCTTATCGCCGTCCGACGTCCTGTGCAAATAGTTTTCATAAATTAATTTTATTTCGTTTGTGGAGCCATCAGGGCCGCCATGCTTTCTGGCTCTGGCTGGAGCTCCAGCTCTCGCTCTCGCTCTCGCTCGCACTCTCGGTCCTGGGGTTTGGGGTTTGGGTATTGGGTATTGGGTTCGTCGACCAATTTTCCCCGAACAGTTTCATATTTCTTTCCTAATTGTGCGACATTTTCGTTCGTCTCTTTGGAAATTGACGTAAATTAGAGCACTTTGCGTCGATTTGCGACGATTTGTTCGACAAAAGCGACTATCGGAAATTCATAAATATTTATGTATACGACCAGATGAGTGTATGGTTTATGCGCAGTGCATATATACATAAATAAGAATGTATGTACACAGCTTTATATAGTACTGCGGGTATCTGTACAAATACATATATGTATGTATGTATGTACTACAGACGTACATAAGAGTACTTGGAATACATTATCTTTAGATTTCTCTTAGGCTAAGCGTATCTCCTCAAATCACATCATATTATCATATTCAATGATGTTTGTTTGTGTAGGAATTATTTTTATGTTCTTACAGTATATGAAATATGTGCAAGGTTATGTGAAATATTCTGCACTGAAAAACTATATCTTAGGGACTGTCGTATACCCTGAGCAATTGAATCAGATTTTAAACAACTTAAAAAATATATAGTCAATCGATATTTGTAAAAATCATTGCAAGTTCTATGTTTGCAAGGGATTACTTGTAGTCTTGAGTTATTCACGAGTCGATTCAGCAGTTCCGCATTGGCAACTGTTGCTGTCTGTCACGATTTGGAGGCAGACTGCGCTGGTAGGCTGCCTGACAGGCATACATACATACATACATATATGTACTTACGTATAGTCGAATGTAATGCGCCCCACCTTGAGGGCCATTGCGCCTTCCTGCGAGTGTCCAAAAATATCAGGGCTCTGCACCAATTATGAATAGAACAATTAATCTCTAATTATGGCTGAACATCTGTCATGCGAATTATTAGCGCAAATGAAATGAAATGAAATGCAAATCAACATGAAACGCCATGAGACGGCATGAAATGCCACCGTCCCTCAGCCCCAGCCCGATGCCCAGAGAATCGTGCTGACGACCTCACAGATCAGCTCGCATGCGTCCCGAAGCAGTTGCCAGCTCTCGCTGATCGGATTATGACAAGCAGCGACAGCTCCTCCCGATCTCTGTGCATTTGCAGACAATGTTGACGACGCCAACAGATGCAAATAGTCAAAGAGCGGGCAGTGGGGAGTGGAGAGGGAACTGCACTGAGACTGCCGACTACAGAGTAGAGAGTAAAGAGTGGCGACACGTTGATTGCCGCCTGATCGTCGCTTGATTTGGATTAAGCGAAAATTCATTAGATCATTTGAGCGGTCGCTCTGTGAGGCGCACAACCGCAGTGAGCACTGCGACGACTGCTTACCACGGCTAAGTATGCCAATTAGTTTATATTAGCGCCACATTTCGACTCAGCCAGCAACTCGTCGAGCGATTAACGTCAGGAAGTCCACGTCTAATGTGTGCTCTCCGCTCCCCGCTCTCCGCTCTCCGCTCTCCGCTTCCCACCTCACGGCAACTCAAATGAAGATCTCATTGTAAGCTCATTAGCCAGCTGACAAGTACATGACAAAAATAATGAGATAGAGAGCAATATAATAACATATCCGCATTATCGTGAATCACTATGCCGGTTGGCATTGCAATGGGTTAGCAGGAGATTGAGTTGAGTTGAGATTGCTTACTCTTTGACTGACTACATACATATATCTGATGAATGTGAATATGTTGGCAACTGCGATGGGTAAGGGTAAGAGAGCAAGTTGTGTATAAAATTTAGTTTATAAATTTAGTATTTAAAATTTAGCTATGCCGTTTTGTGGGCATTGTCATCGATCACTAAGAGAATTAAATAATTTACACAGAATTTAATGTGAATTGATATTCCACTTGGCATTGTGATGGATCTCTCAGATTGATATATTTTTATATATATTGCTATAAGAATGTGCTTTGATTTTAATAATTTTAATGATATTCCACTATTCATTAAACTCTGTTGATACAAAAAAATTATATGAAAACTGCCCAAAAATAATTATAGACATATATCTCTTTATATATATATTTTTTTTATAATATAAACAATAATATTATATGAGCATTAAGATTAAAATAAATAAACAATTCAATTAAAAACCTCAATACAAATTGCAGTATCAAAGAACTTTGCTGAATTGGCAACAAAATAATTTCAGCTAAATTGAGCTCGTGGAAGATAAATCGTTAGCTGGGCGAATGGACATGCAAATGACTCAATGTAAATGCAAGTGTGGATGGCCATGAATAACAAGAAAAAAGGAAAGCGAGAGAAACTTGTGTAGAAGGTCAGACAGAAGGCGGGGGAGGGGAGCTGGAGTCCAGCAGCAACTGCCAACACGTAGACAAACAAAAGTGCAGAGCCGAGCCGAGCCGAGCTCTGCTACGCTGCTGCGCTGCTGGCGAGTGATCAAAGCGGACAAGTGAAGTCCATTAAAACACTAACGTCGCGTCAAGGACCGAATGATGAATGTGCCTAAGGCGAAGTGCTGAAAATTCAGCGCCAACTGCAGGCGCAAATCAACCAAAAAGAGGAGACAAAGTGGAGTTGACTGATGGACCTGATGCTACTCCTGCTGTTCCTGCTCTTGCTCCTGCTGCTGCTGCTGTGGGTCCTGCGATAACTGAGTTGTGCAACGCGGCGTATGTGTAACGTGCTGTGGATGGGTCTGAATACCAATCAGAGAAACAATTGCAAGTGGAGCGAGCTCTGGCAGCAGGATGTGCCGGCAATTTAAGTCAGACAGTCACTCACATGCGCTGCTGCTGCTGCTGCTGCTGCTGCTGGATAAACAGTTTTGCCTGCGGGGCGTGCCAAACGCCTCCAAACGACACTGGCCAATTGGCCTGGCTGTGGTGCAAGTGGTGCAAGTGGATGTGCGACCTCTGCAGCGCTCATGAAGTCATTCATTCAATTTATCGTTTGATGAATGTTCTGGCAGATAGCCGTGCTCATGCATTGGCCAACAACAGCATCATCAGGAGCAGCAGCAGCAGCAGCAGCTGGCTGCCTACAGGGTGTTGATGCCATCACACACACACGCACAACACATTTAATGGCCATTTGAGCAGTTGATAAACGTTTCGCTCGTTTGCGTTGATGAAATGTTGTCGTTGTCGTTGTTGTCCTGTTGTCCTCTCTCTCTCTCTCTCCCTCTCTGTCTCTCTTTGGTGTGTGCCTTGGCCCTTGTTGCATTGCTTATTTATGCCACATGGAGCATATGGAGCACAGTGCCAGCGGCATCCTCTTTTTTGGTCATGCGTTTAGTTTTTGCCGCTTATTTCTAATTGTTTTTGTTTAGTTTTTTGATTTATGACTGCAAATGCTTTGTCCTTCAGCTCTCTCTCTCTCTCTCTCTCTCTCTGAGTCTGTCTCTGTCTCTGTCTCCATTTCTCTCTTGATGACAATGACACTATTATGATGTCAGACACTGACAGACGACATAGTCCGTTTCCACAGCTTTTGGCTGACATTCCCAACGATGCAGTCGCTCGTTGCCTTTTGGCCCGACTTGATGAATGAGCCAAAGCGCGAATGCAGACGAAAGAGTTGCGGATGAAAATACAAATATTGACGGATTGTTGAAGCAAGTCCGTGAAATAGATTATTGATTTTTTTAATAATCTTAGAATTTGGCTATGTATTCGGAATATTATTGAAATAATATTTTATACACATTATACATGAAATTAAAAAATAAAAATAAAATCAAATAAATAAATACAAAATTTTAAAAATATACCTTAAATAAAACTAGCAAGATTTAAAAAAAAAATAATAATAATAAATAAATAAATATATGTATATTTAATTTTCATCACATACTTTACGAAAAATATAATTTTTTGATGGAATAAAATACAACTCGAAAAATATAGATGATGCATATATTTACTTAAACTTACATACATATTTAAAGTAGATAGATCAGCCATATAAAAATTATATTTAGATATTCATAAATATAATGCATTTTATGGATGTTCTACAAACATTTACTTTTTGACTAGAGCTATAAAATTTTACATATATACTACATATACATACATATACATACATTTTAGTTCGCTCCACGAATCTTCACTGTAACGAACAACAACAAATAGCATTTCATGTAAGTGCCAATTAATCACAGCACAAAAGCAAAATTTCAAAAAAGCGAAAAGCATTGCAAAAAATATAGGTAAAATATATTATTAAAAAAAAAAAAAAAAAACAAAAAACAAAAAATAAATAAAAATACACAATATAAAATATGTATATATTTTATGACAAATTTCAATAAAAATATTTAACTAAGAAAAATCAGACTAAATACACTGCCAGAAATGTATATCTACTGTGTATTTATGATAGAATTATAAGTAGATCAAAGAGAATGTTTTGATATATGTGTAATAAAATAAATATACTATATAGAACTTAGATAAAATTATAAAAAAATCTAGTGAGAGATTTTAATCTATCAACTATATTATATCAAGCCGATTTCTATACTTTTTTTTAGAGCACATATATTCGTTTTGTGTGTTGCATGTCACTTCAAAATATTATGATACACTCCGCAATAAAAATATTATGATACACTCCGCAATAAAAGAGTATCCACAAACATATGCAGTGTATAGAGTGGATAGAAATGCTTTTGGTTTTTAAAATTTGTATTACAAATGCAATGCGCTAATAAAACTAAATGGACTACACGCAAATTACACTGTTCAGAGAGCTTTCTGAATATAAATAAAAAATAGCGCTATATATAAGATAGAGAGGGAGAGAGAGTCCCACCTACATTTAGAGAGAGAGAGAGAGAGAGAGAGAGAGCACAACAATAAGAGCTCAACACTAATAATTCGCTTTTATTGAGTGTTTCTGATGCAATAAAAAACATTTCTCTTTGGTGGGCCATAAAGGAAATACCCTGTAAACATAGAATGTTTAAAATGGGGCGTATTCACTTAAGAATAAATTCAATTAGATGAGGCGGTATGAAACAGCAACTGGACTAAAATAGAGCTTGAGAAGAAATTTAAAATTACTAAACTGATGTAATTATTGATTGATTGATGGCCTAAGTAAAATCGAGTGAAAAATTGGTTGAAAATATTTCAATGAATCTTGTTGTTGCGAAATAATTTCCAATTTGTTTTTTGTTTTTTTTTTTTTAATATTATTATATATTTTTTTTTTTCTGCAGTAATACATAGTTTTAAGAAGGGTATCTTCTAGTCGATCAGTGAGCCCTTTCACTTTTTACTCATTTCATTGAGCAGTGCAGTCGAGAACTTAGCGTTACATCAACAGAAGAGAAATGCAGCCCTAAACGGATTGTGGATTTGATTTCCAACAGTGGTGGTGCAGTGATATGGCGGTGCTGTGGTGCTGTGGTGTGGCGAGACGCCTTGCTGCGGATCTATTAAAGCAACTTAACGAGCCAACAAATTACCACACGTCATAAAGCAAATCACAAAAATATGTTTTAAGAGGCGCAGCGCTGGGGCCTCGCTGGCGACCGATGACTAAAAATAAATGTGATTCGGAATGGAACTCGATGGATGAATGCCTTGCGCTGTGGCTCCATCGGCGATATGATTTAGGGGGGCAGCTGCGCTGGCTGGCAGCTTTACCTGGATTTTCCATGCCAATTTATGCCTGCCGTCAAGACTCGAATTGAAGCGATGCGGCTGGCTAAACAGAGAACTGAAATAGTTCCGAGCATTGTCAACATTATTCATTTAGAAATACGATATGCGATATACGATATGCGACTAAAACGATAGAGAATAGACGAAAAACAATGTACGATATACAGTTATGAATGACGAATGAATGATATATATATGTACGATAAACTCTTTACGATATTCGAGATATTTAAATATACGATATACGATATGCGAAAAACCATGATGAATGGCGGTTGCATGATGTAGTATGTACTATAAAGCATTGACGATGTACAATATTCGATGTATGTATGCTTGTGATTTAGAATCAAATTTACGATATACGATACGATAAAAGCGTTGCATAATACGCATATGATTGATATTCCAGTGCGTATTACATAATTCAATGCTCGATTGCAATGGACGGTCTTACGATATGCGGTTGTGTATAATATACGATATAGAAATACATCATAATAAAATTTAAGTGGAAACAATATAAGATATACTTATTCTATTTGTAAATTAGCATAACAATTCTATAAATGTTCATATATTATAAAAACTAAATTATCTTCTTGAATTGAGAAATAATGAGAAGATTTTCACTTAGATTTATTTCTGAAGATCTGGATTAACCAGAGATGATATATTTCAAATTAAGGAAGATCCGAGATATTTACATTGAGGAAATGGAAGAATACATGGAATGCAAGGAAGAGTACAGACAGTTTAATGAAGAGGTAGATCGTAACTCTGCTGCTTGAATTGGATTACATTTAAGGAAAGATCTATACTGTAGGTCAAGGAGGGACCTATGCTTTAGGTCTGTCCTTGAATACAATCCAATTCATGTACCAGAGCTGCGTCTTTGAAATATATGCACAGATTTCGATTCGGTTGATCGATAGGATTGAAGAACTGGACAGCTCCCTACTTGGCCTTTGACTTCTTTTTGGGCTTACGCCTAAGATTAGAGCTGTCTGTGGACGGGGTGACTATGGAATGTATCGATTCTCTCTTGCGCGCCTCTCGCAGGAGCCCCTCGACGGTACGCCGCCTATAGCGCCGCAGGTTCTTGCTGGTGACCACGCAGCCATCTTGATTCATGCGCAGCGAGGCGGGATGGCGACGCAAGTACGTCTGCCGCTCGTTGGGATCGAAGGGTTTGTGCATCAGCACTGGAATCGGTGCGCCAAGATAAGTGCGATAGTTCCATTTCTGCTTATGCAATCTAGAGGGCACACCTTGCCGATGCTCGGAGAGCTTCTTGTCGCCCTGGGACACGTCGTATTTGCTTACATTATGGTATCGCTTTTGCACGGGGAGGGCGGTGTCCAGGTCGGTCTTCTCCAGGAACTGTGCCAGATTCACTTGGGTGCCCCTCACGCGATTGATTTTGCTCATCAGTTGCCTCAGGAGCACGCTTGATGGCTGCGGCTCGAACGGAGCGCCCGTGAAGGGCGCGTGCCTGTAGGACCAGGGGCTCGGGGCATAGATCCGGAGCTTCGCGTCCAATTGCAGTTCCTGAACGTAGATCTGATGCTTCTCGTCCAATTGCATTTGTTTGCCTCTGGTACTCCGAGTGCTCGTGGGTTTGTTGGCATTCGGAGATTCGTCGACGTCTTCCCTCAGCACCATTTGCAGGACTCTCAGCATTTCGACCAGTGTACCCGGAGCGAAGGGATTCCGGACATTGCCCTCATCATCGAAGACGCTGGCGTACAGGGTGCAGGGGTCGCCCTTGCTGAGCGGCACGCGGCAGTCGAAGCAGGTGGAGCGCGGCTTCAGCATCCGCGTGAAGTTCTGCATGGTCAGCGTGTAGAGGAAGTCGGCGACCCGGTGGACGGGCAGCTCGAGTGCCTGGCTGAGGGCCACGATGCTCTCCCGGTTCGTGCCGTACCAGTACTCCTCGGGCGAGGCGTTTCGGCAGTCGCAGCCCTTCTCGTCGGCCAGGTGCACTCGGTACCGCCTGAGCCATTGAATCCGCTCCGGCACCGGCTTCCGCTCCCGGAAGCCGGCCACGCAGGCCCGCGTCCCGTTCGTCCCGGCGTAGCCATCGCGGCACACGCAGTTGCGGCAGGCGGCGGAGAGTCTCTGGAATCGCTTGCCCAGGTCCGAGCCGCACGGATTCCTCACGTAGCATCCACAAACGCCCTTTAAGCAGGTCATTTCGTTGGGAGCTCGGACAGTTTTATTGCTATCGATTAATAGATCATTACACTATATTAAAACAACAAATATTAGGGCTGTTCCCAGGCAAAATAGTGATACTATTTATTACAGTGTATTCAATAGGTATCGATAGCACTTAACGATAATCATATTTTGGAATTTTATAAATAAGTTGGATTGTATTCGACAAGTCGATACATTGGCAGTTATTTCAAAGTTGTAATATGGATATTCCCTGTTAGATCCATAGTACTATTTCATAATATATGGCATTTCAATTTAAGCTAATAGTTTATCGGTATCAATACATATTTATGTGTTTCATATACACAAAAAATAAGATTTTAACGGAATTAATGTAGTTTTTAACAAAATTTCAATATGATCTTTAAATACTTTAATTTTGTTTAGTAAGTTTGCATATCCAACAGTAAATGTTGTAGTAAAAATACATATTTTAAACTCAGCCGATATCGATTACTCTATCCATATCAATAGAAGATTCTCAATTAGAGAAGGGGCACATCTCGAATGACAACTGGAAAATGTCAAAGACAAGAATGCAAAAACAAAAAAAAACTGTAAATAAAACATGTCAACCTTTCGTGTGTTTTGTATTTGTGAATGTGTGTGTGCATTTCCTTGCGTATGGGTGTGCGTGTTTACAGTAGCTACAACAACAACAATTAACGCACACAGCATGACAAAGCAGGGAAGTCAGCAAAAGAAAAAAAAAAAAACAAAAAAAAAACAGTACAACAAGCACAAGAAACGTAACATGCCGCACAGCTAGCCTAGCTCATTGGGCGCACAAGCGAGATAGCACGAGGCGCTGCTCAGGCAAGTGTGAGCAGCGTATCAACAGCTAAACAGGGGAAATCACAACAAAACTAAAACAGATAAAAGCAACGAAGAGAACGCACAGAGAGAGCGCAAATGTCTGCTAGCAGGGGTAATGCGCTGGGGAAATGTGAAACGAGCTGGCAATGGAACAGCGCAGCGTCTGCAAAAGGGGAAATAATGAGCACGAGAGAGTAAAAACCAATTGGCAATTCGAAACGCTCTCGTGCTCAGCGTAACGCTGAAACTGCGCTCACGACGAAAACGAGAGAGTTTGTTATTGTTGTCGCTCTGTTGAACGCTCCTATACAAACAAACGGGAACTCACACATGGACTAGCACGTGTATGGGTGCAGGAGGTCGCTGCATGTGCAAGCTTTTGCCGGTAAACAGCAAAGCAGCGACGCCAGCTGCTGCAGCGACAGCAGCAGCGACTGAGACCTTCCTATTGCCCTAATCACTGTTTAAATCAAATCCCTTTGACTTGCAACCGTTAGAATGTGCGATTTCAGCAAATGTGACGCAATAAAAGAGAAACAATTTTTTACTTATTTATTTTTTATTATTTATTTTATGGTCATTTTCCTACTTGTGGAAAGAATTAAACAAAAATAAAATAAAAATTTTTCATGCTCCCTAATTGTTTTTAATAGGTTGTATGGGTATATTAATTTGATAAATATTTTATTACCAAAACTATTTAATTTTCTTTTTATCCTCAAAAATATGAAACAGAAAAATTTTTTAAATTTATATGCTCTGTAATAATATCTAAAAAACAATTACTGTGGCATATTTAAAATTAAAAATATATCTATTCAATCTAAAAAATTCAATAGGCAATCATTATGTATATGCAGTTCTCTTATATATATAAAATTTTAGATTCCTAAAAGTGAATTTTAATATACATGAATTTTAATATACATATATAATATAATACGTGAACTATTCAAGTTTATAAGTGTAGGGTATCGGTTGATCGACCATTGCTCAACATTTGATCACCCAAATGTGTGAACACAATTCGATTGCCTAATTGCCTCAATCGATATTCGTTTAGCACATGAATCGATAGATCACAGCTAATTATCGAATCGCTCATTGCATTTTATCAGCTAAGCAGAGGAAATCGTCTTTGATCTGAGTCGAAAACTGGGCCAAAAATTATGATTCACGCATGATTAGCACCTAAGAATCAGAATGGAGTATTCACACACACACACACACACATATCTATGCATATATGTACGTTCCGTCTATATATACATATATATCGCAATAACTGATCCATCAGTTCGCACTCGAGTTCAATCGAGTGGCAAGTTCAAAGGCCGCCGCCGCCGCTGCCGCCAAATAAACAAATACATGAAACTACATACATAATTCAAGTAGTTAATACCCATTATAATTAGAGGGCATCAACAGGTTCGTCAACAACAACAACAGCGCAGACTCCCCCGTTTGAACTCACGGATACGTTGCACTCGCCTTCCCCTTCTTCTTTCTTCATCTTCATCTTCGCCATCGCCTTTAATCTTTAATCTTTTGGGTGCCTCTTGATGGCCTCCCTCAATTGGCTGCCTTGATGGATACTTCCGCAGTCGGCAGCTTTGTTTGGCTTGGTGGGTGGCAACCACTTTGTGGCGCCTCCCCTTCGGCACACCTGAGCACAGAGAAAGGCAGAGCATATATTTATAACTGTAATTTTTAATATTTTATTATTATTCGATCTCACTTTGAACTTATTCCATTTGATCAAATTTATAGACAGCCAAATTTCGATATTGTAAATAGAGCACGATTTGTGGAACGGAAAGGGATCTTTTGATCTTGCCGCCAGCTCGATTTGATTTCCATTTGATTTTGATTCAATTCACAAAGGAAAAAAAAAAAAACAAAACATTGTTTAATCACTTTTTAAGCAGTTGCTGTCGAAAGGGAACTGAGGCTAAATATAGCTCAAATGTTGATCAATCAGGAATTTCGAAAATGAAATAATATATATTACATATTTTTAAAATATGCCTCTCGAATAATATTTTTATTTAAACTACAAAATAGTATCTTTAACCTAACTGAACTAAAATATAGAAGATATTCTTTATTATGATATTTTTATTATTCAAATTCAAATTAGGTTCGACTGAATGATGATTGATGATGATGAAATCGGGGTGTAATATTTTACTGAAATGGTATGTAACAGACAGAAGGAGGCGTGGCAGACGACTCAGTTGAGTTGAGTTGTTTTTGTCGGTCTGCCTGTTAACATACTGTTAACTAGCACTTTTCAGTCTGCTGCTCGTTAACATTCGCATGGTACATCCGGAATTTATAGACATTTTGCTGAAGTACTGAAATTAGATGTAGAGTGGCAAAATTCTAATTAACAGGATAGTAACCGAGCTCTGTAAACGAATTGTTATTAGACTGTAATGTTAACATACAGTAAGTTATAAGTTCTTTGTTTACTCGCTTTACTCACACTCTGAGAAAAAATTTAGAGAACAACCGATTGGTTCTTCGGCGAGTTGCAATGTTTCGCTCTGAGTGTTCCCCGACCGTTTGGATGTGTTCGACTGCTACTTTTGAAAAGAGAAGTTAACATTTTGGGTTGCTCGTATCTCTTCTGCTGTGTTGCTTTTGCAGTCTTCTCTTGACACGCTTCTCCCTTTACTTCTTCCTTCAGCCTAGTCTATTCTGTTTCTTTCCCTTTTCCTCGATTTTCTGTCGTTTCTTCTCTTGTGTCCGTTCTTCACATTTTCACGCATCTTTCTCTCCTATTTATTCTCCCACCTTTACATTTACTGTCCTGTCTCCTCTCCATTCTCATTCCCTTGCATCGCTCCACCCATCTGCCTTCGTCATCTCATCTCTAGGCTTCAAGTCAACTTTAGCTTTTGTCAGTTTCACATTTCAAGCTTCTCTCTTCTATGTAGCATTATATGTCAGGATTTGTGTTCAGTATGTACTCTTTCCTAAACATTTCACCTAAACATTCCCAATATATTAAAAGATCTTTCACCTTATTCCTCTCTCTCTCTAAACAATCATGTCTAGATCAGCTGCAAAGGACATTGAGGGCAGTCCCGCTAAGAACTATTTGCCGCCATTCGTCGCTGTCTACGCGGAGCATACGGAGATCGAGGCCACGACGCAGAAGCAGAAGCTGACATCCATGGCCATCATCAAGGGGGGGCAGAGGACAAGCCGTGCCAGCGGGGAGGTGGGGAGTGGCTTTTGGGTAGCCGTCAGTGGCTATCGGCTGGAGTGCGCCGCTTTGGTCTATCGCTTCTTTCTGGATATCGGATACATTGTGGACAAGAGCTTCACGAACTCGGATCTGATGTATCTGAAGTACTACTGCCTGATGGACTGCGAGATGGCGCTCAGCTACGATGGCCAGAAGATCGGCTACAGTGCCGATATACTCGTTAGCGTGAAGCCAGAGAATCCCGTGTTCCAGATACGCATCGAGTCCACAAACGCTGCCATTATCGAGGACTGCGCAGTTGGGCAATCGACAACCTGTGTCATCGATATCGAAGCTATCGATAAGCAGGCGCAGCCTCCGCCAAAGAAGAAGCCCATCTGCCCAGGCAAGCGCGGAAAATTCAGTTTGCTGCAGTGGCTGAAGCATAAAATCTCGTATATATTCTATCTGAATGAAACTTAGGTTCGGTTCAGTTTAATTATTGAATAATAGCAATTCGGAATGTCCAGTTTAGTTTAGAAATTTCCATATTCACGATTACAGAATTTTTAATTACAATAAATCAATTTAAATAATATGTAATTTTTCAATTTTATCAAATTGTCATTATGCGTAATTAATTCCTATGCACAAATGCATTTTGCTCTCGCATTGCGCCCTCTTCTGCCCCGATTGCCGATGCGATTACGCAGGACTCGCTGGGGGCGTAGGCGGAGGTGTGTGTGTGGGCGTGGGCATGGGCGTGCATTTGTTTTGTCAGAAATAATGCGCTGCTTAATTATTATATTTGTAATTTATTTGCGCCAGCGCTTTATCAGATCCAAATGCTAAAAACTACGCATTGCCGCTTTAATCCCACATTAATCCCGCACAAAACTGCATCAGCATCAAGAGCAGCAGCAACAGCAGCAACAGCAGCAGCAACAGCAGCAGCAGCGACTGCAAAAATGGACAAAATTGAAATGACAGTAACAAACAACAAAAGCAATTCAAATGCAGCGCATAGAATGCATAATTAATTTTTATTTTGATGACAACGTCATCATCCTCCATCTCTCTCGCTCTCTCTCTCTCTCTCTCTCTCTGTCGGCCGCATGCATAGCAATTATTTGCGTATTGCCCAACACTGGCAATGGATACACGCTGTACGACTAACCAGGTGCATATTACGCTTCATTTGTTATATGATTATTTTCTGAATGGATAATAGTTCTAAATATTCAGTTTGCTCTGATTGATTGATTGACTGATGCGTTAGGCAACACTGGAATATTTCTATTCGTATAAGACTTTTTCTTTGCTGCCAATATACTCATCAATTTAGTATTTAATTATAATAATAATAATATTTATTGTTGCCCTACGAATTTAGCTGTTAAAAATAAACAAAAAAAAAAAAAAAAAAAAAAAAAAAAAAAAAAAAAACACACACACAGATAAAATATTTGGTTGACCTAGTTAAAAGTCTTCGAAAAATAATATGTTTTAGATTGCATTACAATTAAAAAAGAAATAAAAAGATTTATTTTTAAATTTATAATAAAACCTCCATATTGATTTTTATCTTGATTTTTAATTAAAAATTAATAAACAATCATTTTTACTTGTCTTTTTTTTTTTTTTTTCTTTGAAAAAATTTAGATTTTTTATTTTTCCATATTTCTTTTATATTCTTTCTTAGAAGACTAAGCAAAAGCAAGACGTATAGGAATAAGACTAAGAATCTGCTAGCCAACACTGCAATAACATGCATTGAGCAACACTAATACTAACTGTTTCAGAAAAAGGTTGCCTAGATTAGGCAAATATATATAATATATTGGAAAATATATATTGCCATATATGTATGTATGTATGTATCAACTTATCTATTTCTATGTACGTTTGTATGTTTTACATAGTGTTTGAATTGGTTTTGGTTTCATTGTATCTCTCGCACACACACAAACACATACACACAGACACACACACACACATACAAATTAACCTCATTGTCGGTAAAAATGTTGAAATGGTCAATTTGTTAAATAAATTGTGCGATTTTTATGAAAGCATTAAATATTTGTTGTTTGGCAGCATTTGAGGCCATTTGGGCTGTGATGCCAGGCTGCAGTTGCTGGGATGCAGTGATGCTGCTGGGATATTTGCAATGGGTAAATAACATAAAATTAAAATTCTTTTGTTTGTCATTTCATAGTTTTGTTTTTGTTTTTTAATGCCTATAGAAGGGGCGGGGGCTGACGGGGCATTTGCTTTAACAGATACAAATCCGTTTTATTTGTTTTTCGTATTTAGTTTTCGTATTTCTGTTTTTTTTTTTTATAGATATTTTTTTATTTTTATTATGGCCAGCATATTTGGGTTTCGCGCTTCCACAATTATCCGGCTGTCACCAATTACCGAACGCTGCCCCTCCCCCGCCAAAAAATAGCACGCCTGCTGATGATTGTGCAGCTGGGAAATCCTCTGAAAATTATTGCATTCATTAAATTTTAAACAAAGGTGATTAGATTTTATAATTCTCTCACACCTCTCGCACACCTATTTTTGCCAATTGCATTCGGCGTACAGTTGTGCTCATTATTTATTTAGAACAATTGCAATAAAAGTATTTAGTATTTCGTATTTAGTATTAATATTTGGCATTGTATTTAGCTTTCAGTTGTTCCTTTATTTATTAGTCGGTTGCATTTTGTTTGTCATATCGTAACGTGGGATCAACAATTTGCTCCTTTGTTGTTGGCTGTTGGTTGTTACAACAATTAATTTATTTTTCCAAAAATTCTATTTCCATGCTTTTTATTTGTCGGGTTTAATTAATTTCCACCTGCCTCCCAATATATAGTGTATGTATATCTCACCTGTATATGACTGCATTATTTTTTATACATTATCGTGCCGAAATTATTGCAATGCCCCTGTGTTAGTTTGTTTTTTGATAATTGTTTAATTATTCAATACCAGCATAAAATATTTTATTATTTATCAATTAAATCCGTCCACGATTTTTTTTTTTTTTTTAATTGTCTTTCCTATTTTCTGATATATATTAAAAAATATATATAATACAAATTTTTCATTCTGAACTTTTTATTTAATTTTTGGAATTGAAATTGTTTTTAAAAAATGTAATGTACAAATTATGTTTTTGCAAAATTTTAATTTGCTTAATCAAAATATTAAAATTTTAATATGCAGCAAAAAGTGTTTAAATAATTGTTTGACAGAGAGAGAAAGAAAATTATTTTTATAAGATTTTAGTTTGCTTAAAATTTGTGAATAAGTAAAAAGAAAAAGTATAAATTATGTAAAATAAAATAAATAAATACATACCAAAAGTGTCCCACATAAATAAATAAATAAATAATACATATATATTTTTAAGTATTACAATCTTTTTATTCATTTAATTTCAGTTCGCCTGGGATAAAAATTGTAACGGAAATTTTGATAAAGGTGCAGGCGAACAGAACTGGTAGGGTGCAAAGTTTTATTTAACAGTACAGTAACAGTGTATAGGGGGAAAATGTTAGTTAACAGTGCACGCGGTACTTTCAACTTAATATTATTTTACATTGAGCTAACATATTTCTCTTCACTAATCGTGGGGGTCTTTTCGTCTGCAAATAAATGTAATTTACTCACACTCCGACAAATAACTGAGCCGAGCCAACGACAGCGTCGGTTTTATAACGAGCTCTTTCGCGATCGATTTTATTTCGCTCTGGTTCTCCCCGAACATTTGGTTGTGTTTGTATGATTATGTATTGGTTGTATGCGTGAATCGTGTTGACTATGCGCTCAACTCCTATATAAGTAGCACTTTTTACTCAGCTGCTCATTTCTTTTCGCCTGGTGCACCTAAAAATATAGTTTAAAGCTGCTGGCCCCAAATGGGCCATACCCTCGAAAAGTTAGTCATATATAAATATAATCTCATATTTTCCAAATGCTTGAAACACAACTCAATAACTAGACACTGCAAAAGGTACACATTTAACATTGAAGACTTATGGGAAGAATACACTTAAAGAAAGATTATTGTATATGTGCAGAGGGATTCCAGGGAGAGTCGTCATAGCATATCCCCCAGTCCCAAACAACCTTCTACAGTGCAACTTGATCTGCAGTTGGATGTCTGAAGGGAAAATTTGAACTAATAAAAGTATAGAAAATGGGCGTTGATCATTTTGAGTGGTTCAATGCGACAAATCAAACGTCGCTTCGCCCCCGAAGGCATCTAGCCTTCGCACATCCTCTAGTGCCGGTAAGTCTGTGGCCAAATCATATTTAAATGCTGTTCTTATCAGACACGTCGCTTTAAATTTGCAGGATAGCTGTGAGCGAATCGTCTTTCTGGACAAAGAAGAGCGCTGCAAGTATGCAAACACGAATCCATCGTGCATAAACCAGGTGTTCCTGTTCAACTACAATGCGTTCTTCTACTGCCAATGCGATACGGACGATCTGCTGAGCTTGGCGTGCACCGTCTGGCTGCTTCTCGAGTGCGTGCTCATCTTCTGGGTCATCTACTTTACGACCATTCAATAGTGAGTATTCCAGCCGATAGTAGAGGATAGCAGGGCGTAACCGATAACTGAATATCGTTTCAGTTTTGTGCCAGCTCTTACGGTCATAGCGCGCATGCTAAATATGAACGAATATGTGGCCGGCGAGACCATACTGACCTTGGGCAACAATGCTCCATCGATTTTCGGCAGCGTGCTTGGTATGAAAAATGAGTCGCGTCACGGCTACTCCGATACGATGTCGATAAATCTATTTATGGGCGTCTTTGCCACATCGCTTATCATGTGGGTGAGGCCCTTGGCCATCGATAGCGATTACTTTCTGCGAGACATGGGCTTCGTCTTGCTCTACGTGACCTTTGTGGACTTTTCGATTTATTACACCAGAGGCTATTTATCGATTGGATGGGCCGTGGCTCTATCACTCATATGCCCCATTTACATTGCCATTATACTTATCGATCAGTGTTTGCAAAATCGCAAGGATAGGGGTAGGCTGTCCACTAAATATGTGCCCGCATTATCGTCTAATCTTCTTCGTTTTCAGCATTGAGTCTGTCTATACCAAATACTACGGAGCCCGAGCCCGACCGCATGACCCATGTGAGAACAAGCTCGGCAACCAACATGGTTCGACGGTCGCCCAATGATAAAATATTCAAACAGTTCTTTAGAGTCCTGGACACCTTGGACAGAGGTCGGTTCTCCAGCCCGTGGGCGTTCTGCAAGCTGTGGGCCCTGGTTAAGGTGGTGCCAATGATTGTCTTGCGCCTCTTTATACCCGAAATATATAAGGATCAATCAGCTCACTCGTACTCAAAGCTGCTCATGTGCATTCAGATAACCCTAACGCCCACTCTCACCATGGCATTCATTGGTTCGTATTTGGTGTATTTCCTGCGTTTGGCAGAGATCTCTTCACATACCACCTTCGCCTGGCTTAGCTGAGAAATTTGACAAATTGTCCGACAAGAAGATCCTTGTGCTCATGGTCTGTGTTGTGGTCCTATTGCCCTTATCGATAGCTGCGTTATTCTATTCGCGCACGGATACGGTGCCCAAGTGGTACAGGTCCATGGAGGCATTGAATCTCATGGGCTGTCTGTTGGTTCTCTTTGTGATGACCAAGGAGCTGAACTCCTTGCTGGAGGCCGTTGGCATTATCGTCAAACGCAGTCACACCTTCATTGGCTGCACCCTCTACACCTGGGGCTCTGGATGGTCGGATCTGTTGCTCAATTTGAGCCTGGCTCGTAAAGGTCTGCCACGCATGGCCTACTCGGCTTGCTATGGCTCCATTATATTCTGTAAGCCAACTATCGCAACTATCGCAACTATTGCACTATCGATCAATGTCTACAACTGTCTCTTTTCAGCCATCTTTTCGTCCGTTTGCATACCATATCTTTATACCGCCATAGCGCCAAGTTCAACAGGAACCAACTATGTAAGTAAGATATTCTTCATATCAAGATTGAGTACTGATCTTTTCAAATCCATGCGGATGTAGTATGATCGATATTCTGTCTTCCATTCGCGATTAGTATTACTATAATGCATTTGATTTTCAATCTAGGTTACCAGGGGCACTCTGGGCGCTACGGCCTCTACTTTTCTTCTCATAAGTCTCGTATTGACAATTCTCTATGCGGTTTCAACGAATTTCATGCTGCGTCGCACGGGCGCATTGGTGGGCATAACCATGTATGTGTTATTCCTGATATTTTGCGTCTTCACCGAGTTTGAGATAATCCACGCGTATGGAACCGATCACACCCTGGATCACGACCATTACGATGAGAGCTATAGCACATGAGCCCGAGCTCTGAAATGAGTTCACTGTGAATTTGCAATCAGTTTAAATTAAATCAGACTAAAATAGTAAATTTGCATTTTTATTTTGTTCACTTTTTTTATTATTATTATTTTGCTTGGGATTTTATTAACTGGCTTAGAATGAAACAATTGAGGCGCATTGGATGGGGAATCAAGCAACATCGCCGCATCTACCTAGTCGCCTTACTGTCGTGCGCTTTGGTCTACTATGCCATCAGCAATCGAATGCCAAGTAGCGAAGATGCCCAGCAGTCATTCGATCAACCGATCGAGGCGGGGTATTTTGTGAATACCTCGGGCTGTCGCATGTTCGCCCTCAACCCTTGGCCAGCGGCACTAGCCTCGTATTTCCATCGACTGGACAATTACGCATGCAGTAAGCCAGCCATATTCGTAGCCAAAACGATGCGGGAAAAGAACTATTTACTGCGAACTTTGTCGGATGAGAAGGTGCTTAGACTCTTTCAGGTCAATCGAGTTTCGGATGTTGTCTGCACATATAAAACAGTTAGGCGTGTTGACGATCTCACCAATAAGTATGGTAAGGAGACAACTTTTCGGCTAGGCAGTCGGAAGATTCAAGTCAAAGTGGACGATGGATCGACCACATTGAGAATTTGGTGCGTCGATAGAAACAATCAGACGATCTATCGTGATGTGCATTTCTTTCTGCCTGCTGCCAATCGTCAAAAAGCGCGACTCAAGTCCTCGTCCGCAAATCGTCTGTCGGTGATGATAATTGGCATCGATTCGATCTCACATATGCACTATCTACGCTCCATGGATCAGCTGTCCGGCTACATCAAAACTCTGCCTCATGTGGAGTTCTGGGGCTATAACAGCGTGGGGGCCGATTGGTACGCCAACTTGATGCCGCTCCTGAGCGGATTGAATGCCAAAGAGCTGAAGACAAGCCGCTGCTATCACTCAAATAGCTACGATGATTGCGGCTTGCTTTGGAAGCACTTCAAGGCGGCTGGCTACAATACGAGCTATGCCGAAGACATGATTGGATCCAGCTTTAGCCAGGATCAGTTCCGCTTTCGCCAACAGCCCACGGACTTTTATCTTCGACCCGTGATGCGAGAGGTGCATAATCACACAGGCTACGTCATAGATGAGCTAGATGCCATCTCTTGTACTGGAAGTCGCAAGTATTCCGATATTCTGCACGAGTTCTTCTACAAGCTGACACCCCATATCGAGCGCACTCCCAGCTTCTCGTTCTTTTGGCAGTCCCAGGGCGTGCACGACTACCTGAACTATGCCCAGTTGCTGGACATGAATTATCTTCGGTTATTTCATCACTTGACTGAGAATGGGATACTTAACAGGACTCTGGTGCTCCTGATGTCGGATCATGGAATGCTCTCCAGTTCGTATAGCACCACCTATCAGGGCACGCTCGAAGAGTCGCAGCCCCTGCTAATAGCTATATATCCCAAATGGCTAGAGGAGGCTTACCCTCTAGCTATTTCGAATCTGCACAGTAATGATCGTAGTCTCGTCACAAGCTTCGACCTGCACGTGACCCTCAAGGACCTGACTAACTTGGAGCTGCTTCGCGATACAAACATTGAGAGCCAGATGATAAAGCTTGCAGCACTGGGTCGCAATATGGCCCGAGGTATCAGCCTATTCCTGCCGATACCAGAAACACGTACTTGTCCAATGGCAGGCATTCCCCCCGATTATTGCCTCTGCCACACCTCGATGCCGTTAGCTCCCGACGACGAAAGAGCCCTGATAGCAGGTGCATTTGTCGTGAAGCAGATCAACCTCATTATAGGAAATGAAGCACATTGCAGCCAACTGATACTGGGGGTAGTGAAGACGGCGCATGTCCTAAGCCGGGATTTCGATGACTACGGGTTCGATGTTCAGGTTCGACTGCAGACATTGCCAGGCAAGGGACTCTTTGAGGCAACCACCCGATTCCTTGGAAACTCAATAGACCTGAATGGTCCCATTCTGCGGGCCAACAAACATGGCAATGAATCCTACTGTGTGGATAACAAACGCATTGAATTATTTTGCTTTTGCACAAAATCTTTTTAGAGAAATCAAATTAGCTTTCATTTTAATCTATTTAATGAGTTCCACATAAACCTCACCGTTGTGTTGTTTTTTTTTTTTTTTTTTTAAGTCTAGATAAAAGTAAAACTAGTATGAGACTTTGTTCTGACTGTGGGCACGGCCCAGCTGAAATTTGGTAAATTCACTGTTTTATAAAATATATCTAGAGCATATATAGATCCAATTCTATTGTTTATCTAAATTGCACAAAGGACAATGTGATATTTTAGTTTTAATACATTTTTTTCTTGAGAAAACAGATGCATCACGCTTTCCACTATGCTAATACGCCCCTATTCGAATTGATCCACATTGAAACCGAGTCGAGTTCATAAGCACTGCTGATAAGGGCAATTACAACAAAGCATTTGTTAGATATCACCCGGTCGAGTTTGTGCCTAACAGTCGAGCCCCGCTCCATAAACGAGCTACATATATTTTCATTTCCATTTCCATTCCCATTTTCTGTTTCGGTTTCAGGCTTTCGTGGCGGTCCCTCAGCGAAACAAGCTCTGCGTTAGCTCAATTTGACGAACTGATAAATGTCAAATGGTTTATGACACTCGGCTTTCAATTCTGATTTCATCGAGTTTTTTTCTTTTTTTTTTATACCCTAAACTCCTTGCATTTGGGTAAATATATAAAGGGTATATTGGTTTTGTTAAAGGGCACGTAATAATATTTTATATTTATATTTTTTTATATTTTCATTTTATACTCCAACAATGAGCTGAAAGCATAGTAGTCATACTATACTATACCATACTATAATTGGGATAATTGTATTATATAAGCTTTATTTCAATGTAATGACTCTAGAATGGGATAAGTAGACCGTTCGCTCAAGTCGAACTAGGCTCAGTTCTTTCTGTAATGATATCTAAGATGACGAGAAGTACACTCAGATCTCCGTTTAAATCAATTCCAATTGTTTTTACTTTCTCGCTCTCTCTATATTAATAAATTATTATCAATACAAATGATTTTAAATTGAGATCAGAGTTTTACACAGCTGATAATGTTATACACATTGCCAAAATCGAGTGGACTTTATGATATCAGATAGAGTATCGTATCTTGTCTACGAAAAACATTCGACATTTGTATTGTCAGCTGTGTCATAGATTTTGCGTGGTGCTTATGCTGGCTCAGTTTATGAGCATTTTTATATTTATTGTCTCTGAATATGTTTTGTTGATGCTTTTTGTTTGGATTTGAATTTATGATTTTGGGCTTTCGTCTCTTTTTGATTTTTATATAGGTTATAATTTCCGATTGTGAACCATAAATATTATTGTTGTTCGCTTGGAATGGTCGCAGCACACTAAAAGTGTTACAGACGTCTGCGGTTGTTAATGGAATCGTCTTAAGACCAAGCAACAAAAAGCTTTTTGTTCAATTTGCTAAATACGAATGAAAATGAAAGTCTTTAATTACCTGTTGTTGAATAAAAGATTAAGTATAATCTTTCATATATGGTATTCCCAAGAAACTCTTACTTTATCAGTAAGGGGAAAACATATAATTCAGATTAAATAAAAATATAAAGGGAAAATAAATGTATATAAAAGACTTTGCGTACTGGAAAGTTATCTTATTTGATGATTTGACTCAATTTCATTTCATATGTTTAACAGGCTCTACATTTAATTGTTGTTTCAATAAAAAGCAAATGATGTACAAAATAAATAAATAAAATGTGTAAAAATCCTTTACATGAATCAACAATAGCTGCTGGCATTGGGATTGCCCGCAGCGGATAATTTGCGTCAAAATGTCAGTTTATTTGAAGAGCGAGTGGCCCAAGTCGCGAGCGATGAGAGACGTGCAATTGAATTAAAATTAAAATATATAGCGCAAAGGCTGACGCGAAACAAAAAATGAAAATGCAAATAAAAATTGCATTCGTTATAATTTTCAATTTATTTACGAGTTGCATGTGTGTGTGTGGGGGTGTGTGGGTGTGGGTGGGCATTCAGTGTTGCAACAAAAATTATAAATTTAAAAAAATAATTAAAAACCATTTGGCTGGTGCACCGCGGATGCCAATGCCAAATGCCGGGATTCAGTTTATTCAGTTTGTCCACGGCACACAACTCGCTTTCAATTAATGCAAAATGTCCTAAAATGAACGCATTTCTCACTGATTGTTGGCGATTGTCAAGCGGCTCGCTGCGTACAAATTGGAATGCGTCCGCGAAACGTGATCCCCGGGTGAGCCGCACGGTGCCAATTCCGATTGTCAGCCGAGAGCCCACAGTGCATAGCTGCGTTTATTCTTTTTGTTTCGTTAAATAATGGGATAAAAGTATATGAAATTAAGCAATGGACTGTTCCAGCTGCCAACTGACAACTGCCAACTGCCAACGGGCAACGGACAACGGGCAACGGCTAACAGCCAACTGCCAGTTGCCAGTCAGCTCTTTCAAGTTTGTTCAAATTGTCACATGAGATTTTAATACATTAAGCCAGCAGCGAGACTCTCACATAGCATACAGAGACCTCTTCCATAAATAATTTTGCATTTAGCAAAAATCAGCAACTATTTTAATATTTGTCAATTCAATTCTCCAACTATAAATTGATAATTCCAAAAATAGTGCATGCCAATGTATTTAAAATTTCTAAATATATCCATTACGGCTGAAGTCTTCTAGGTCTTATCGTCTAGTCAACATCAGCGTAGTATTTCCAAGTGCTCTCGATTGTAAATTCGGCTGTCTGGGGGCCACAACGTCAATGTCCAAGTATAAATCTCAAATTGGGCAAACAGGTAATCACTCAAATCGCCCTGATTTGGCTCAGATTGTTAGTGCCATAAATAGTTGTCAATGGCTGGACGGCTGGTGTGTGCGAATGGCTCATAAATTAATTCAATCAATGTCAGAAAGAAATTGTTATTTCACATCTGAGTGCGGTCGTAAATTGCCAGCCGTGTCGATCTTATCGCTAATCGATGTGTATGTCGGGCGGGTGGGTCGATGTGATGGGGTTGCAGCCATCAGCCATCAGCCCATTGCGCGCTCATACTGCGACTATTCGTGGCCCATAAATTAGGACAAAACTAATTTCTAGTATATATTTTATGGGCGCATCTAATTGTCCCAGCGATAAGCATTTGTTGAGCATGCTCTCTGCTGAAAAGTGAGTGTATTCATTGCCTTTATATGAGTACTTATACTTGATGTTCTTATGGGCGATGTATTCATTGCCCAGTGAAGTCAATCAAAGATTCATCTGTCAGCTGACAAATGATTTTAAAATCCCTTGCGCAAAGCTGCATCACTTAGCCCAGAGCCCAGGAGTCAAGCTACTGCTACTACAAGTACTGACATTGGACACTGAATGAAAACAGAGAAAAAGAGAGAAAGAGAGAGAGAGAGAGGGGAGACAGAGAGAGAGAGAGAAACACACACATTCCACAGATATCGGATGCGGGAAACAGACACTTTAAATGCTTGCGATATTGTCAATCAAAATCCAATCGAAGCCATGAATCATGACAGCCAGAGGATGGTTATGCTGATGATGGCTTCAAGAGCGACTCTCATTCAACACTGATGGATAGATGGATGGCTGCCTGGCTGCCTCGATGCCTCGATGCCTCGCCTGCCTCGCCTGCCTCACTGGCTGCAGTTCGAAAAAATTGAAATCGCTCAAACAGTGAATGCGTGTTGAATGCTGTTGCCCCCTGCACCCCTTGTCCCCCTCGCCCACCAAGTGCCAGGCACTTGTCGTTTAAGCAGCACTGGCAAAAAGCATTTAGCATTGGCATCCTGTAGCCAGCCTCATGCCACATGTCACATGCCACACGAGATCCTCATGCGAGTGTCGAGTACATTGGGCTCCTCCTCATCCTCATTCTCATCATCATCAACATCATCATCTCGAACGTCGCCATCGTCATCAGTCAATGTCATTGAGATAGTTTTGACATTTTTATGAGCAAATGATAAGACCCACTCGCTCAGCTGGGTGCTCGTCTGATGGCCAATGTTTGACACTTGCCAGCCCCACTCGCAATTCACAATTCGCATTCCACCACCACCACCACAACCTCTCTTAGCCACACGAGTTGTAGACAGTTTTTTTTTGTTTTCTTTTTTTTTTTTTTAATATTGTCTGTTAGCGTTTATTGTGTGCATTTGAAATTTATGACTTCAAATGGCTTGATTATCTACGTATACGTTATTTTTTGCTGTTTTAAATTTAACGCTGACAGAATACAGCCCTATCTTCCAGTATTGCCACAGCTATCTATCATGATGGGCAGACCCAGACATAGTATTTAATGACCTCATTAAACATTAGTCACTTTAAATGGCAAACTGGGATCCCCTGCCTCACAATGGCTGATAGTAAATACATCGAATTTTTTGGCGGACTTACAGTCTGGTATATACAAAATACAATATATAGAATATATTAATATTATTAATATACAATATCAAAATTATATCTTAACTTGTCTCCTTTCACTTAGTGAACGAGTTTAATTAGAATTTTTAGAATCAAGCCTAAGCTGCTTAAATGATGATATATATAATTAAAGTTCACACATGGGAAATTCAATAAAAAATTATGCACATCGATTTATATAAATAAATTGGTTTGCTCAATTGTCAGCATCAAAGCATTCAACATCTAAATATCCTGGTTGACCTAAGCCATTGGGTAATAAATTTTGTAAATGATTTCCTGATATTATAGAATTTACTAGATGAAAAAAAAAAACCGAATAGGAATTTTGGAAGCCAGCATTAATAATTGCAGCGCATTGTTGCTGCTGGCCAATGGCGAAAATTCAGCTTTGCCTACTAATGTTGACTTCCGCTTCCGCTTGAAAGTTCAAAGTATATTTCCGCTTGCTCTTTTTATGCTCGCTCTCTCCCACTCTCTCACTTTCTCGCTCATTTTCCATCACAAATAGCTGTGAAATTTGTTATCGCTGCATTTGCAAACAAACACAAAAGTAAAATTAAAATTTCCGTAAAATATTGCAGCAGAAAAAATACATTTATACATATATACATGCTTGTATATATAGTGAAAAAAACAACTTACAAATCAGACAAATAAATTTGCAAATAAATACCCATACGCGAAATATTTGACATTTATTAATTAAAAATGGGCGCAAAATTTATATTAATTTTATTCAAATTGTCAACGGCAACAAAGGAAGCTAATTTCAATTTATTTTATTTGTCTCTCTCAGGTCTGTCAGCCGCCCCCTCACCGCCCTTTGGACACCCCCTTTCGAACTGCCAGAAAAAGAGCATTGATAAAATTGGCATTTCTAAAAATTTATTTATAAATGCATAAATATCTGAATTGCTTTTATCTGTCGCAGTATAAATCACACGTATTAACAGAATAACGGTTCTTTATCAGAAACATTTAGCTAAATAAATATTATAAATAGCGGGTAGGTCCTTAGAGATTCCCAATGATAAGTGAATGACTGAGTAGGTGGCTTTAGTGGGGAAGATAACTGACCCAGCAGCTTACATATGTATATAAACTCTATATACATATATACATACATATATATTATTATTATAACAAACTTTATTTCTCTTTCAATCATACTCTATTCGCTCAATACCTCTTAAAATCATTATACGCAACAATTCTTCTACATATTAAATATCTATATTTCCTAATTATCAGCCTCATGTAAAGCAGTAAAGTTACGAGCTCTATGCCCAGTGCTAGCCAGATGAGCAGCTTGGATAACTGATGGACCCCTTGGAATGCATCGTAGACAACATACTCACATCCGCGAGTAACTAGAATACCTTGGCGATAGCACACGGCAGGCACCCTGCGCAAGTAGTCCAGGTAAGTTTGAGGACCGCTCAAGCCGCAACAGCCCATCTGAGAAAAGCAGCGTATACTAGATGTATATTTCCCAAAAAGAAAGCCCACATACCTTCGCCTGCAAGTCCAACCACTTCGGGTCATCGTTCTCAAAGTAATCCTGGTAGTATTGCAGAAGCAAGAGGTTCGCGTCGTCGCCACTGATGAGTGGTTGCAGCTGCACCACACATAGCGCATATGTGCGGTGCATGGCATATATCAGCAGAGGCACATACTAAGGCAGGCGAATAGAACAACCATTCAAGCAGATAAACTCTTATATATGTATGTGGGCTCATTTACCAATACAGACAGCCACTCTGACACCATATACATCGCACTAACACTCAAGTATATCAGTAGCACTTCAAGCACTATTATGGCCGTCAACGATATGTACACTTTGATCACATTGAATTTCATCTGCTGGAACAAACTCGGTTCATCATAGTCCAATATGCTAGGCAGGGTTATGCGGACTGTTACCACAACGATACACTTTAAGAGGAGTCAGCGATTAGAGCTTTGGGATTTGTAAAGTCGTAAATATTATTTATTGTAATATATGCTTACTCCGAGTAGAACTACGAGGGAATAGTTTATAGCTGTTGTGATCATGTTTTTAATACACAATAATTTTATTTAAGATATCGAAAAGTTCACCTAAATTTTGACGCATGTTGCTAAGTTTATTATGCATACAATTTGCTGGTTGGACTTAATTCAGAGCCGGAGCAGGGGCTCAAGATTCTGCTTATCCCGAAAATAAAGTAATGAATCGAGAACAGGTCTTCTGAGACTTTCTCTCGTTATGAAGGAGGAACTAGTGCAAGAAGAATGGTGTGGATAAAAGCGTATGATATGATATATAAGGAAAAAAATCTGTTATACTTTCCATGCAGACTTTGCATATTTATATATACCATACGATCTTCAAACTGGGTATTATTATCTGATCTTATATACATCATCACTCGATATGAAACATCAATCAATAATGTGAATATAACTGTTTTGGTTGTTCAACATGCTTAACATAGCTAAGTGTAATCTGCACATATTAATATCAAGTGCATGTACATAGACTTTTATTCCCATACGATTATTTATTATAAATGTAGAGCTGAAATTCAATTTTATTTATTTTCATTTTTTGCACTTTATTTTATTTTATTTTATTTTTTTGTGTGAACAAATTTGCATTGTTGATTTATGGGATTTGTTATATTTGACAGTTGCTATTGTTGTTGTTGCTGCTGTTGTTGTTGTTGTGTCAATGGCATTTTATTAGAGTCGCATTGTGTGTGTCTGTGTCGCGTGTTTTGTGGGTCCCTATTCTATAATCGGCTTTCTATATTAATTTAAATTTTATTTTTGGCATTTTATTATAATTACTCTTGATAAATGTAAATAGTCATCGTTAGCATCAGCATTGTTATTATTTGTTATATTTTTGTTGTTGCCAGTGCAGATATTAACCGGCTTTGCACGGTCAACTGAGTTGCTCTCTATCTATATAAGCATTGTTTTCTGGCTATCAATATATATTTTTTGGTATTTCAAATGGTAAAGAAAATTTATTTAATTTTGTAGCTATAAATAATGTAAAGTATGCAAAAATTTCCTTTATTATTGGGAACTTAGGATATCATAAGTGATTTATCTCAATTTGACATATTTATTTTTACTATCTAACATATTTTTACTACACCTATCTCATTAGGGAATTTGAGTTTCTGTCTTCTATGGTATTTTTGTTTTGTGGGCCGAAAATTCCCGCCACAAATACCGCGCTGCGCCCACCCCCACTCCTCTATAAAATACCAAAAATATTCTGCGGTTTTGAATGTTTTTAATTGTATTATTAGTAATTGCTATTGCCGTTGCCGTTGCTGTTGCTGTTGTTGTTGTTTATGCAAAAAATTAACATTCTATGCTCTTTGTAGTAAGCGCCCATGAAACGAGGACAATCCGCATTGCTATTAAAAGGAGCGAGAAAAAAAGAGAGGGTTTAATATTTTGCACAAACATGTATTATACTTTTTGGATATACTTTATATTTATAATATTTTAATGCTAATTTCAACAAATCCAAAAGTATTTGTGGCTCGCACCCCAAACACAATTTATGCATGCACTTTTGTATCTGCTGGTGATATTTTAATTTTACTGTCACATTTGATCATAAATTTGCCGATTAATAAATAATTCGTCGTGCGATTTTTGTTTTGCCAATTTGTTGGCCCTAAACATGCCTAAAAACCGGCTATTTTCCCCCCAACAGGAATTTGTGTAAGCCTGCTGCAGGATTGTGGACTTTTTCGTTATGTGGTGATGGAGCTAAAGCTGTAAATGCTCAATTACGAATGGATAAGTTTTAGAATCTAGTTAGTGAAATATGTCAAGCAATTAGTTTTCACCCAAAATTCAATGAAATACTCACACAAACACAGTATAGATTCATATTACTTAAGTACACAAAATCCTTCACTAACCAGCTGCAAAGATGATGAACGAAGGGCGTCGCAATAGCTATGATGTAGTTTCCATACCATCGTATGAGTCACTGACGCAGCGATCGGAGACCTCGGAGAAATTGCCGAACGATGTGGCAGTAACCAGTCAGATGGTGCAAAACTTGCTAACTGATGAGGAGAGACTGAGGCGTTGCTCGAAGATCCGCGATATAAAATCGAATGCACCAACGCCGCCCGTCTCGTTAGCTGAGGACCTTTTGTTTTGTGAGCTGGACGCCTTCTCGAATGAGACCTGTAACTACGATGCTTCCGATCTGCACGTGGCAGAAGCGTTCAGTTCCCAGCTCATGATTCTCTATGAGCAGGGCGATATCCACAGCGCTCTACACTTTCTACTTGACTCGCTTCACAATCCCTTCGCACCGCGGGCTGTGGGCACGGTGTTCGTTGAGCAGAGCATTCGAGAGGAGATCATTGCGCGCATCCAAGATCGAATGAGGCCGCTGAGTTTTAAAACCGCCTTGCATCCCAATTACCGCAAGACTAAGAAGGTGCTCACCAGCTTGGATGTGCAGATTGTTAGCGCCACGGAGAACAGAGTGCCGCCCCCATTCTCCTCGCCCATTGTGGTCTGCGACTGCGAGAGCAAAATGCTGGGCACCCCTCCCACTGGCGTCGTCTGTTTGCGATCATTCCACGACAACCTCGAGATCGTTGAGTGGTGCAACAAGGAGAGTTTGCAATTCGAGAGCATCAGCGTCTGGAACGAATGCGTGGAGAGTCTCTATCAGCTGGTCGCCACTCTGAACTGCAACACCTTCTACTTTAACAGCTGCAATGTCAGCCTGGAGCCAATCACTCCATTTGAGGCCGAGAAGAAGACTACTGTCTGCATTGCCGATGGCTTTCACTATGAAACACTGCAGATCGGAGAGCAAATAAAAGTCGTCATATTTCCCATTGGCTCACATATCTGGCAAAGAGTTGAGGAGCCCAGCGAGCCTCCGCCGTCTCCCATTTCATTCCTAAACAGCTGATCTGCCGAATCGTCAAGTCCCTTCCTCATCCTCATCAGCAGCAGCTGCCGTTGGGAGTTTTCGATAAAAAATAAAGTCGTTCAATTGTTTTCGCCAAAAATATAAACTTCCATCAATACTTTGCAGTTATTTTTGGATCAATGATAACGCATTTTATGCTAATTGACTTTGTTGATGCTGATGATGATGATGATGCTGATGATGGGGCTTTCGAATATGATGGCAGCTGTCAGCGGCCGTAATACGCTTAATATATGGATATATTTTGTTTTCCCTCTCTCTCTCCCTCTCTTTCTCTCTTTTTTATTTGGTTAGGGTTCGCTTAATGAGTTCGTCTTATGTAAATATGAGCACTTACCCAAACGGGTTAGCCACATGACTAATTCAGCTTCCTCAATCAAGTGCATCTGTCCTCCTCCCATTTCTCACTTGACCATGGCCTGGGACATGGCCCCTACCAAAGCTCTGAATGGTGTTAATACTAATAAATCACGTTTCGCTATGCTCGAGAGTGAGTGTGTGTGGTCTTCTACTTCAAAGGTTCTATAAGCCTTGGGAAAACTATTTTCAAATACGCTTCAGGCAGGTGAACTATTATAGCTTTAATTTCATTTGTTTTTAATTAAATTAAATCTTTTAATGCGTTTTTTTATATAATAATGCCAATTATATCATTTTTGATACATATACTTTACAAAAATAGAAAAAATTATAAACATTTTTATTCTAAGAAAAATTAAAAAATGTAAATGAAATGTAAATGTAAATGAAATAAAATATATAATGAAAATATTTCGTAGTAAAGTTGTATAAGTATAAAACAAATTGTTAGCATTTACAAAATATTTAATTAAATATTTTATTTGTTTATATATACTTTTTTTACTCTTAAAATTTTTAATAAATTGGTAAAAATGTGAAAGAATTAGAAATAATTTATTTTTCAAAAATATTATATAAAAACTCAAATTTAAAAATCTTTTTTTGTATTTAAAATATAGATGTATAAAAATTACAAACATTTTGAATGTAAATTGTGTACAAAATATATGTATATATATTAATTGGAATATATTTCTTGAAATATTTATCTAAAACTATTATCAAGAAAATCTCTTGCCAAAATCCACATATTCAAGAGTGCATTCGATAGTCTGCTTAAGTTGATCAAATCAAGCCCACTTGCTTTGCGCTGCATTCGCGATGCTTCAACTCAAATTTACGATTGACATTTAAGAGCGCCAAGCCGGACACGTTGTGCGGCGAATTCAGCTGGCCAATAAAATCATCAGTTAACGACTTAGGCGCGGATGATGCGTGAGTGACGGAGTCATCGTTGAGTCGTCGTCGTCGTCGTCGTTGTCGTTGTCGTCGGCATGGACGCACCTCCCAGCACTTAAGAGCGCCAAAAATAAGCCTGGCTCATCTTGGCGATTATCAGTATTGAATTTATACAGCATAAATCTCTTGGCAAGTGACAGAGCGACGCAGACCCCGGATCAAGTGGACATGAGCGCAGATACATATATGTATGTATGTGTTAGTGTTTATGCCTGCATGTGTGCTCGTCTCTCTGCACAGACTCCACATGGCGCAGGTGTAGCTGTAGCTGTAGCTGTAGCTGCAGCTGCAGCTGCAGCTGGAGTTGGAGTTCAGTCTGGGCCTCTAACTGTGGGCCATGCGTTGAATTCATTACAAAATGCGGTTTCAATTATTTGTCAAAATGTCCGTCTGCCTGTTGGCCCTCAATGGATGTGACATTGATGTTGACATTGACGTACGGCCAGGCAAGGCGAGCTCCACCTCTGCCCGCTCCGATTGCGACAATACAAATTAAATTGTTAATGGGCAGTGAGTCATGCAACCAGTCAGTCAGTCAGTCAGTCAGTCAGTCAGTCAGTCTGTTCGTCTGTCAGTCATGCCATCAACTAGACATGCGACAAGTCAGTGCGTTTTAGCCTTTATTTAATATGGCATTTCATTGTTATATTCGCATTGATATTATGCAAATGACGCATTAGCCTGAGTAATTGCTGCATTGCAGCATCCACAATGCCGGAACAGTTTACTACAGTGATCACTATGCATTGGCTGCCACACGTAAAATGCAAGCACAATCGGCTCTGCTAGACACCTTTATGTGATTTCGCTTAACTTACAAAAGACTTAACTGCAGCAAAAGTCGGCTGCATTTAATTGCCATCTTAACGATCTAATATGCACTTCAAGAGACACTTAAGCAACTACTAAAAGAAGTTTAACTAGTAAAATTTATAGAGGTAAAATTGAACAAGTACTAGAGCTGGTTGTATATGAAGAAATGTCTATTTGAGGCTTTAATAGTTTGTTTTGCTGTCTGCTGCCTGCTGGCTCGACACAAGTATACAGTATTTCCTCCCAGTCAAACATTCATGCTAACAGATCCCACACTTATTCAATGTTTTAAAGTTTTGGCAGTCGAATAAATAATTAAGGCGTCTGCATGCGTGAAAGTCAATTAGACTCGATCGAAACGTTAAAGCTGAGTATTTAAGAGTTTGCTGAGCGGGTCTAGTGGGGGGCTGGGGGCTTAGGTAAGGAGTACAAAGTGCAGAGAGGACCTAGGACTGCCCCTCAGCTGTAGCTAAATCTAAAGCTGTAGCTGTCAGTTTCAATCGTGTCTGCAGAACTTGTCACTCATTCAATAGTTTGAAAATTGCAAATGTCACTTACAACTCACACACACATACGCACTCATGTGTGTGTGTGTGTGTATCCGTAGCTGTGTGTAAACATTCTAGCCAAGGATGCGTCTGAGACAATGTTGCTGGAGACGCTGCCAAAGGACGACAAAGTCTACCAAGAATGCCAGAGGATGACGCGCCAGCAGACGACGCTGTGAATTAAAACAAGGCCAGGAATAAAATAATAAAAGGACAAAAGACAAAAGCATAAGAAAACTTGAGCAATGTGTACGCGTGTGTGTGTGTGTGTGTGTGTGTATGGCTGGCTGTGGGTGGTAGAGTAAGTAGATATATATGTATGAGTGTGTGTGGGCGTGTGTGGCTGGGCACGTGGATATTGACCCATTTAGTAGTTTGAGTAAGCTCGCTGAGCCAGTGCAATATTTTGTGGGCCACACGCTCAACCACCCAACCACACACAAACACACGCACACGCACACACACACAGAGACCGAGTACAGCATGTACGCATCAAAATCAGACTTGTAATCCAAGTGCAAGTTGCGAATCCAAAAATCCATCCATCGGTTGCAGCAGCAGCAGCAGCAGCAGGAGCAGGAGCGGCAACATCTTCTGGCAGCATCCTTCGCCTTGGCCAGGCGACATCCTTCGAGCTTGAGCTTGCAAGCAGTTGCGCAAGGAGCAAAACTCGCTGGGCTGATGTCACGTAGATAGACAGAGACATGCAACTGACAGACAGATGGAGAGACACTGTGACACGACACATTGACTGACAGCTGCAGGGGCCGAGCTGAGCTGAACTGAGCTGGGGCGAGCTGAGGCGAGCTGCGGCGAAGGTGAGGGTGTGGCTAGGCCGGACTAGGGGCCATAGGGCGGGGGCGTGGCAACTGGCAAGTGCAAAGGATTGCTGCAAGAAACGGCGTGTGCAAACAAACCGAAAGACAAAAGCAAATGACGAACGTTTTGTTGGCAATACTGAGGAACTGACAAGCCCAGAGTGTAGCCCAGAAAGAGAATGAGCATGAGTAGGAACTAGAGAAAGGGAGAGCTTCATGCACTTAGATGCATATTGAAGGCGTCAAGGAGTGCGGAACAACTGGCGATTGTGGAACAGCAGCCAAAGCAGGACAAAGCCATCAAGCCATCGCAGACTCCCACTGCTAAACACACTTGAAGT
The DNA here is from genome assembly GCF_054131065.1 of Drosophila arizonae. Lineage (NCBI taxonomy): Eukaryota > Metazoa > Arthropoda > Insecta > Diptera > Drosophilidae > Drosophila > Drosophila arizonae. Next base: position 16,243,316 of record NC_142923.1, on the reverse strand, counting down.
CGATTAACTTCAAAGACTTAAAGCAATATATATGTGTATATATGGAGAGAATTATATTAACAAGATAATGCACTGAATGAAAATTGAAAACTATTGTAGTAGCTCACAAAGTTCTGCTTAAGACTTTTACAGATTCCAAAAAATAATATAAGTATAATATATAAAAAATAGTTTAATTTATTTTGGTTTTTTTTTTTTTTTTTTTTTTTTTTTTTAATAATGAATTGATTTTTATTTACTAAGCACTCTCTGAATATTTTTGAATATGTATATTATACTTATATTGATCTTATTTTCATTTTAATAATGCAAAAAATACAAAATTTCTTTATTCGCTGTGTAAATAAAATATAGTAAAGAAAACTTAAGTATATGTAGACCTAAACAATAATAAAAAATAAATAAATTAGAGAAAATAAATGTTTAAAATCAAATATATTTGTAGACATATAAAATTTCTTGACGATTTCAAATAGTCTTCTTCTCTCAGTCTTTCATTTATAAATCGAGACTGACATTAATATGTCTGTTAACTTTAATTATTACCAAGAAAAAATTGTAAGGCTTTCCGCGGAGTGAGAAAAAACAACCAAAGTAAAAACATTAAAAAATTAATCGCAAGCGCAAATTGTGAGTCGCTTTTATTTTTTAAAGGTTTTTTTTTTCCATTTTTTTCTGTTTTATCTAGGGTAAAAACAAATAAAGAACACTCATTACCGCGCTTCCCTAGCAAAGCGGAACGCCGAACGGGGAGGTCAAGTGCGCTGTGTTGTCCTGGCGCTGATTTGTCCTTTTGACGAAACATTAGGCGGACAGGCGAATATGAGACACGACGAAGCAGCAGGAGCAGAAGCAGCAGTAGGAGCAGGGGCAGCAGCATCAGCACAGGACTTCATCCAGTAAAAAGTGTTTTTAATATAATTTTTTTCACATTTAATTTTTTGCGTTCACAATTTTTTGAATGAAGTTGAAAATCATAAAACACACAACACAGCAGACGCCGGGCTCCAGCTCTTCAGGGCGGATGAGACGAGACGAGACGGAGGCCGAGGCCGAGGCCGAAGCCGAGGCAACTGAAAAATAAATAAGAGTAATTAAATTTCGTAACAAACATGACGAGATAATGGACCGAAGCCATTAACAGTGCCCGGACCGTCAGTCAGGCCAGCGTCTGACCGCTGCAAGATGACGAGAAGAAGCTGTTGACGCCTGGATAGGACAGTGGGACAGCGGGACAGCTGGACAGCTGGACAGCAGGACAGCAGCGGGACGGTGAGAGGAGCAGCTGGCGCCAGTTGCTGCGCAACCCGTTCATATATCACGCCTGAGCGCTTGGCAGAAGAAGAAGAAGAAGGCAGCTGCTTTAATGTCCTCAGCATTTTTCACATAACCTACACCAAGTCTCTCAGATGTCCTTTGACAATACCCCTAGCCAGAGGCGAATTTATCTCGATTCAGCTGCCTCGCCCCATTGCCATCTGAAGTTTTACTGCAGCTCTTGGTTCTGGATTGATTGAAAGCTCGCCACTCATCGGGGTCAGAGTTCATAGACTGAGTGATGGATTATCGAATTCAGTTCCAAGATGAAGCAAATTTCAGATATTGAAGATATTACTTGATCTTACCGGATATATTCCAACTAAATAATATTAAATAAATATATAACAAAATTCTATGAGAACTTATAATATGTTAAAAAATTCAAGCTCTTTTCACTATCTTGAGTTGATTGAGTTGATTGTCCAACAGCGACTGCAAGTGCGCAGAATGTGCTGCTCCATCAATTCTGACATGCAAGCTGGAAGTTGCGGAGGATTTGTGAAGCAGAGCTGCCCGTCTATCCAGCCATCGATAGCCAAGAGACAGCTGCACAAAATTGGCCAGCGGACCAAAGGGCGGGGCGACTGCGGAGGAAACCCAATGAATGGGAATGCAATGCGCGGCATATGCGGCGACTTGGCAGTTGCCAGCGCCAAGGACATGGAGCAAGACGCTCGACGATGGATTATGCTGCTTCTGTTGACCGAGCACTGAGTGGGGCGGAGCGCGTTTGAAGTTTGGAACTTGGGAGCTTGGGGCTTGGGGCCTATACAACATCAGCATCAGCATCAGCATCAGCGTCAGCGTCATCAAACTGACGTTGTCTGTGCGAGCTGTTTACTTGCGTTATCCTTTTGGCACTGACCGCTTTTGTTGTTTTGTTATTTTTCATGTCAGTCAAGAATTGGCAAGCAACGAGCAAAACAGGACATGGCCGATGAAATATGTTTTATATATATAAAGAGGAAGAGGGAGTGGGAGAGGGGGAGACTGAGAGAGTCTAGCATCAGCCTGGACGAGCAGTTGGAGCACATTGCATCAATATTGAAACGTCAACATCAACTCGCCAGCGGCGAAATGGCGCTCAGTGCATAGACAAAGGCAAGCAACGGCAGGGAGAGTGGGCAGAGTGGGCAGAGGGGCGAGGACAAGGACAAGGGCGACGACGACCCAAAAAAGCTGATGAAGAGTTCAAATTTTTCTTTGTGTGATTTGACGAATGAGCTGTCATCTTGCATTGGAAATGCTCTCTTGGCCCACACACACACACACACGCATACACACACACGCACACACACACATGATCTGATGGCTGATGGCTGATGGCTTTCTTGTTTGTTTTCTTTTTTCATTCTATAAAAAGTTGCTGACCATTTCTTTTGATGGTTAGTTAAGAAGCATGCTGAAAGCAGCAAAGGAGCCTGCATTCACAGACAGTTGGATAGATAGTTGCTTTTTGTTTGCCTTTAGCGCAATTTTAAATTGCCAAAAACAGAAGATTCTAACGAGCCTAACTGAAAATCTGCTGAAATATCTAATGTTTGTAGGAGTAAATATTTAAGATGAATATAAAATTGCAAAATACATGCATGCACATAAGTATATACATGCAAACATATATATACATATACGTAGGTAAAAAGCATTCATTATAATATAATTGGCATTCCATTCATCGGAGTCTGCGTTATTAGAGAATTACATAAAAGAGCTAGTACTAATGGGATGATAAGCTCTTTTTTTCAAAATACAGCAAGCACAGTATATGCAATTTTAACTAAATGTAAACAGCCTTACATATGAAAGAAAAATCTTTAATCAATTGGCCTCTATTTCGATTTCAGTTAGAAAATATTTTAGGTTTGTTATATATTATATACTTATATATCATTTTATAATATAATTGGCCTATCTGAAAGATAGATAAGAGCAAGGAAAACAAGTCCCAATAATAGGCTTAGTTTAAGTTACATTTTGTAAGTAGGTTCGGCAAGTCGCCGTCAGCTCGTCAAAGCTGACTCAAAACTGGAAAGCCAACCGAGTGTATCCTCTGTGTGAGCTGGCCAAAAATACATATGGTAGGACGGTCAACGGGAATGGGAATGGGAGTGGGAATGGGAATGGGAACGGTAATGGCAACGCCAACGCCATTCATCGAAGCGTGGCTGGCCATCACTTGGCTCGTTTGCTCATCGTCAAGACAAATGGAGAATAAATAAATTACTTTCGGCCTTTTTGCAATTCCAAAACGTCACTGCATATTCTGACCAAGCAGTCAGTCCAGTCCAGTCAAGTCCAGTCAAGTCGAGTCGAGGCGAGGCGAGGCGGGGCAAGGCAAGGCGAGTTGAGTTGAGGCCAGACCAATGGCCAGTTGCAGTTGCTTTTCTTGTGGCCTTGTTGTTGTCTACATGTGATTGCTGTTGCAGGCGACGCCTCCTCTGCTAAACTTTTAAAACGTCAATCAATTGTCCAAAGTTGTCGGAGTTGTCTGACATGTTTTAAATTAACTGACGAAGACAAGCGAACCTAAGCGATTTATGGCCCATACTCAAGATGGCGTCTCTCCCAGCCACAACTCCAGCCTTTCATGTGGCCAAAATCCAGCTGAGCGTAGTCCATGCATCAAGTCAGACCATGAAAATGGCCAACAATTGATATAGTAAATTGTCGTCGTGCGAGCTCTGGAAATGTTCATCAAGTCGAGTTGTTAATTTGACTTAAAGTATAAAAGTTATTCGAATGCTACCCAAGGGAGTGCGCCTTGAAAAGCAAAATAATTTTATTATAAAATATTTTTATTCTGAAGATTAAAATATTTCTATTTATATATGTATATATCTTGACATATTTCTAAGTAAAAATAGATTTTTCTATTTTTTCTATCATCAATAAAAAATGTCCTGCTAATTTATATTTATATTTCCGCTGCTATTTACTGTTTTTTCCCCCGTTTTGTGTCATCCTTTAATGGATAGCTGTTATCGCTATGTCAAGCATTATCAAAATCGGTCTGCAATTGGACCAGAAATCGTTCGTATTGTCAATGCAGAGACAGGCAACAACGACAGAATGTGTTTTTGCATATCGAACGAATAATTTGCGGGACTTCTGAGTGTGTGTGTGTGTGTGCTTCAAATAGGCTTCAAAACAATGCATATATAAATTATAATATAATAATAATTACTGTCAAACAATAGAAAATTAATTGCGAAACAATCAACGTTTCATTAAAACAAAATGGATTTGACATAATTCAAATGCAGAAGTGCATAAGTGCTGTCCCCCCTCCACTTCACTCCCCTCCACCCTGCACCTGGCTCCTAACTGCGATTCCGGATTGACCTGCCGACGCGTTGGCCATCCAATTGTTACGTTGAATCATTCATTTGGAAAATATTTAATTAATTTTTGCCAATAATGGGCTGGGTGTCGCGACAAAAAAAAAAAAAAAAAAAAAAACAAGCTTGATCCATACACACACACAGACACACACACAGATATAACAATTACGCAATTACGACATACCAGTGAAATTCCCTGTTTGGCCGTGGCTGACTTTTGGCCCTGTGATATATTAATGCCAGTCTAATGATGCCGTCCAACTTGTCACTCATATAATGGGCCCAGGTCATAGATTAATAATATACAAAGGGACTTTAGTCCTAGAGCCAATCCTCAGGCCGTAGATTAATCGCTGTCTGCTCAAAGGCTTAGTTGGATTACGATATTTAGTTTAGCTTAAGATATTAATAGATGGTATTAATATATGTATATATTTTTTATATGTATATACAATATAAATATATGATTTATGATTTTCGATTAGAATTATTCCGAGTTTACGGAAAATTTTTCTGATCTGTTTCCACTTTACTCGACGTATACCTACATAAATTCTATACAAATAAGTTTAGCTACAATTTTAAATATTTTACCACTTATAGCTCTGTCTAAATAGCAGGCGATTTAAAGACAAAGGCCGCACATTGGGGCATTCTACATTAAATTAAATACTGAATGGCTGTGACATGTCATAGTTAAGTCATTATTTGTTTGTTGATTAACTTATTCATTGTATATAGAAATATACATCTAACTTATTTTCAACTCATTTCACTTTTAATATACTAACATCGACGAGTTGGCATCGTCTGCGCTGCTGGCTTTCATTTGAAATATATTTACAGCAAGTTAAACTGAAGGACATACGAAATAAATTCCGTTGGTGTAAACGAAAGCTGAAGGACAACATCAACCGGACTTCTGACCGATGAGCACTCAGCTCAGCTCAGCTCAGTTCAGTTGGCGTTGCTGGACGGCCAAGTGCAGCTGCATTATCCCCGCTGAGCAGTGTAAATGACTGCAAAATGTGAAAATAATAAAGGACTAAACACTAAAATTTACAACTAAAGACAGAGACGATAGAGAAGAGCCAAAACACACACACACACACACACACATAAACTGAAAGGATGTAGCAGCAAAGGACATTCGCAGAGTAGGAGTTGGCCATCCGGGTGAGCTGGCTGCTACTGCTGCTGCTGCTGCAATTAGATGGCCAGTTGAATGGACAGTTTGGACAGTTGAGCGTTTGGATGGATGGCTGACTGGTCGGACGGATGGGTTGATAGCTAGACAAGTAATTGCAATGTAGGAAAACAGTTTGATTTGCCAGAGACATACGTAAGTTGCTGTCTGATTGACGGCGAGTCACTGCGAGACTACAAAACAAAGCCAAAATCGCTTTACGACCCCAAATCTGAGCAGCTCAACTCGCATCTCTCCTAGTTTCTTTCCTTTTTTTTATGTATTATTTGATTGTCAGCCAAACAGCAGTCAATGGCCATAAGAGAAATGCACTACAAGTATTTCAGACAGGCTGAGTAGTTGGCGAGACCAGCAGACCAGGCCCTAAAAACCAATCCAATTAGATGCATTTGCATGCCTGTCGGTGTCATCTACGGCGTACTAAAAATCTAAAATAATACTCAAAATGTCAACTATTCAGTGAGGCAAACAGATTGCTATATATTTTGGAGGAACTGCAAGGAGTACCTATGCTAGCATCAAGTGCGACCGACGAGTTCTGTTCACTTGAGAATCACAAATGCAATAAAATATTTTATGTACATGACAAAAAAGTTTGTTAGTTGTCAACCGCCAGACGTTTTTTGCTCATTTCACTTGCCTCCCATTGATGAGCCTGCCATGGCCTAACGCAAAATGAACTTCCTGTACATCAGCAGCTAGTCCTGCTCCTCCTCGGCTCTCTCCTGGCTCAAAGGCGAATTGAAAATCTAAAGTCTTCTATATGCCGGTTCATCATTTGCTTGTCTTACCCTGTCGCCGTGTGGGTGATGCGTGAGGGGGAACGACGAAGGACGAAGGATGAAGGACGAGGTGTGAGGCGAGATCAGGCTGTGTCTGCTGTCATTTGTCCAAACTGCATCCGCCAACGGGTTGATGGCATGCGAGCGGGCTGAGGCTGTTTTTGGTTCCACATGTACGTCGAGGATGCTTCCAGTTTTGTTATTGGCAGTTTTTGTAGCTAAAAATCTCGAAATACTTTTGACATACAAGTATGTACGTGTTTGTTTAGTTAGCACTGAGTCTGTGTGCGTGTGTATGTGTGTGTGTGAGTGCATGTGTCTGTAGCAAGTATTGCCATCTTAGTGTTGTGAGTATTTGTGAAAACTGAACATTGTCGGCTGTCTTGCCGACTGTCACTCAGTCGAAGTCGAAGTCTTTCTGCAAATGTTCATTTGTGCAAGTGTCTCTCAGGCTCAGTCACAAGTCCGATTGTAAAATGTCAGTGGCCTTTTTCTAACAAAAACACACACACATACACATATATGGATTTCGACTTACACATATATATATTATAAAATAGTAAAAGGGAAGCGTATCCATTAAATGAATTGTTCTTATTTCTGATAAAGCTCAACAACAAAATCACTTCACGACGGTCAATACAATGCCACTTTAAAAGCAAGTATAGTCGAGTCGATATGATAGAGTGAGAGAGAGTGAAGAAGAGAAAGAATGAGAAAGAGGGAGAGTGAGGAAGACAGGGAGAGTAAGAAACAGAGAGCGATTTACTACAGCAGAAATAGAGAGATGTTGTTGTAGAGAGATGATGTTTCAGAGAGAGATCGATAGAGAAAGAGATTAACGTATAGATAAAGAGGGAGAGAAAGAAACAGCGAGAGAGAGAGAGAGAGAGAGAGATAGATCAACAGACACGATCAATGATAAAAAATTAAAGATCGACAGATACGAATATATAGAGAATTTGTTTGAGAGTGAAATAGAAAGAGAGACTGAGTGAGAAACTGAAGGCGAAAGAGAGAGAGAGAGAGAGAGAGAGCCATAGTAGGAGATTTGAAAGCAGGAATATGTAGATTGAAAGAGAGAAATATGCAATATAGACAAGGATATCTTCATATGGCGGAAATATAAAGAGAGGGAGAAAGAGAGAGAGAGAGAGAGAGAGAAAGAGGGAGAGAGATAAGAAATAGGTATACTAAAAGGATTTCATAGGCTGTTAATATCCATGGTCATTTGCACCCATTTTATTTTCGTTACTCTTAAGTGTTAGCTTAGGCTTCTAAGACTGCAATCTATATATATAAAAGAAAGTTGTGTAAAAGTGAAGACTGCTTATAACTTGATTTGGGCTGAACCAATTTTCATGGTTTTTGATTTGTTGGATTTGTCTCCGCAACGAGTTTAGTATAGGGTCTTAAAAATACTGAAAAAATTTGCCGAATACTTGAAAAACGCGGTTTTTTCCCCAAATGTTCAAATTTTTTTTATACCCAGTAGGCTTGGTAACAGTGACAGTTTTGACAATAGTGTAGAAGTAAATAAACAAATGTAGTCAGTCAGTCTACGGCACAGCCTCAGGCGAACCTGACTATTCATAAAAAAGCACATTTGTTAAAAAAAAAATTTTGAAAAACAATACGCATACGGACAAAAGCAAAATATCTCGAAAGTTCAGGTAGGTATTGTTGAATTTGTTTTTCTCAGACATTATTTTTGTAAATAATTTATATTTGTATTTCTCGACATTATTTTTGTAAATAATTTTTATTTATATTTCTCGATTTCTCGATATTTTATGTGGTTTTGTGCGATTGTGCATATTCAGTATTACTATTAATGAAAATGCCGCGTCCTAGAAGATCTAATCTTTCCCAGCGGACCCATAATGCAATTAGGCTACGGAATACCGCGAGTCAATTATCTGACGAAGAACGAGAAAGGCGCCGTTAGTACCCAGCAAAGAAGGGCCTTAATTCGTGCTTCTCAAAGAGAGGCAGCCCGTGAAACGGCAATAAGAAATGGTTCAAGGATTGATTTGAATCGAGCAGCGTTTCGATATGATTGTACCATTGACTACAGCTTGAATCGTTTAGTTTGCATTGGTCCAATGGACGTTGTTTGCCAGCATTGTGGCGCATTGAAGTTTGCTGGTGAAACGCCCGGTTTGTGCTGCCTTAGTGGTAAAGTGACATTGCCATTAGTGGTCTCGCCACCAGAGCCATTGCGTTCCCTGCTTTATGGCGAAACACTAGAATCACGACATTTTCTAGCGAACACTCAAAAATACAATGCCTGTTTCCAAATGACTTCATTTGGGGCGGAAATTATTGAAGAACACGGATATAATCCGACATTTAAGGTAATTTACGTTAAAAATTTTATTTTCTTATTTGGGATAATGTAGTTGGTTAGATTTCTGTAAAAAGTGTTTGTAAATCTAACTATAACTATGGCTTTGAATTTAAAGATTCAAGGCCAGATTTGCCATCGCATTGGATCATTGCAACCTATTGAAGATGCACAGCACAAATTCTTGCAAATATACTTCATGGGCAATATGGAAGAACAACTTGACCGGCGTCAAGAAATGAACACAGCTATGAAAAGAGCAATTCTCCAAGATTTGCATGCTTAGAAATTTAAACCAACCAAAACTGTGCAATAGAACGCGTTTGGTGATAAGAAAACTGATGAGCAATGTGATTCATGCGTCGATACTCAAAGGAAAATTTAAAGATGAGGAAGTTCTTATTCCTAGGATTCCGATGATCTCAACAGATATGCCCTTTGAATTTAAACGAATTCAATTCCCGCTTCGTCTTGCCTCCGCCATGACGATCAACAAGTCATAGGGCCAATATTTGACTATCTGTGGCCTCAATCTAGAAAATGTGTGTTTTTCTCATGGTCAATTGAACGTGGCAAGCTCACGTGTTGGAAAACCATCCGCATTATTTGTTCTTGCACCTGACCAAAAAACGAAGAATGTCCTTTACCACAAGGTGCTTGAATGTAAATCCAATTAATAAATTAATCAGAGTGTATCCCAACCTGAACAACATAGCTTTCAACAATTTTTTACCTAGAAATAATATAAAGGGCAATGCAACGTTTGCCGGGCCAGCTAGTAACCTTATATATATATTATACCCTGGCATAATGAATAATATAATATCATAATTATTGTTTGAGCACTCATTAAGCTGGCTGAGAGATTTGTGACACCCAGTGTCAGCAGATGACAGTTGGCTAGCCACCAAAATGAAACTTGAAGTCTCTCCCACTCACTCTCTCTCTCTCGCTCTCTCCTTTCGCTCTATTCTCTTTCGCTCTCGGTCATTCGTCAGTCTTTCTCGTCCAGTTTACCGTCACGCTGTCGTCCTCGTCCACGTTAACGTATACCTTTGGTCAGTTGGCAAATGACGTTGACATGCCGTGTGATTTTGATGTGCAAAGTTTCGCGGTGCCTGAGAGGCCGCCAGGGGGCGCTGTTGTTCGGTGCTGCACGGCGAGCTCTTGAGGCCAGACAGAACGAAGCTTTCGAACGGACGCGCATATGACATTTTTCACTTAAGCTGACAGTTATGTACAGCAAACACCCAGTGGCCCCCCGCCCCCCACCTAAGTGGAGTCGCTCACTCAACTGTCATGCATGGCATGCCGTTTACCGTTATTAAAAAATTACATACTTACGGCAAAAGAAAGGAACAAAAATGAAAAGCGGAAGCGAAATAAATTCAAAAGTTACACATGCAGCCGAGGTGTCCTCGCTGCGGCAAGGAAGGGGGCTGCTGGGGCGGAATTAGAGGTTGAGCCATTTGGGGAATGTTGTGACGGTTGACACGTCACAAGTTTATAGTGGCTTTTGACAGCTCGGACACTCTTCGCCATACTGAAAGTTCAGTGTGCTGCCCACCCCACCCCCTCTCAGAATTGATGGACACTTTTTGCTTCTTGGCGCATATTCCACAGATCTAGCAACTGGACGAGGACCCAGCGACCAGCTCCTGTCTTGGGAGCATTTTTCTACATATTTCAAACTTTTTTTTTTTGTTATTCTGTTTTTGTTTTTTCATGTTTTCCTCTGCTCATCTCGTCAATTGAGTCATCGGGCATTTTTATACAAAATATCTGTAGTTTAGAAAACTTTACTGCGAACAGCTTCCGTTCGGACAGACGTCAAACTTCGTTGCAGCCAGCTCGATGCCCACAAGTCTGTCCATCCGTCCTCTCTCTCTCTCCCTCTCTCACTCTCTGTTTATCACCCTCCTTGCTGGCCATCAACGTCTCTGCTCTGGCCGTAACACTTTTGGCCTTTTTGTGCTGATGATGATTTTGTGGTCACTCCTGTTAATCCTTAGAGACGTGTGTCGAACAGGAATTTCGTTCGCAGCGCATATAAATAATAATTTCTGGCACATGGCCGGTGTATGCTGGCGTGTGCTTTGTGCCCTGTCCAGCCATATTGCCGTAGACAGCTTGTCGATCTTTATAATGTTGTAATTGAAAACTTTTCCACCGAAAACATTTCTTTTAAAATATTTTATACTTTTGATATGTCAACCTGCCTGAAAGCCCACACCGAGCCCCACAGCGGCCCCAACTAACCAACCGAGTGGACGTGTCTTAAATTGGTGCGGGCTAAATTTAGTCATGAAGTTTGTTATGCAGGCAACACAAAAGAATTGAGAGATAGATTGAAAGAGGTCGAAAATGTGGTAGGGAGACAGAGTGAAAGGATGAGCTGAGCTAGAAGAGTTTGATGGAAAACATTTGAAATTTTCTACTATTAATTGCTTTCTATTTTTGAACACGATCAAAGATATAAAGTTTTTAAATATTTAGTCTTCGTTTTAAATACCTAGTTTAATTTTAATTTTTATATTAATTTTTCGTCTTTTATATTTCATAAACGTATTTCTTCTTCTACAGTAAATATTGTATAATAATTCAAAGAAAGCAAAAAATACATCAACATCAAAGTGTGAAGAGTGGAAGGGTAAAGCATTCAAATATTCCAGCAGCACCATCGCTGTCGGAGCTCAGGCGTTTTGGGGCCTTGGGCGCTGCCCAGGCCTGGGTCGTGGTCAGCAGCCGTGGTCCCTCCTGGGGGCAGTAGTTGCCTCGTCGTTTTGTGCTAAATAATGATGGAAACTTAAACGCCGCCCGACTGAAGTGAGGGCAAGCGTCCAGCTGACAGGCCAACTTTAAGTGAATGTCCTGCATTTTATTTTTTGTCCTCGGAGAATATGTGAAAGTTGAAATGTTGCTGGAATTAAACTGACAAAAAAAGCAAAATAAAAAATAACTTAAATATAGAAACACACACACATAGAGAGCGAGCGGGAAAAATATAGATAACTTAAATAGTTCTTAAGTTTTTTGACGTTCTGTTCGTTGAACCTGTCAATTTGTTGCCTTTCACGAGTTGCCCCATGTGAGTGGCTCGACAACAGTGTGTGAGTGTATCAGTGTGTGTGATGCAACGCTGGACAACCTCAAATGGGCAAGACTGACTACAAATGCCCATAGAAACCATTTCAACTAAATAACATGAGTGAAAATGTTTGGTAATTTTAATATTATAATTGTAATTTAGAATTTGATATATTATTATGCATGATTTAATTATATTTATTGTATTTATACCTAATACTATATTTTGAAATTGTTTCTGAATTTTATATCTATATTTGATTATAAGTAACTAAATTATAATATTAATATAACCCTTTAATTCAATCATACTATATACTTCAATATGGTTAGGAGAGCCTTAAAAACTATGACAAATTTTCTGCAATTTTTAAATATATTCCAATAATATATGTATTTAATATCGTTAGTATATTTACAATGTATTTTTTCGAATCACTTCTCTTTATTAAATATAAAAAATTTGAAAATGTATATATGTATACCATACATGTCTCAATATCAAATATCACTTACATTTTAAATTATATTGAATACGGAATCATATGCCATTGTTGCCTCATAGCCCCATTAAGTCACGCTAATATCAGAAATGCAATTTTTTAATTTTTTAGCTCTTACGATCACGTCAATTGGTGGGCAGCTCTGCTCTGCTCTGCTATTTTCTATATGCTAGGGGCTTGCGTGTTTTGGTTTAAATCAACCCGCTCGTTGGCCTCTGCACGTGCCACTGCATTGTCCTGCGGGCGTCTGTCCGACTGTCCTGATGGCAGCGCCGCTGCTGCTGCTGCTGCTGCTCCTGCTGCTGTTGCTTGTCCAATGTCCTTATTAAAGTCCTGACGGTCCTGCCTCAACTTGTGCTCGTCGTCGTGCTTCTTGTTGTGGTTGTTGTTGCTGGCAATGTCACTCCTGCTGTTGATGCTGTTGCCGACGTACTCGTTGTTGTTGTTGTTGGTGCTGTTGTTGTTGCTGCTGCTGTAGCCCACTTATCATCCCCGGTGACACTTTATAATTTCTTTACTTTTAGTGATGTCACTATTTATTTCATTTTTCCATCAAAACTTTTAAGTTTTACAATAAATTTTCAGAGGAAATACAAATAGAGTGTCCAGCACACACACACATAGACAGAGAGTAAGAGAGAGAGAGACATACGTGAAGGGGGGACGACCACGTCTGAGGGACACTTTGAGAGCAATGCAGCTGCTGGTCATTGGGAAGTGTGAGTTGAGCGGTGGGCGGTGGGCGTGGGCTGGAGGTAGATGGTCATTGGACTTCCACTTTTGTAAGTGACGTCCGTGTCACTGTCAGAGAGAGCTGCCTCATTCTCACGGACAACCCTTTATCCAATTTTTTTTTCACTTTTTTTCCATTTCAGCTTACGAGAACTTGACATGAAATAATTCCCCGTATATTACATTTATTTATTTTTTTTTTTTTTGCTAGCCTTGGTTGCGCTTGAACAGAGCTTGTTTTCTAAATAAGTTGATATTAAATTAACTCTTTCACAATTAAATTAAATATCAGGAAACGGAATCTGAGGTTATTTATGTTATGTTATAAGTTGGCATTGGTAGTTAAAATGTAAATATGAATAAAATATTTTAAGTTAATTTTTTGGTCGTCGGCTCAGCATGCTCAAGCCGAATGGCTGTGAGGACGAACACGAATGCAAATCATAGAGAGAGAGAGAGAGAGAGAGGGAGAGAGAGAGAGAGAGAGAGAGAGAGAGAGAGGTAGATGTCGAGTAAAAGACTAAAGCTGATGGCAACCTCTTCATCTAATGTTGGTCTCAAACAGCAAGTTCAATAGATAATATCAACTATAATTTTTTTAATTTACTATTTTTCATCATTTAAATTTAAAAATGTTTTTCCCACAAACAGTTGTGAAAAACATTTGTTTACAAATTTATTTTGCATATTTCATAATAATCTAATCAACTAATACTTTCATAAGTGTGCTTAAAACATATAGTACATACATACATATTTGTTATTAATTACTTGGACTGATTTCAATACTAATTCTCATAAGAATCCCTTGTAAAAAATGATTTCGAGCCCCTCTGTCTGTAAAACTGTAGTATTTTATTGATTTATATATTGCCTGAAAGTAAGGAAGAGAATAGGCCTTACATAAAAAACTAGTTTTTACTTAATATTTTTTTACTGCTTCCCTTTGATAAGTGGCCTAGTTTGGCCTGGAAAGTGTTAATATGCCAAACCCAATAGACTTACTGATCCCCTGCAGCTGATTGCATAAATTTTGCATTTACCTCAACTGGCCAGATGTCCAGATGTGGCAGAAATGTGAACTCAGCTGGCACTTTGGCTCATCTCATTATTACTTTAATATGCAATATATGCAGCTGGGGCTGAGCCAAAGCTCGGCTAGAAGCGAGCAGGAGGCGTCTGTGAGTGTGGCCATGTGCATATAAAACTTTTAAAGAACTCACATTATGTGCCCGATACCAAAACATTTTGCACTTGATGGCTGCCTCGCTGCCTCGCTGCCTGGATGTCTGATGTCTGCTGGCACACAGCTCCCTTTGGTACGCGCCTCATGCCAGGATGTCCAGGATGCTGTTGCTGCTGCTGGTGCTGCTCAGTGTCCACATGACTTTGTTTGAAGTAACTTTTGCTGGCATCAAGTAAACAATTTACGACAACGCTGATGATGACGTCGACTGGGCGCTGATGATGATGCCAAAGTACGGGGCAGCAGCAGGAGCAGCAGCAGCAGCCCGTGCCAAGACGCAGCTGAGCTTTGCAGTGTCCGCTGCACTTAACGCCGGCAACTGGCAAACACTTTCCATGCTCGGTCGGTCAACGCTTTTGTCTGTTGCATTGGAAACTATTTGAAATCCTGCGGCGCTTTGTGCAAAAGCGGATTCGTTTCAACGCCCTCGCCAGTCCCCGTGGGCGTTCAGTAAGCATAAAAGTCAAATGCACTCCTCGACTCCTGCTCCCACTGCCACTGCCGCTGATGCTGATGCTGATGCTGTGGGAATCATTTTTCAACACTTCATGCATTGCCGACATAATGAAGTGGCCGCCATGCCCCTCTCCCCCCTCCCCTTGTAGCCAGCATTTAGCCGGAATATCCCTTTACGCGCGCATTTGTTTTTCTTATCATTTGCTCTTCTGTTTCTTTGTCGTCTTTTATTATTTCACTTGGCATTTGCTTTTTATTTGCCGCCGTATTTTTATTCCTCCGTCATCCGTTCGCCGCGTTGGCGGCCGTCAGAGGCGATGGATCATTGCGGTCGGCCGAGCAGCCGCCTCCACTGGCCGGGTTACGTCCTGCTCCATTTGTCCGGAGTAATGAAGAGTCAGAGTCCTAACCCTGGCAGCAAACAGCTGAAGCTGAAGTCGAAACTACAGCAGGAGCAGAAGCAGGAGCAGCAGCAGCAGCAGCAGCAGCTCATTCAAAATGGCATTTGCTCTCGGGCTTTTCAAGCTGTTTCTCTTTTAGCTTTCATTTTCTTTGCTCTTTGCTTCTTTTTCTCTACGTTTTATATTTTATTCGGCTGCTGGCACAATTTTTACATCTGTTTTGTATTTATTTAGGTTAATCCTTTGGTTTTGCGTCCTTTTTGGGCTAGCAAATCCTTCTTTATTTCAATATTTGTGCTCCGTCTTTGTGCACTTTTATGAGTGGACTTTGCTGTTGAAGTCCTTGAGCCTTTGTGCAATGCATAACTCATAACTTGAATCCATTACATTAGTACACATTACCCAATCAAAGCCAACAGAAAGCCCACGCCACTCGGCTCCTGCCCTGGCCCAACTAACTTCTGAATACGCACGAAAAGTCAAAATGAAAAAAATTTGGGACATGCAATGGATTTTTGGCCATAAATAGATAAGAATACATGATTCTTATTTCAATAAGAACAATCAAGAAATCTAGAGACTTTTATAATAATTAAGTAGGGCTTCGTTGTCTCCAGACTAATTGCTCTCAAGGTTTTCATTAAAAAGTAAAAAAAAAAAAAAAAAAATGTAAATCTATTTAAACTGTGTTTTGAGTTCTTAAATATTTATTTATCAAAAAGTATATCTCTTATCG
This sequence comes from Drosophila arizonae, assembly GCF_054131065.1. Classification (NCBI taxonomy): domain Eukaryota; kingdom Metazoa; phylum Arthropoda; class Insecta; order Diptera; family Drosophilidae; genus Drosophila; species Drosophila arizonae. Next base: position 16,227,158 of record NC_142923.1, on the reverse strand, counting down.
GAATATGAGCAACAAATGCTCTGTGAGCGCTTATCTAAAGCACAGCATTCGATTGTTAAATATTAGTCGAATGTTAATATTAATTGTGTATTGGCGTCAACAGCAGAAGAGAGGCCATCTAAAGGCCTATAAGTGCCGTAAATTAACTATCAAATGGCGAGGCGAATGCCTGGGGCAATATAGTTGCTGCAGCTGTTGTTGTTGTTGTTGTTGCTGTTGGCGGCACAACAAGGAGGCGCCACAAGAGCCACAAACCCATTGGCAGTTATCTGCCAGGCAATGCGAAATAAATGGCTACATGGATGCAGTTACAGATCCATTGCACAAGATTGAAGACACACACACACAGACACAGATGCAGTCGAGGTGCGGCAACGTGTCGCGAATTATGAGTGCCCCACACATTCACACACACACACACACACACTCAGTCGACTCGTTTATCGCCCATTCGCGCATAGTTGGCAACACTTAATAATTGAAAAGGAAGCAACGATCCGCCAGTTCGCATCGCTGCTTCCAGGCCGTCGCCTCTGCTCGTCTCGTCTGTTTGGTGTCGCCTCCGCTTGTTGCGTCTCTCGCACAGTTTGTCTAGTCGACGCCTCCATCGCCCCCATCGTCTCCACCACCACCACCGCCGCCACCGCCGCCAGTCGCCTGTCCAAATGTTTGTCGATAAATTTCGCGGATGTGCGAGTATCTTGTGCGAGTCGCTAGACGCGCATCTCGCTATTCGCAGTTCGCTTGGCGGATGCCATCATTCGCGCAGCAGCAGCTCCCAAATGCCGTCGTCCGTCCGGCGCGACTCTCTGCACAGTGAATTGTAACGTCATTCGCCATTCTCCACATTCAACTGAATGCATATGCAGCCAGCCCAGCTCGTTTGGGAAATTTGAATTTGATTTTGGAACGGGCCGCGCGCTGCCTGCTCGGCAATCTGCGGCGCGTAAAAGTTATTGACAATGGGATGTATCTGTCGGGTAGTGTCATTAATGGCGAATGCTTTATGATCGCATTGCTGCGCAATTTTCAACACATTTTACACTAGCCTCTGCCTCTGCCTCTGCCACTGCCTTCACCTCTGCCTCTGCCTCTGGGCGTCGCTGATTTTCATGTTTATTGAAGTGTAGATATTTTTATCTATTTTAGAGGCGCAAGTGTTTATTTCGACTGATTACGTGCCCCGTTACGAGCTGTGACTGCAACTGCCCCCAAATAATATGCATGATATATACAAATATAAATATATATATACCGTCCTCCCATATATATTCCTCTCTGCTCTTTGAACTGGTTGATAAACTGATGAGTCAAGTATTATTCCATGTGCGGTTCGCATGTCATAAATACGCCTCTATATGGCAAATTATGGCCCAGAGCTGAAAGGTTTAAGTGGCTTGCACTACGATTCTAAATGCGCCAAGGTTGCGCCTGGCTGGTGGTGGGTGGCCTATTATGATTATGATTACGATAATAATGATGATGATGATGATGAGTGGGCTGATGATATGCAATAACTGCAGTCAAGGCAGCCCAGCAGAGCTACACACATTCATTGAAACAATAAACGCCAAAGTGTTTACTCACCCAATTTGTTGCCAAATGCAGAATTATTCCTGATCGCGGTAAGAAAACATCTATATCACGATCAGTGATAAAATGTCCGAAATTATGGAACACATTTGGCATTATCTATGTTGTAAACGCAGGCTCACCTTTAATTATTGTTTCTATTCATATTGATGGAGGAAAGTATTCAAGATTGGAACAATACACATACATTAACATATATACTAACAACCAATATGCAATACTCGAATTCACAAATCCCCAGCTAGGCTATACTTTTCAATAAATAGTCTTCAAAACTGAGCTATAAATAAATATTCCTTTTGCTGGTACACAAGGCTAAAAGAAAGAGGATGAAAAACCATCTGATGGATAACAAATTGCAGCTGAGTAAAAATCACAAGCCATCAGCCAAGGGCAAAGCCAAAATTGGGAAGCTGCCACGGGCGCAGAGGCAGGAGTGAGGGGGGCGGGGAGCAGGACAAGTCTCGAAGCTAGCTTTGACACATTTGGATGTTTTGCTCAGCGGGTTCGTGGTATGCAGAAATCTGGACGAGTTGGCAATAACTGGCGACTGATAAATGATGTTGGGTCCGTGGCGCGAAGTCAACTATAGAATTTCTCTATTTCGGTCAATCGACACTGATGCTGATGCTGCTGCTGCTGCTGCTGCTGATGTGATGTGTCGCGGGGCAGGGAGCGGCTCCATTGAAATGAATGTGCGGGCATTCCTTCGGCTGACAGTATTGTGTCCTCATTCGCCGTCGCTCGACAAGCAAAATATGTGGCCAAGATGTCACTCGTAGAAGGAGGAGGAGACGGAGGAGATGGAAGAGTTGGTGGAGGGGGGGCAGAGGCAGAGTGAAGCGGCAGCTCAGTCGTTGCGTCGCTGCGATATGTGGGGCTCATGTTCCCTAATGTTGTGCTCGACCCATCCATTCGCCCGCTCTCAACCCTTTCTGCCCAGCAGTCCGAGCGATATTTTGCATGTTGTCGTGTTAGTTTCGTTTCATCCTCGCTTCTGATGTCCTCGCTGTGACAGCGCAACCGCTGCTGCTCCTCCCCCGCTCCTCTTCCCCGTCCAGTTCCACGCATTGTCTTATTGTTTGGCGTTTCTAGTTCATTCGCTTGATGTCCCCTCCCATTTGGTAGACTCCCCCCTCTGCATTTGGCTTCTTTTTGCTGTGCTCTCGCCTCGCTTGACATTCGTAAGATGAAGCGACAGTCCGCGCGTTGCGACAATCGCCACACATTTGAATTTTATTGGCTGGCCTGTCAATGCTCCATTTCGACACACACACACACCCACCCACACACACGCATACATACACATCAAAAAACAAAGCGAATTCACAAAAAACTAAAGACACTTCCATACGAAGATGCAAAGGCAAAGCTCTTGCAGAACATTTATGTTTTTCTTCTCTTTTTTCCCTTTGCTGCTCGATTAGTTTTCTCTTTTGGCAAAAACTTCCAATCGGAATTTGCAGTTATTTCCGCCAGTTAATAGACAATTTATGTATTTTCGTGACCATTTACAAAGCAATTTATGCGATCTTCGATAGTCTGTCCAGCTCATATTTATCGCTCACTTAGATTTTTGCTTTGATGGATGTATGTGAATATCAGCATCACTATCCATCAAATTATTATTAATTTTAATTATAGCAAATAACATAAAAAATATATAACATTTATTTTCGTTTATTAAAATAAAAATAAATATAAAAACTAAAAATAGTAAAAAATTTTATATAATTTCATATTTACATATATTAATGACTTTTAGTTTGTATTCTTTAAAAATCAAGCTATCCAAATCGATCAATATAAAAATCAGAGTTCTTATATTTAACTAACTCCAAATACAGATTGCGGGATCCATATTTATTTATTTATTTATACCGTATAATTATATATTTTAAAATTATAATATATACCTTTGCTTTCTTGCTAAGAAATCGTGTAAATATTTTAATATAATAATAAAACTTTAGAATAATGCCGTCCCAAAAAACATATTTGCCTGCAAACCTCGCCTATTTCATTTCACAAACTAAATAAACTTTACTCTCTCACATGCCAAAGGCACGTTAAGAAACCTTTGCTCCTTGCCTGCTCAAGTAGATATTATGCGTATAAAATTAATGACAAGCCATTCTCCCCTCTCTAACTCAGCTTTGTCTGCTGCTTGCAGCTTCTGCTCTCTTCTACTAGCACTCAAGCTCTCGGCCATTTCTCTCCTAATAGAGATATCTATCGCGTGGTGTTGGTTGTTTTGTCTTTCTACCAACAGCGACAGCTTCCCAAATTTGTTAACAATTTTTCAAGCAAGCGACGAATTTGCTGCTGTCGACTGTTGACTGTGGCAAGTTCTTGTTGTTGTTGCTGTTGTTATTGTTGCAACGCCTACGTCCTGTGCCTGGCTCTGTGCAGATCTTAGCAATTTGTTGCGCCAGTTGCCAGTTGTTTAGCGACGGCAGCAAAATGCGGGTGACAAAAGTTTCTGCTGCAGCTGATGTTGTTGTTCTTGCTGTTGTTGCAACAGAAGACTTGCAACAGGCTGTGCCAGAAGCCGTCACACGGCAGCTGGCAAGAAAATAAAACCATTCCGAAGATCTCTCAATGCGATTAGCCAACATTTACGAAGCACCAGAGACTGCGGAGTGGGACACTCGGCCAAGTGCAGAGAAAGGCAGCTCGAAAACGCCTTCTTAATTGAGCTCGCAGCCGAATCAAGCCCCCCAATGATTGAGCTGGGCCGCCGCTTGAAAGGCCTCTCATGTAATTGGCAGAGCCAAGAGACGGCAGAGGCACAAAGCGCTGGGCTAGTCGGGGGCAAGTCGCATGGAAATGTCGCGTCATTGTCAGTCTCATTGTCATCACAGACTCCAGCTCTATGGCCGTGGCTGTGGCCGTGGCCGTGGCTGTGGCTGTGGCTGTGGCTGTGGCTGCTTCTGGCTGTACCCATCAAAGTGTTGTCACTGTCAGTGCAAATGTCACAGAGACATCAGGGATTAGCGCAAGGAGTCGCCGTTGGCTGGGTGCGTGGGCTCGGATTTGAGGGTTTATGCGAGGCTAGCAAATGTGCCTACTAAAAAGACGTCGAGTCGCCGCACCTGCCGGCCAACCAACCAACCACCCACCCACCCAAGGGCCTTTCCGCTGCAATAATATGCGCTCGTCCTTTAGGCAAACAAAACGATGTCAACCGCAACAACAACAACAATAATGAGGGCAAACATCAACAGCAGGCAGACCACGGCTCAGAGTCAAAAGGATTGGGGCAAGGGTGAAGCATCAGGGGTCTGTCTGTCTCTCTCTATATGTATGTGTGTCTGTGTGTGTGTGTGTGTGTGTGTGTGTGAGTATGTCTAGTGCCCATTTCGTCATTACTTCAACCACATTTACATGCGTCAAGCCCGGCGAGCCTTTGAAGCACCAAACTGTCAGCGGGTCCAACCCCTGTCTGACCAGCCGCCGTCCCAGCTTCCTCGCCCCGCTGCAACGGCTTCTGCTGCTGCCGCTGCTGCTTCTCCTGCTGCTGCTGCTACTGCTGCGGCTGCTCATCTTCCTTGTGTCAAAGTCTGTGGGCGGCTTTCAAGTTGCCAAAGCGGGAAGTTTCTTCGCTTTTGATGCACGCCCACACCCACAGCATTCCACCCTCCCCCCTCCCGCTCCCCCTCCTCTTCCCATACCTCTCGCCCCTTGTCACATTTGCCTCCTCATTACGAATGTCCTGTGGCATTGTCAACATGTCCTACGCATTATAAACGAATTACTGTCGTCTCTTCGGTTCGTTGGTCTCTCCACGTATGTGTGTGTGTGTGTGTATGCGGCTGTCTGTCTGTGTGTGTGTGTGTGTGTGGTGGGTGGCTGGTTGAGGCTTCTGTTTTGAGTTTAGCCAGCAAGTTGGTTAATCGCCGGTAAATTTAATTAGACATCGGTGTGGGTAAATTACGGTAAATAAATGTCGGGCCATATGCAAAGAGACAGACGTGCGTCCCCCGACCCCCCACCCGAGCCGTGGAAGGCAAACAAAACTACCACACGCAAAAAGTGTATGAAATGCAAATTAACTGGCAAAACATTGCATCAAAAGATCACAGCAAAATATTTATATGATTAAAGCTGGATTACCAACATGACAGCTGAAGGGGCTTCGTCCAGTGGAGCATATAATCCAAGTGGCTTACGGCGAAGTCTTTAAGTGTGTTGCAGCAAAATTATTGTACATATATATAATTTATGTTTTGATTATTTTATATTGGAGTCAAAATATTTGCTCAAGAGTCTTGAAACTGTAAATTTAATTACCCAATTGCACATTACATCGGGGATTAAAAAAAGAAAAGAAATATGCAAATTTAAAAAAATCGTAATATGCTTTTAATCCTTGCTTCTGATCTTAATATTCTGTTCATCAGTTAGTTCTCTTTAGGCATATTTATATTATGTAATATTATTGTATTACATTATATTAAGACTTTTTCCCAAATGACATATTCCCTCAAAATCTTGAAAAATGAGTAGTTCAATATTTCAATTATGAATGACATACATATATTTACTTTGGCCAAACTAAGAACCAAGTTAATTTCATGATAGGAAAATTGCCTTATTTTTTATATTTTGTATACATATTCAGAGATGTATATATGTACATATCTATATATACTTTTAGCACAGTAAAACTACACTTAATTACATCGCTTGACAGCCTGGCCTATTTTTATTGCCATCAGTGTAAAGCGATCTCATTACATTCAAAATATTTTAAATATTTTTCGGATCATAAACTTTAATATTTTTCTTATACAACCTTTAATCAATTATATCTGAAATCCTTAAAAAAAGTTGCATATCACTTGGAATACCTATCGTAGTCTCTAGCGAAATCTGTTTGTTTTCTCCTCAATTTAATTTTAGTAAATCAAATTAACGCGGTTGCTGCGCCGTCTGCTCCGATTGCAGCTTTCATTTGATTATCATGCGTTTTTCTTTTACTTCTTTTTGCATTTTTTGACAACTTTGGCAACACGAGCACGAACGCGTCGTCCTGGCCGTGTCCGGGTCGTGTCCTGGCGCTGTCGCTGTCGCTGTCGATGGCAATGGCGACGCATCGATTGTCAAATGTCAGTGTAAAATTGTATTACTTCAATAACTTTGCCGTTATGAGGACTTAATTTATGAGTCGCAGCAACAATGACAGGACCTGCTCCTGCCCCTCTCTCTCTCTCTGTCACACACACACACACACAGCAAGGACAACAACTGGAAAAAGCAAACTGCTGCAATTTTTGCCCCGTCTTTGTCGCCCTCTCCTTCTCTCTCTCTCTCTCTCTCTTTTTCCCTCTGTGTGTGTGTGTGTGATAATGTCCTGTTTAAATGCAATAATTTCAACTGCAATTTTCTGCTGCCCCGTGTGTCCTGCATGTCCTGTGTGACGACCAACTGACTGCCAGCTTGCATTTATTTATTGCTGACTGACGTGGCCCACGGACTGGCACGCAGGTGGAACCACCACCACCCACCTCCCACCCCCCACTCCCCATGCCACGCCCCGTCCCGTCCCATCCAGTGTCGCCGCGTCAGCCTGTCTGTCTGTCTAGTCTAGGGGAGTCATAAAAACGAAAGTTATGACGTCGCCCCATGGATTTATGGGCATTTTGCAGAATTATTGTTATTTATTTTATTGATGTCCCTGCCTTATGCAATTGCTAAAAAATACTTTGCTGCATACATTACAGCGCGGTCCGCGAGGGTCGCGGGTCGCAGGTCTGGGTTCTGCAGTTGGTCCTGGGTTTCTTTTTTTCGAGCTGGAGCACCGTTGAAATGCACAGCTACAACTCTGGCAGCTCTCTACATTTTTGCGCCCTGTCAGCGCAATTTATGTCCTTGACAGCGATAGGCATTTCCTTTGAAGTTTCAAGTGCTCAACGTGGCTACGACTTGCAGCGGTCTCCTCCCTCCTCCTGCCAACTCTCCCCCCTTTGCTTGATTTTCACAAGTGATTGCACTTGGAAGAGAGTCGGCGCTGCCCTTGCTGCTTTTGGGGTTTGCATTTGCAGTCGTGTCGCTCACAAATCGCGAATATTTTGACGGAAACGTGTCATAAATAGCACCGCATGTGACCATAAACCTTGACAGCCAACTCAGCCCTCTCTTAGACTGGAGTGGATGCAGTTGTTTGTCTAGCCTCAGCTGAGCTTGGATTTGCTGTGCGATATGGAGTGTTGTAGTTGCATTAGGGACTGAGGTGAGCTTTGTGTCTGTTCTTACGATCCCGTCTGAGCTCTTCTCTCGTCTCCATTTAAGCCACATTTTGCACACGCCTTGCCTGGCATCAGTTTAGGAAAATTACAATTTGATATCGGGCGCAACATTTTGCAAATAATCTGATAAACGGCGATGCTCTCTCTGCTCTGCCGCCTGCCGCCTGCCGCCTGCCGCCTGGCGCCAGCTGCCCGCTGCCGGCTGCCACTTGATGATGACGGAATCGTGTCAATATCCAGCGCAGTCTCGGGCACGTGTGGGTCGCGTAAATTCCATTGGCAATGCTAATGGCGCGCCGCTTACGCCCTTACACTGCCAGGCCGAGATTTGAGGCGGCACTCGACGAGAGACTGGGATATGTTGATGTTGGCGATTTTCGCTGGCTCCAGCGGCCATTAGCACGTGCACACATTCCAGAGATTGGACCAGCCAGCAGCAATGGCAAACAGCAGTCGACGTCGACGTTGGCGTCGGCGTCGTTGGCTGCACATAATTTGCGCAAATTACCGACAACGCGCTGCCATATTTTCCATTGGCAATGATGCCGCAGGGTCTCTTGACTCGCTTTCTATTTATGGCTTGGCCGGATGATTGCCCCGCTGCGTACTCCTGCGCCGCGGCAGGAGAGACAGGTGCGAAACAAGCACGGCCACGACTGCCAGGACAACGTTTATCAGCAGTCCCACCATTCGCTAGCTACGCTCCACGCTCCATGCTCCATGCTCCATGCTCCTTGGCAAGCCGGCAACCAGGCAGCCAGCACGAACTGCACAAATCATTTCCCAATTGCACGAAAGTTTGTCTCGCTGTGGCTGAGATGTGGAGCAGCTTGGCAGGACATAAGCTGCGTCCATAACTTTGCCTTGTTTATGTCTGTGGGATGTGATGCGACCGATGCGACGGCAGCTATGCAACAAAACACAGCAAACACAGCAGCCGCCTGCCGCCCACAGCTCACCCATTTTTCGGCATGCTAACCCTCTCCCTCTCCCTCTCTCTTACTTACAATCTCTTCATGTCTCTCTGAAAGCCTCGGAATGCACTGTAGAACAATAATTTTGGTTTAAGCTTAGCACAGTTCTGTGTTTATATAGAACGTAGACAACATACAGCATTGGCGTACTGTATAAGTCGTGACTGCTGGGAAATACTAATTTTTTTTATTTTACTAAGACATAATTAGAGCTGAAAATAATATGCAAATATTATTAAAAAAAATAAAAATAAAAAAATTAAATTAAATTAAATAAATTTAAAATTAAATAAATTTAAAAAAAAATATCTCGAACATCATATTATGATAATATATAATATTAATATTATATTTATGTTTATAATAAAGAACACATACTAATATATATCTTAAGGTAGCTTACAAGCTGCAGAGCCATTCAAAAGTAAATGAAATAAAAAACAATTAATAGTTTTATTAAATATATTGAATCTAATTATTAAATATATTAATTTCTTAAATTTGGCTTAAAAAATAAATCAAATCAAATTCGATCATTAAAGATGTGATGGTTATAGCTAAGCAATAATATTTAAATCTTGAATAAAAGAAAGTTTTCACATACATGTCCAAGCTTCAAATATTATAATCTAAACAGAAAAAATAGGTTCTTCATTTGTTTAAGACAAGTCAAAGATTATATTACAATTCCATTAACACTCTAACATGTTTCCGATCTGAGCCAAGACACAATTGTATTCATAAACCAGCCTGAGATGCTCTTCTCCTGGAGAGTCAATATAATACTGGAAATACTAAAACACCCAATTCTGTGCTCTGCTAAGGTAATTTAGCTAACATTCGGTTCGAGCGGTTGTTGGCCTGATGTGCGTGTGTGCTCGAGCGCAGTGCTCCCCCAATGCGTCCTTCGCTCCAGGCACAAGGTTAAACTCGAGTCCTGTGTGTCTCGGATATGTATGAGCGGTACGTGTGAATGGCGTCTCCAAATGCTGCCAGGGCTGAGCTCGCTTGGATGGTGTTTGACGCCACTTTCATTGATGCCGATGCCGATGCCGATGCTGAGACTGATGCAGCCCATCAGGCGTCAGTTGGCGGCTCTTGTTATGCTCGACGCGCTTCCATCACGATTTCCATCCATTTGGTCCGTGATGCAACGTCACGCACAGCCATATACAATAATATCAAATTCGCGCATCACTCCCGTCCTTCGTCTTCGTCTCCAACTCCGACTCTGATGTGGCATGTCGCATGCGTCAAATGAATGTTTCATACTCCACGTGCCACTCGCGGCGAGGACTCATCTGGTTTCTTTTTCTGCCCTGTTTCACTCTATTTTTTTGGGGCAGCGGCATTTGATTAGTTTTTCGATCGACTTCTGTCTAGCTGTGTGCCCTTGTTCTCGTAATTGAGATTGCCCCCAGAAATAGGTTCGAAGGCGGAAAGCTCTTGAATGTCTGATGCGTGTGGTAATTTCATGGGATTATTTATGAATACTTTTGCCTCCGACTCCCATTAGCCAAGCTGCCAAAGCTCTGCGTGAATTCCTCGAATCTGTGAAAGATTGAGTTTGTGAAAGACTCTGAGATAATCCTCTGATATACATACATATATATCGGCTCCCATACCAGTCCGCATTGTGGCTACGACTTATGCAGCCACGAATCTATTTTGAATACAAAATAATTTGCAATCCAACTCTTTCTTCACTTTGGGCTCATGTTTACGATATTTTGCACGCTGCTCGACTTTCAATTCATATTTACGATATTTTGCACACTTAACAACACTGGAAAGTGTATATGCATGCATGCATGTATGTATGTATGTGTGCGCACATCGATTTGAGCGAGAAGTTCTGAAACAGTTATTGGCATCATCAATTGGAAGAGTAAGTAAACAACATTAAAAATAATTGCAACTAAATCCAGGCGATTGCGCCGCCTTCACATTTTAGCGTTGCAATTGCAGCCAGGCCCTGGGCAGGACTATCGCAGCCATCGTGGAGCAGTTCCACGAGATAGAGCGAGAGGACGAGAGCGAGAGGGAGTGAGCGATAGAGAGAATTGAATGCATTCAACGGCGCGAAAGCTTTCTCGAGTGCATAAATCTGTCGCTAGAATTTCCTTTTTCCCAAGTCATTTTATGATTATGCGAGAGATTTTTCCGGCACAACTTCCAAGCCAGCTGCAACTGTGTGTGTGTGTGTGAGTGTGCCAGAGTGTGTATAATGCAACTGTAAATTCTGTTCGCTCAAGTCGTTACAGCATTGCAATTGAAGCCACTTTGATGTTTGTTCCGACTTCGATGTCCCAATAATTGGCGATTTGAATGGAATTATTGTGCAAAGTTTAGGCCCTAATGGAACCAGTTCCCGCACGACTTTTCAACTAAGCACGATTATACGAAATAATAAATATATACTCAACAAATATCGGAACTCACATTTATTGAAATGTTTCATGAAACTATTTAAGGACTGAAAGACAGGGGACAAAGTATTTCATAATAATTTGTAGTGGTAAGCTGTGATGGTTTTAACTGTCCGTGAATACGATGATAATATGGATAGTGTCTGGCACCTACGATAGCTCAGCCGGTTAAGCCATATCGTCGTCGCGATTGGGCTTAACTGGTTCCTCAATTTCATCATGATCGCCCATGATAGATTCCTCTGCATTTTGCAACTGATTTTCGACTGGAGTCTCCACAGCAGTCTGCCCAGCCGCTTCGTTCATCGGCTGCTCGGCTTGCTTTTCCGGTTCCTTCTTGAAATTAACGTACACAGTGCTCAGACGCCAGGCCATGTTGCCATGTTTCGACGAGATCATGTTACCAGTCTCATTGTTGTTCAACGGCTTTTTTTGCCCATCGACCTCGGACTGCTTGCTGACCGCCTGCCACTCGGAGGTGACCGTATTAGCGTTCTTCCACTTGAACAGATTCACGACTATCTCCGTCGGCATTGAGAAGGGTAGACTCACTTTGGGCTTGACTAGCGGAAATTGGCAGTTCCGGTGGACAATTGCCAGCTTCGCGTTGGGCCACGGCGGCTGCACTGCCTCCACAGTAGCGCAGAGCCACTTAAGAGAATAATCATCGAGGCAATAGATGAGCTTCGTTCCGGCCTTCCAGCCGGCATCATTGAACCTAGCGGGCTTTATGCCGGAAAAACTCATCAAATTCGTCAGGGCCTCTTTCAATGATGCCTCCACCAGATGCCATTGGTCGAGGGTGATCGTGCCGGTCTCTTGGTTCCTATCGACCAGCGCCACCACCAACTCCGGATTCATCCCAGAGGCATTTTGCTCAGCTGAACAGAACCGCTTGGCTTCGGGTAGCGTAATTATGGATGTCAATGTTTTCTTCTCCTTAGCTTCCTCTAATTCATTCATCGGCTGATCGATGGGGACGGCTAGAGCCTCCGCTTCCACCTATATAAATGAGAAGCACTTCTGATATACACACACACATACATCTGTAGGTTAGCTTTCGCCATCTTTACCCCTTCGCCGTCAGCCATAGCCTCAGCTGCACCTTTCTCGACAGTTTCCATAGCCGATTCAGCGAACTCCTCCTCCTGCTCCTGGATCACAGGCACTTCTTGTGGCTTTGCATTACCATTCGACTCCATTGTAAATTGCTTTCAGATATTTCTTCAAAATTTTCAAAAACTTAATGGAGAACTTATATTTTCAGAATGCAACTTGCTCAGCAACGAGAGATGTTCTTCAGTCGACGACTTCAGGGCAAATGGGGTTTGGCTAGACACCGGATGTAAGAAAAGTTTGACGAAAAGACTTCGAGATGTTTCTAAGACACGTGCGTTGCGGAAACTTCAAACTGACAATCAGACAGCTTCTTCTTCTTTATTGGTATTTTTCAGTTTAGGTATGCAAAAAATGGGAGTAACGTCTGCTCTGGCATTTTTGAAAAAGTAGCAGATTAGGTATGCAAAAAAACGGCATAACATTTATTCGAATGGGCTGACATCGTATTCAAAATGCTTTTTAATCGATAAATTTTTATTATCAATTAATTTTTTTTACTGATAATATTTATATTTATATCGTAGATTTACCTATACTTTGATTTAAATAATCTTTAATTGTAATTTGCTTAAATATATATTGTAAAAGCTCCATTATTGTAGACTCTTAGAATAAATGAAGTAATAGATTATCCAATAAGCTTTCTGGTAAATTTGCGAGACAAATATTGGTAGAGCGTGGAATCACGATTAGCCGAAACTTGTCCAGAGATTAATGATAAATGCTTTCGATTGGATTAGCCATGCCCAGCGAACGAGCTCAGCACGCTCGCAGCGAAGGTGCCAGCTCAGGCGGATGCAATTCGCGAAATATGTATGTTTCCTCGATTCGAATTCAATATGGCAGCAGCAACAGCAGCAGCAGCAGCAGCAGCACATTGTCAACGGCATCATTCGCAGTCTCATCATTATTTTAGTTGGTGTTGCTCTTGCTGTTGCAGTTGTTGGTGTTGCTATTAGCTGGAAAGAGTTGACGTAAATTATCGATAGCCATCGATAGTTTATGTCACACCATTGACTTTGATATACGACAAGATTTTGCACAAATCATAAATAATGGCAAATGCGATAATAAATTTGAAATTTCCTGGCGGCGGCACCAAATGATCGTCATCGTCATCGTCTTCGCCTTTCGTCTGTGTGTCCCCTTCACAGCTAGTCACCCCGTCCTGTGCGCTCATTTGGCAGTGCGCGACTAGGCCGGCCAAGTGGGTTGACATGGGACGTGGCTGCGGCCAAGAGGAGGAGCTGCTGCCACGAGGAGGAGCTGCTGCTGCCAATGCTGCAAGTGCAGCAGCCATGAGGTGTCGTCGTACGTGCAATTTATTCATAAACGCTGTAGCCCACATTCAAAGCGCAGGCCCTGCGATTTGACGGAGATGAATTCGTCTTTGATAGATGATGGATGTGCCGGCTGCAGCGGCAGCTAACATAAGTCACCCGACCGGGCTGGGCCGTGCCGGGCCAGAGCAGTACGACGACCCAGCCGCAGCCCAGCCCAGTTCCCACTACGGTCAGGCTGGTCGCTGCCATCCGGCAAGGCAGAGCTGGGCGGGGCAGGGCAGGGCAGGGCACGGAGTCTCTGTGACGTCTGAGAAATGTGCAACATCCACGACGTGGAGCACTTCAAGCAACAACAGCACATACACACACACATATGAGTCGCTGGCAGCAGCAGCAGCAGCATCGTCGTCGTCATCGGCTATCAATGATATATTGGCTTCGCTATGTGCGACAATAACGTAAAATAATGGCGCAGGTGTTTCACTAGACTCCGCCGCTGCCAATGGAGCTGATGACGAAAGAGTTTAGATTACGTTGCTCAGTCAAATCAATCATAACTAGCGAGCTAGCAGACCCTGCACCCTAACCCACTGGACGGCGGGAACAAAGCACAGCATTGTGAATGCATTCACATTTGTCTAAGGTCCAAGGAAATTGTTTTAGATAGTAGAAATCCATGGCAAGGACTGAAATGATAGATAGACATCTGGATTGAATTTAGTCCTTAAAGAACTTAGCAATGTAAATTTAACACAATTGAAAATCAACCTTATCCTAATGGTATAGTTGGTGTTGTCAATAGTTCTCTGATCATCGATAATGAGTAAATCACAATTGAGCCATCTTGAAAGTTGTTGTACTCTCGGAATGTTAACTTGCTGTGAAAATCAGTTGCCAATTGGCATTCACCGAGTGAATTTCTCACGATCTGTGCTGCTGTCAAAGAATGATTCGGTCTCAGGATCCCGAGTGGCGCAATCAAGCTGCGATCACTGCTGCTATGATCACTCTTAGATAGCTCAATTCACAGCCAGCCAGCCAGGCAGCCAACACATTTACCAGCAGTTAGCCAAGACTTTGACATGCTGCCCCCGTCCGTGCTCTCCTCACCGGCATTACCCAGTCTGCGGTTTCACCTTTCATTTGTATGCTTTGCATGCATTTCTTTGCTAGTTTCCGTTAAGTCCAATTAAAATTGCCCTATCTGCGATCGGCCAACAAATTGCTGCACCATGCAGCTGAGGCAATTGCCGACTAGCAGCAGCAGCAGCAGCAGCAGCGACGGCCAGCTGCCTCAGCCAAAGCAAGCCCAATCCAAACCAGTTGCCTGTGCAGCCGAGCCAGCCAACCTGCAGCAGCCCGCTGCAAAAACAACAAATTAAGTGACAAAATGT